>NC_092337.1:309010357-309341428 GCF_046630445.1 Rutidosis leptorrhynchoides | reverse complement strand
ATTTCAATTGTTGATTTGATTTTCAAGTTAGGGTTTGAACTTTGTTTTGTTAGAAACTTATGGATGCTCTTGAATTAGGTTTGTTGTAGCTAGTAAATGGGTTTAAGACCCATTGTTGGTGGGTGTTGGGTTGGATGATGATATTGCTAGTTGAATAACTAAGTTGTTGTTAAAATCACTAGTTAACTTAGATTGTTAGTGATTGAGGTGTTAACTTGCATAATTTGGTATTTTGACTTTGAGATTGGGTCAAAATGGGTTTTGGGTTATAATTGTGCAAGTAGGTATTTTGATGATTAAACATTTGGTAAAAATGTGGTATTGGAACCCAATCACTAGTTAATTGTGATTATGGGTGGTTTAGGTGAAGTTTGACTTAATCAAAGTGGAAGCAAGTGTAAATGGGTCGAAATTGCACTTGTGGTGTATTTGGGTTGTAAGCTAGAGTGTTTAGCTTAATTGTGTGTAAATTACTTAGGTGATTTACCTTTGGTTGATTGGAAGCTCACGCGGGATTAGCTCTTCAAGTAATCGAGGTGAGTGGAATACTTATATGTTTATGTATATAATTTAGTTGCTTGCGTGCGATGTGGCAAGTGTTATTAAGTAAAATACACTCTTTTGTGGGCCACTTTGGGATTGGGACGCGTAGTGAGTGATATCCGGAAGGATTGACTCTTTGTTGACCACGTTTGACTTGTGTTATGTGGCGAGTGTCATCCATTAGGATGCACTCCTCGTCGGCCACTTAATGGAGAATGGTAAGTATTTACCATCCTCACGTGATATGGGCTTAAAGTTCAGTGTTGACGATACCATATCCTTGTTTGTGTTGTTGTGGGATGAGGGCTTAAAGTTTGTTTTTAACGATACCTCATATATGGGTTTAAAGTTCGTTGTTGACGAAACCATATTATTATTGGGATGTTTTGCGATGAGGGCTTAAAGTTCGTTGTTGACGATACCTCATATATGGGTTAAAAGTTCGTTGTTGACGATACCATATTATTATTAGGATGTTTTGCGATAAGGGCTTAAAGTTAAATGTTGACGATATGTCATATGTGGGTTTTATAGTTCAGTGTTGACGATACCACATTAAGCGTGAAGAGTGGGTTCTAAGTTCGATGTTGATGATACCACTCATGGATTTAGAATTGTGTACTAATAGATGTTGTGAACATCAATGGCTCATTCGAGGGGGATTAATCCTCCATGGTCTTGATTAACCGTGGTTTGTACAATGTTTATATTCTATCATTATTATTGTCTAGATCTTTATGCTAATGATGTTGGCTAGTTGTAAACTTGAGTAGATGATTATATGAATTGCTAATGATGTGTGTTATTTGTGTAGGTGAATGCAAGTAATTGAATTATGTATGTATGCATATAAGTATTGCATTACTAAGCATTAGCTTACCCTCTCGTTGACTTCATTTATATAGGTTCGTAAGATGGCGGCAAGGGTAAGTACCGGGACTAGTGAGCTAGCGTGTGATGCTTAGAAGACTTGACGTTTGGATTACATAGGATTGGGTAGATCGTTCCCAATCACTATGCTCGGTCTTTTGTCGGAAAACTTATTAGTGTCATTTGCTTATGTAATCGGATTTGTTAAATATGGTCTTAAATTATGTCGCGTGTGTTGTTAAAGGAATTTGTACTAATAGGTGTTTTAAACATAATTGGAAAACATAATCATGGCGTCGTTTTAATAAGTATTAATTATTATAAAAGAAGGAAAAAAAATTTATGGGACGGTTTAACGGCTGGTTGGGTCGTTACAAGTGGTATCAGAGCATGGTCTATGGGATTTAGGTGACTTGAGATAGTTGCCTAGACTTAGACTTTTGTGTGTGCTTATTTGTTGTGGGACTTGTAGGAGAACTGGTCGGACGGGAATTTGGTTAATGCCTTATCTTGTAGGTGAACTAACTAGGATTGTGGATTGTATCGTGATATTACTCTTGCGTATGTTTATATCTCGTAGAGTTCTTGTTTGTGTTTGTGTATATCATCGAGCAAGATAGCCATTGTACTAATGACTTGAGACGGCGTGTACACGTAATAATGACTAGCTACCATTGTTACGAGTGCAAATTGTGTCTAACAAGTGATGTACGACGGGTGTTAAGCAAGATGGGGCAGTGTTGTGTGTGGTTTATTTACTTTTCGTTATTGATCGATTTGCATTCTTTAGAATGAGAAGCTAGACTTCGAATGGAGAACAAAATGATGATGATGAGATGACGGTTAGGATTGAAGCCACGGTTACAGAGCGAATGAGTGCGCTCCGATAAGAGTTCGAAAGGGGGTTTCTCAAACCTCAAGGTGATGGTGAAAAGGAGTTTAGTTACAAGAACTTTAGAGTGACTAAACCTCCCATGTACTACGGAGATCCGATCCTTTGATAAGTACTAGTTGGATCTCGAATGTGGAAAGGTGTTTTTGTACGAGTGAATGCCCTCTTGACAAGAAAATGAGACTCGCTACTAGTTTGTTGCGGGGTAATGCGAAGAATTGGTTGGATGGTAAGATTGATATCGTTGGTGAAGAACCATTCATGAGGTTATCGTGGGACGATTTTAAGAAGGAATTCTTTGAGGAGTTCCGAACACAAGCCTATTTGACGTGGATGCGTGATGAGTTGCGAAGTTTGCGATAAGGGTCTATGGACCCAAATACTCTTAGGGATACCTTTTTGGCTAAGGCTCGATTTTGCCCCGAGTATAATAATAACGATAGGATGTTGATGGAGGACTTCCTTAATATCTTGAATGATGATTTGCGAGGGGAAACTTGCATTAGGTAAGTGGACTCTTTTGCTAAGTTATTAGTTGTGGCTAAGGGTTTTGAATCGTATGCTTCTACGATGGTTGATGATACTTCGGGTGAGAGAAGGGTTAAATCGTATAGCGCTCCGAGCAAGAAGGCTAGAAGTGCTATTGATAGCACGAGTAGCGAAAGAAAAGGAGTGTCGGATACTAGTGCCTTTAGATGTTACACTTGTGGAGAAAGAGGGCACGAGAGCTGGGAGTGTCCGGTATCGAGAGCTAATGGCGTTGTGTGTTTCAATTGCCGTAAAGGAGGACATCGCAAGGTGGAGTGTCCCGAGCTAGCAGTGGCGGGCGTCGCGAGAAGGCGTTCAGGTACTTTTAATGTAGTATTCGTATGTTGTACATTTTGTTATAGCATGCGGTGTGCGTGCAAGCCTTAGCTAAAATTTATTCTCCGTTGGAGAATTTTTGTGGCGAGCGGTCGGCTTACGTTTGCGGTTTCGTGTTGCACTCGGTAGAGGGTGTGTTTAATGTGTCGTGCCTTGACTCTGTTGCGTGAGTCTTCTGTTGTTTAGGCATTCGGGGGTACTAGGGTCGCTAAGTTCGCTCGAATGAGACCCGTAGGACATTGGATGCGATAGTGTCCTAGTGAGTAGAACGATTATGCGTATATGTATAAAATTTAATTATTCACGGTGGTATGGTTAGTGTTATCCGTCAGGATCACTATGGTGTAGCAGGGCGCGATGTTACACTACTCGTTGTGATCAAGGCCAAAAGAGTGTGTGTAGGTTAGTGTTATCCGTCAGGATTCACTATGGTGTATCAGGGCGCTATGTTACACTACTCGTTGTGATCGAGGCCAAAAGAGCATGTGAAGGTTAGTGTTATCCGTCAGGATTCACTGTGGTGTAGCAATGCGCGATGTTACACTACTCGTTGTGATCGAGGCCAAAAGAGCGTGTGTTGATGGTTAGTGTTATCCGTCAGGATTCATTATAGTGTAGCAGGGCGCGATGTTACACTACTTGTTGAGTAATCGAGGCCGAAAGAGCGTGGATGCGAGGTAGATTTAAGTTTGCGAGTTCGATACCACCTAGGGGTTAGGGTGTATTGGGTGTTTTATCACCATCTGATGGTACGCGACGTGTGATCGTCTTATTTAGAGTATTGTGTTTTGATGCTCGTTGTGAGTTATGTGGTGAGTGTTGTTCACACTTGGTCGACCACTTTTAGAGTGTATGCGTGTTAGTGCCATTCGGGAGGCGCTTTGTTTGACCATGTGCGCGTACGGGTAGAGTCATGGTTGTTGACTAGATTTGATGTGTGAGTAACTGTGTTAATGGTTATGATGAAGTTGGAAAGGGTGTAAGTCTTGGTGTTTCCAAGCATCACCTTAGTGATAGGTGGAAGGATTTCTAGGCTAGCTATGCAGCCTATGTGTATGGTGACTAGCGGGTTTCGCTAGAAAGTTTTGGGCGTTGAGCCGTAAGGTTCGTTGGATTTGTGTGACTTCGAGTAGTCAGCTGACGTGTGACACCGAGTGTAGACCCCGTAAGGGTCGAGCTCTTGAGACTCGGTGGTAGTGATGGGAGTTGCATAACACTGCATCAGTTGCCCCCTTATACCAGCTAGTGTAATGTTTCAACTCCGATGGGGCGATTACTTTGTACTTGGGTACCAATGTGAAACCCGAAGATACAACCGTGATTGGCTGTGGTGTTTAGCGGGCATTAATGATGTGACAAATTTAAAATGTCGAGGTTTGAGTACCTTTTTGTAAGTCCACGAAGAATTGTTGACTATGACCAACGCCGAGACCGGTCATGTGTGTTGTGGAATGTCAAAAATTTCTCGAAGTGTTATCATCTTAGCGGTGAAAGTATGGGGTTAAAGCCCTAAGTGGGGGAGTATGTAACCAGAGTGTACGGTATTGCCCTGGTTTGGTAGGCGTGTTCGAGGCGTTGTTGGAAGTCGTCCCGTCCGGTGAACGAACTCGGGACGTAGAGTGTTGATTTTGACTGTCTCGTGTAGAGATATGTTAGTGTTGAGCGCGTTGAGAATGAGTTCTCTAGAGTATTGAGGACCTGTATGTGCGAGAAGCGGCAAGATCATCCTTAATAGACTATCGAAACGATGTTCACAGGGTAATAGTGGACGAGTTGTGAGTCGTGCAAGATTGTGTGTCGGTTGGAGTTACCGGAGAGCGCGTGGGGATTCCATCACCGTGTGCGTGGTGTGGATGGCCCGAGTAGATTGCCGGATTGGCGACGATAGTCTAAGGTGCGAGTTAGAGTGTGCCAAGTAATTGCGAAGGATTTGATGTGTGGTTGGAACGTTACGTATTAAAGAAGTGGGACTTATAGGATGCAATGGCGGCAACGAAGGGTCCAGGGTTGTGTGAGAACTCGAAAAGTTGAAGAAGGCGTACTTCCCTTGTTCGCGATGAGGTTTAGATCACGAGGACGCGATCTAGTTTAAGTGGGGGGAGTTGTAACACCCTGAATTTTTAATACATCAGAAAGTGTCGCTAGAAAGTGTCACCAGGAAGTGTTCTCAGAAAGTGTCAGGAAAAGTCTACCTATACTTATGCATTTTCAGATTTTGCATCAGAATCAGAATCAGACAACTACAGTCCCTGAACTTCTGAATTGGAGCTGAAAAACTGGAGATATCGCGTTTGAGTGGGGTATATCGTGTTTCAGCTAGTCGCAGAACGCGGCATACATGACCAGAACGCGATAGCTCAAAAACCTTTGTCCTGGTCACATCGTCGCGTTCCAAGTTGGTTTGTCACGTTTGGGGTATCGCGAAACGCGAGCCGTAGTCGCGAAACGTGATAAATGTGCAGAATGTCTATTTTAAGCTCGTTATTGGGTTTAAATTGGGGGTATTTGTGTCATTTCACTTATGGGTGGGATATCTGCTTGAAGACTGATCTAGAGCTTAACCTTAGCTCATTTTGCACTCACACAAAACACTCCCAACCTTTTCTAGAGAGATAAACCTGATTTTAAAGAGAAAGAGATAGCTCAAATCAAGGAGGAAGAAGCTTGAATAGATCAAAGGTGCAAGTGTTAAAGTTGTTCACCTCGTTCCTAGCTACGATTTGGCGGTAGTGGTAAGTTCCTACTCTGAATTTCAATTGTTGATTTGATTTTCAAGTTAGGGTTTGAACTTTGTTTTGTTAGAAACTTATGGATGCTCTTGAATTGGGTTTGTTGTAGCTAGTAGATGGGTTTAAGACCCATTGTTGGTGGGTGTTGGGTTGGATGATGATATTGCTAGTTGAATAACTAAGTTGTTGTTAAAATCACTAGTTAACTTAGATTGTTAGTGATTGAGGTGTTAACTTGCATAAATTGGTATTTTGACTTTGAGATTGGGTCAAAATGGGTTTTGGGTTATAATTGTGCAAGTAGGTATTTTGATGATTAAACATTTGGTAAAAATGTAGTATTGGAACCCAATCACTAGTTAATTGTGATTATGGGTGGTTTAGGTGAAGTTTGACTTAGTCAAAGTGGAAGCAAGTGTAAATGGGTCGAAATTGCACTTGTGGTGTATTTGGGTTGTAAGCTAGAGTATTTAGCTTAATTGTGTGTAAATTACTTAGGTGATTTACCTTTGGTTGATTGGAAGCTCACGCGGGATTAGCTCTTCAAGTAATCGAGGTGAGTGGAATACTTATACGTTTATGTGTATAATTTAGTTGCTTGCATGCGATATGGCAAGTATTATTCGGTAGAATACACTCTTTTGTGGGCCACTTTGGGATTGGGACGCGTGGTGAGTGATATCCGGAAGGATTGACTCTTTGTTGACCATGTTTGACTTGTGTTATGTGGCGAGTGTCATCCGTTAGGATGCACTCCTCGTCGGCCACTTAATGGGGAATGGTAAGTATTTACCATCCTCACGTGATATGGGCTTAAAGTTCGGTGTTGACGATACCATATCCTTGTTTGTGTTGTTGTGGGATGAGGGCTTAAAGTTCGTTGTTGACGATACCTCATATATGGGTTTAAAGTTCGTTGTTGACGATAACATATTATTATTGGGATGTTTTGCGATGAGGGCTTAAAGTTCGTTGTTGACGATACCTCATATGTGGGTTTAAAGTTCGGTGTTGACGATACCACATTAAGCGTGAAGAGTGAGTTCTAAGTTCGATGTTGACGATACCACTCATGGAATTAGAATTGTGTACTAATAGATGTTGTGAACATCAATGGCTCATTTGAGAGGGATTAATCCTCCGTGGTCTTGATTAACCGTGGTTTGTACAATGTTTATATTCTATCATTATTATTGTCGAGATCTTTATGCTAATGATGTTGGCTAGTTGTACACTTGAGTATATGATTATATGAATTGCTAATGATGTGTGTTATTTGTGTAAGTGAATGCAAGTAATTGAATTATGTATGTATGGGTATAACTATTGCATTCACTAAGCATTAGCTTAACCTTTCGTTGACTTCATTTTTACAGGTTCGTAAGATGGCGGCAAGGGTAAGTACCGGGACTAGTGAGCTAGCGTGTGATGCTTAGAAGACTTGAGGTTTGTATTACATAGGATTGGGCAGATTGTTCCCAATCACCATGCTCGGTCTTTTGTCGAAAAACCTATTAGTGTCATTTGGTTATGTAATCAGATTTGATAAATATGGTCTTAAATTATGTAGCGTGTGTTGTTAAAGTCATTTGTACTAGTAGGTGTTTTAAAGATAATTGGAAAACATAATCATGGCGTCGTTAATAAGTATTAATTGTTATAAAAGAAGGGAAAAAATTTATGGGACGGTTTAACGGCGGGTTGAGTCGTTACAGCGAGAAACGAAAAAGTTAAACAAAACGATAACCCGGCCATTATTTGTTACAGAACGAAAACCCCCCACAATTTATTTATAAGATCCACTTTCCATCTCTCACATTTACCAAATATTATCTCCGTCATTCCCTTTTTTGTTAAGGTAAGCTATTAATTTTTATGTGTTTCATTTGAAATAGTTAATACAAGATAACATGAATAATAATCAAATTTCATCATTGTAGGTGGGCAAAATGAATATAAATTAAATCAAAAGAATAAATCAAATTTGGAAATTCTTTTAGTTCTGGACTTGCAAACTTAGATGTAACAACGAAATATAAAAAGGATGAAAGACATTGTATAAAAATCGCCAAGTGATAAATTTCTCAACGATACCGTCTTTACCAAATCAGCGGTGAAGTATTTTTTTTCACCAAAATAAGCATAAAACATGTCATTTTTCATTAATGACAATTAATTAACAAAATAAAAAATGTTTCAAGTAAAAAATGTTTCAAATATGTCTTGAACATGCTCTAGCTGTTCATCAGCTGAAAATATAAATTTAATTTTTGATAAAAATAAAATACAAACCGATTTTTAGATAAAAACACGTCTCTTTTAAATTTTAACGAATCTGTTAACGGTCTCTTAATCAAGTATAAGAATCTGCTTTTTGAAAGAAAAAAAAAATTAAGTTTCTAAAGCTTTGCAAAGGAACCGGTTTTAAAACCAGTTCTATACTTTAGGAACCCCTATAAATAGAAACGTGTTTTAAAATCAGTCCCAAAGGCTTTAAAAAGATGTTTCTTTGCCATTTTTGTAATAGTGCACGTCAGTGTCTCTATTGGCATTTCTCGTCGGTGTTTCTTCACGTGTCGTCATCCAAACGCACATATTTCTTTTCTTTTTTCTTTTTTATTCTTTCCTGTTTGGGTTAAAGCTATAAATATACTATATACTTACACTTTTGTTCCAATGTAGGCTATATACCCAATAAAATACTAGTGTATGCTATATACTTTCAAAAAGTGTGTTAATATGAACGCATTGAACTTGTTAACCAGATAAAACAAAAATGAGCTAACAAAAGTGAAAGTATATAGTCTACATAGGAACAAATGATTTTTGTATAGCCTACATCAGAACACAAATGAAAGTATATTTGTAGTCTTATAAAATAAAATAAAAAAGTTAAAAATTTGATTTTACCGGTTCAACAGGTAACCGATCGTCAATAGTCTACGTTAAAACACTTTTTGAAAGTATGTGACCTACACTGGTAATTTATTGGGTATATAACTTACATTGAAAAAAAAAAAAAAAATGGAAGTATCTCGTCTTTATTGCTTTAATCCGTCCTGTTTTCATATCGGTTTAAAAATGAATTTCTGTGTCCATTTTAACTTGTAAACGTTGAATAAAACTATGATACCAACGCCTCCAGGCGGGTGCAAACGCCGGGAGATCTTCATCCGGCTGTCTCTGGCGGGCTCAAACGCCTATCACTATCACCATGGTGGGTAACACTAGATTTGTACCGCTCAAAGATGGGTGGAAAGTGAAGAAACGACGCAGCAGAAAATCTTTTTATCGGAAACTTGACATCGATTTACAGAAACGGACGGAGAATGAATTTCAATCGTTCTTTGTTACTAATTTTCCGGAACAGGCCGACGTTCCGGCCTTATGGAAGGTGTTTGATGGCTATGGTTACTTGGTTGATGTTTACATAGCAAAGAAGAGAGCGAAATCCGGTAAACGTTTTGGTTTCATTAGATTCATGGGAGTTAAGCATGTGCTTGGTATGGAAAATAAGCTTGCAGATGTATGGATGGGGAGTTTTCACCTTTATGTGCAAGCTTCTAAATCCGATAGCTCTAAAACTACCAAGTATGTACCAAAGCGGGTTACACCTGTTGTCGGTAGTGATGAAGATTCGGCACCAAAAGCTGTTAACGTTATTCATAAGATTATCAAGAATTCAGGAAAAAAGAAGGATGATATTGAAGATGAGAACTCTTATGTTTCCAAGGCGTCTGTTATAAAACCTCCCGCAAAAGCGTTTTCTTTTGATGATTCTGATTTAATCTCGATCTCTAATAATGATTACGTTGTTATGGCTAAAGTTAAAGATGTGGGTGTTCTCTATTCGGTTTACAGAGCATGCTTAGCCGAGGGTTTTTCAAATTTTGACATTCAATATGTTGGTGGCTATTGGGTCTGGTTTAAATTCAAGACAGTAGTGGCAGCTACAGCCTTCAAAATGAATGCTAACATTATGTCATTGTTCTCATGCATCAAAGAACCATGGGATAATTTCACGGTTGATGAAAGAATTGTTTGGATCGAAATATCGGGGCTGCCTACGTGCGCGTGGGGAACGAATGCAAGTAAGAAGGCAGCATCATTGTTTGGTAGATTTCTTTTTTTTTGAATCTAATTGTAAACTGCCTTTATCTTCTAGTAGAGTTTGCATTGCTACACATGATAAGAAACCTATTTCATCTAGTGTGACGATTGGTATTAAAGGCGTTAATGTGGAGGTTTATGCTCATGAAGTTGGAACGTGGTTGTTCGATATTGAATCTACTATTGAACCTGTTTCCGATGCTACCTCTAATAATGATGACCAATATAGTAGTTCGTCTGATGTCTCTGATCAGCCAATTTCAGATCACCTAAAGGAGTTTTCTGGTATACAAATTGACTCTTTTTCAGGTATCAAAGTTGATGAGTGTAATGAGGAGATATCGGTTAATTGCTCGGCTAGTGATCAGGTGGGATCATTCAATGAACCTATTGTTACAAGCACATATGATACGACGGATTCGATACATACTAAACCAATTGCTGCAAGTTCTACTTGTTCACAACCTCCTGGTTTTTCTAAAGTACCTAGAGGCTCGTTCTCTGGGGGCTCGGTTAACTGTCATACACCTTTCACGATATTGAATCATGATCCTACACCAATTTTTACTTCACAGAATCTAAGCGAAGACATATTTGGTATTGGCGAATTACTGGGCTGTAATTTAAAGGGGTGTAATGCTGCGATGAACCATGATGGCGGGAAATTTGGTTTCCAATGAAGATCCTTTCCATCAATAGTTGCGGGTCGAAAATGTATTCTAAGAGGAAGTGGATAAAAGGCTTATGTGTTTCGTTGAACGTGCATTTTTTAGGTATTCAAGAATCAAAGATGTCTAGATTTTTTATGTATCGTTTGAGATCATTTTGGGGCAATCACAATTTTGAGTATGCGTTGAGTTTGGCTCGTGGTTTTTCGGGCGGTATTATTTCGTTATGGGATCCGAATGTTTTCTCTAAAAGCGGAATGTGGTGCGATGATAATTTTGTTATAGTTAAAGGTACGTGGATCCGTGAGAATACGGAGGTCTTTATGGTTAATGTTTACGCCCCTCAAGCATTATCGGATAAGTTTTTGTTGTGGAATAAGCTTTCCTCCTTCATGGACTCCCATCCGGGCGAGTTTATCTTTTTTGGAGATTGGAATTCGGTTAGAACTCGGGAAGATAAATGTGGTTCCAATTTTTGTGTCCAAGATGCTCGGGTTTTTAATGACTTCATTGAAAGCAACTCGTTATATGAAGTCCCGTTAGGCGGTCTTCATTTCACTTGGCGTAATAAAGCGGGTAGTAAGTTAAGTAAAATTGATAGATTTTTTACTACTAACAACGTGCTTAATGTTATAGACAACTTGAAAGGCTCAGTTTTGGCTCGGGGACATTCGGATCACTCTCCGATCCTTCTTTTTCAAGATAAGGTCGATTTTGGCCCAACGTATTTTAAGATTTTTGAATCGTGGTTTGCCCGTCAAGATTTCGATTCTACCGTTCGTAAGGCTTGGGACATTGTTAACTTGAACAAAGAGCTAGACATTGTGGCTAAGTTTAGATTAATGAAGGGTCATCTAAAAAGCTGGATTAGCTCTTCTAAATCTAATGAAGATGCGAGATATAAGGAGATTGTGAACAAGATCAATGACATAGATATCTCTATTGATGTTGGTATAGTGGGGGATGATCTGATTAACGAGCGCAACAGTTTGGTTGTAGAAAGAGACGAGTTGTCGAAATTGGAAGATATCGATTCGTTTCAGAAATCTAGTATTAAATGGGACATTGAGGGTGACGAGAATTCCAAGTTTTTCCACGCGTCTCTTAAACATAAACGTCACTCTCAGAATATAAAAGGATTGTTGGTTGATGGTACTTGGATAGAGGATCCTTTTGTTATTAAAGATAAGTTTTTTTCTCATTTCATGTCCAAATTTGATGTTTTACATACAGGCATGGAGTTTGGCCATTTAAATCCTCATTATCGTCTCACTGATAATGAAGCTAACTTTCTTGAAAGAGATTTGGATGATTTAGAGATAAAAAATGCGGTATGGGATTGCGGTAGTTCTAAGGCACCGGGACCGGACGGTATTTCTTTTCGTTTCATTAAATATTTTTGGGACATTTTTCAATTTGATATTGGCAGGGATATCCGAAGATTTTTTTCTTCAGGCACTATGCCTCACAGTGCAAATTCGGCTTTTTTCACCCTTATTCCGAAAGTTGTGAACCCGATTCTTGTGACTGATTTTCGACCCATTTCTTTGGTGGGTTTTTTTTATAAGATTGTCACGAAGATTCTCACGAACCGTGTTCTAAGTGTTATTGACAAGATCATTAGCCCGGTTCAGACGGCTTTCATTTCGGGGCGACAGATTTTAGATGGCCCATTAATGTTGTCCGAGATTATTTCATGGTATAAGAAAGCTAAGAAAAAAATGTTACTTTTGAAGGTGGATTTTGAAAAAGCCTATGATTCGGTTAATTGGGATTATTTGATGTTCATGTTATCTTCGTTGGGTTTCGGAACCAAGTGGTGCGCCTGGATAAGGGGGTGTCTTTTCTCGGCTAAGACTTCAGTTTTGGTAAATGGTAGTCCGACTCGTGAATTCCCAATCAAAAGAGGGTTAAGACAGGGTGATCCTCTAAGCCCGTTCTTGTTTATTATTGTAATGGAAGGTCTCCACTTAGCTTTTTCTCGTGCTATGGAGAACAACTTCATTCGTGGTATCAAAGTGGGAACAGATAACATTCATTTATCTCATTTTATTTATGCGGATGATCTTATTATTTTCTCTCATTGGAGTTCTCAAGAACTAAACCGGATTCTCCTCATTTTAGAAGCATTTTTTTTAGTGTCCGGTTTGCGGATAAATGTTAATAAATCCCATCTTTTTGGGGTCGGGGTGGACACTTCCGAGATCATTGCTTATGCTGCTGCTGCAGGTACTCGTGTAGGCTCATTTCCTACTACTTATCTGGGTCTACCGATTGGTTCTAATATGAAATTAATTTCAAATTGGGATAGCTTGGTAGACAGATTTCGGGATAAATTATCTACGTGGAAGGCGGCACTCATTTCTTCCGGTGGTAGATTAACATTGGTTAAGTCTGTTATGGGGAGCATTGGTATTTATTTTATGTCTTTATTTAAATGCCCGGAAACGGTTCTTAAATGTCTTGAATCTATTAGGGCTCGATTTTTTTGGGGTGGTAACAAATCCACCAAAAAGATGTCATGGGTAAAGTGGGATAAAATTCTTGCTCCATTTGATAAAGGTGGTCTTAATGTAGGGAGTCTTAAAGCTTTCAATTTGGCATTGATTAATAAATGGCGTTGGAGGTATTTAAATAATCCGGAAGAGATGTGGGTTAATATCATTAAGTCTATTCATGGGCCTCTTTTTGATCATGTGGAATGTAATAGTTCAAGTATTTGGTCTTCTATTGTTGCGTGTTGTTTAAAGGTGAGTTCCGATGGTACACTTCCTCCAGACACATTCAAAATGAAAGTTGGTAATGGTTGCTCTATACGCTTTTGGAATGACCTATGGTGTGGCAATTCAACGTTATCGTCCCGTTTTAATCGACTCTACCACCTGGATGTCAATAAACTAGATTCGATTGCCGAGAAACGGGTAGATGGTGCATGGCAATGGAACTGGACGAGAGATCACATTGGTAGTCGTAACAACCAACTTCTCGTTAATCTTCAGGAGGAGATCGGTGACTGCACTTTTTATGATCGCCCTGATCGTTGGTGTTGTTCGCTTATTTCAGATGAGTCGTACACTGTTAAAGCTGCAAGGGACATGATGGATCGAACCTCTTTGCCTTCGACTAACGTGAGTACAATTTGGTTCAAGTTTCTTCCAAGGAAAGTTAACATTTTTTTATGGCGTTTGAGATTAGATGCTCTTCCCGTTCGTTGGAACCTTTCTGCAAAAGGGATTGAGATCAACTCGGTTATTTGTCCACTTTGTAACAATGACATAGAGACTCGGGATCACTTATTCTTCGATTGTGATATGGCTAAAGAGATATGGCTTCGAGTTCGGGTGTGGCTTGATTGTGCTCTTCCCATTTGCTCCTCGTGGGATACGTTTATTACATGGCTCGAGGGTGTTCGATTACAAGCTATCTTCAAAGATCGGATCGTTGCGGTCATCCTTACTCTTCTATGGGCCATTTGGCGGTTTCGGAACGGAGTTGTTTTTAATAATTCTTTTTGTAGTAGGAGTAACTTATTTGATGTAATCCGTTTATTGTCTTTTCGTTGGATTAAAAATAGAAGCCATATAGTTTCCAATTGGAACTTATGGTTATCTATGCCGTTGTAATTATCCCTTAGCGCCTTGCTAGGGATCGTTTTATTTATATTATTGATTGTTTGGCCGTTAAAAAAAAAAAAAAAACGCCTCCATTTTTCCACATTCAATGTTATTCAAAAATACCCAAAAAAAACATTGAAAATCTGGATCACGTCTCCTTATACTCTTCGCAAAATACATACCTAAATTTATAGTAGATTAACTTGAAAAGTCAAGACCCGAAGTTAGACATGTAGTCGTAGCATCCAAGGGCGTCAACTCCTTTTGTCCTTTACAACACAAACATAGTATATGTGGCCGAGCCATGTGAGTCCATTAAAACACCTATAAGATACCAAAACAAACTATTTTCATCCACGCCTTAAAGTCACACGGTTAACCTAACAAGTTGACAAATGAGCACTAGACATGTCGAACAACATGTAGAAAGGACTACGTTTTAACTTACAATATTTAAATTTATGAACTCATTTGAATTAATTATAAAAGGTAAGGGTATTTACCTGATTTATGGAGTAACCCCGTGGAGGTTTGTCGACTCGTATTCCAGAATTTCGACCGGCTCCGCCTGTCCATCGGGATAGTTTAAAGATAGTGTCCCAGTGGTTCGGGTTTCTGTCCGAAAACACGTGTGTGGGTGGAAAATGATCGGGTGGGTGGGTTATTCTCCGTCACTGATTTCAAATATATGCCATTAAAAAAATTTTATAAACTTATACATATTCTTTTTTACTACTAATTTTTCTTATTTAGGTTTAGTATTTTTATTATTCATAGTAACTTTGAGTTAAAAATAAGAATTTGTGATATATAATTATAATGTTACACTTAACTGTAAGTTAAATTTAGCATCCTCCGATAAACATACGTCTATGTTTATACTTTATTTTGTCTCTACATTACTAATTGTATTTTTGTTTTACTATAACATTAAAAAAAATTATAAACGTATACATATTCTTTTTTACTACTAATTTTTCTTATTTAGGTTTAGTATTTTTATTATTCATAGTAACTTTGAGTTAAAAATAAGAATTTGTGATATATAATTATAATGTTACACTTAACTGTAAGTTAAGTTTAGCATCCTCCGATAAACATACGTCTATGTTTATAGGTTCACCAACATGTGCAACATATAAGCTCATGAGTTCCACATTGATCTAAAACCAATTAGTGATAGAGGGAGGTTCTCATAAGCTTATATATGCACATTTATTTATTTCACTTTTCGATGTGGGACACAATGGATCGATTAGCTCCAACATAAAATACAATGAAACAAAACCACTATTCTACATGAAAAAGAAATATAACGTGCGAATTACCTCTTTAATACTTCAATCTCTAATGTCTATCAATAGTAAAAGAACTTTAAGTTTTTCCATTTGATTATATAAATTACATTTCTTTATCGACAAATAAAAGTAAATAAATAAAAATTAAGTTGACTTTAAATCCCAATCCAAACAACCCACTTCAAATCAATCCTCCTAGATAAAAGTAAAAAAGGATACTTCTTCTAAGAAAGGGTAAGATTGTGAAGTCGATTACATAATGTAAGAAGAGTAAGGACAGGGCGGTCGTTGGTTAATTTCTTTTCCCTTATGTTTGCGAAAAGGTTTGGATTCGATGGTCCTTGTCATTCCATTCAATGATATATACACTTTATATATCTTGGTACCAAGTTTCTAATAAACTATCCATGATTATCGAATCACAATTGTAGACGGAATACAATTCTAATATTATCCAACTAGTAATATATGGTAACAATAATACGTTAATATACTACCGCAGACGCAGCGGGAGGAGGCCCAATGTTGAGACTATTCTATAAGTCATCAAAAAGAAGACGATGTAACCCTTTGGTGAAGATGTTGGCTATCTGAAATTGTGATGGCACATGCAAGACACGAACCTCGCCACTAGCATCTTTCTCACGAACAAAATGAATATCCATCTCAATATGTTTTGTCTGTTGATGTTTTACTAGTTTACTCGATAGGAAAATTGTAGAAACATTATCACCAACCACAAGTGTGCATTTAGAAAGCGAACAATGCAACTCAATTAGAAAGTGAACAATGCAACTCAAGAAACAAGTTACGTATCCAACACGTTAGGATCCCGGAAAGTGTATAGTGTTAATGTGAAACAAGCTAAATAGATGGTTCCTTAGAAGAGGGCTATATAAGGAACCTAAGTAGTCCTAATTAGATAGTCATTGCATTGTAACTGAGTTTAAGAAGCTGTGGAATGTAACCAAAACTCTCTAATACCGAATTTGTTCACTGTTTACCCGAATCTCATTCTATCTCTTATCTCTTCAATTCTCACTATGATCTGACCTATCATATGGTATCAGAGCGTCCAGGGAGTGATATTACATCACTATATCGATCCAGAGATTGAAGATTACAAATTCTGAACACATTCGGTTAGATTGAATCACATTCGGTATCATCGAATTTGATAATCTGACGTTCAGATTTGTGTGATAAGATCAGCGAAGGTTTATTAGGTGTATTGGAAAGTGTTTCGATCATTATTACAGCTTTACAACAACAATTATGAAGATTCAAGCTATTTTTAAGAGTTCGTGGCTAAAACTCTATATTTTGATCAATTCAAGCTTGTGTCTGTGTTCAAGTGAAGATCTGTGGATTCAGTTAAGTTCGTGAGGTAATTTGGCAACTATCTGACGGTTTAATTTCATCAATTCATCAATTTTTGGTGATTTGATCCTCATTCGGTATCTCAACTGCCATACCGAGTCTGCTTCATCTCTTAAATTCGCTTAAGGTGTTGCAGATTGTGGAATGTTTGTGATTCAGTCACATTCGGTTTGATAAAACGTAGCTAATTCAAGTGGTTAGAGCAGTTATTTGTTCGATTATCTAAGTTTCACACTTAGACTCGGTTTGTCAACTGCTACAGTTGACATTCGATTTCCTCACATTCGGTTTAATTGATATTTCACTTGTTACAAACTTGTTTCCTTGTGCAGCAAAGTTACCGAATTTGATTCAAAATGTTAAACATTGGATTGGATTCATTTGTTGGTAATTTTCACTGAATCTGGTTACCGAATTAGATACCGAAACAGAATCTCAGATATACTTGATATATCTTGGGGTTTAAGTGTTCTAAGGATTCAAATTCTGTACTTGCCGAATCTGAGTGAGATACTTGACATTTTTATCAGTTTCTGATACTGAATCTGATATACCAAATCTGCTACAGTACCGAACAAGATACCGAACCCGAATCTGCTACAGTACCGAAACTGAATCTGACATCTTATTAGATTTTTTTAACTGAATCTTGGTTTTTGTGACTTACTGAATTCATACCGAATCTACCTCAGTTTTTATCAAAATGTCTACTCAAGATACTTTGATTATCAGATCAGATACTAGACCTCCTGTCTTGTTTGATGGCAAGTATTACCAGTGGCTGCATCGTATCACTCAGTACATAGACTACAAGGGTGAGAAGGCAAAACACATTTGGGCTTCTTTAAGAGATGGACCAATTGTTGAATACCAATTCCAGTCTATGAACTCTCTGGTGAGAGACGTGAGCGTGCTCAGGGTGATATGGAAGCGAAGAATATCATCATACAAGCTATTCCGTATGAACTGTTTGAGAATGTTGATAGCAACACATCTGCTAAGGACATATGGGATGAGATCAAGAGACAAAAAGAAGGTTATGACATGGTAAATGTTACTAAGTTGAATAAGGCCCTAGGACTTTATGAAGATTTCAAACAGGAACCTGATGAATTACTCAAGGATACCTACAGACGTTTCAATGGTGTTCTAAATGAGTTAAAAAAAGTGCAAGATTATAAAGGTTGTAAGTAACTAGAGGGGGTGAATAGTTACTTGATACGTCTTTAACACTTTTTCGATTGATCACTAAATTTGATTAACTATGATCAACCAATTCAACTCAAACTAGATGTGTGTGGTGTATATGTTCAAAATGATAAGTAAAGTAATGTAAAGAACATATACACAAGGATTTATAGTGGTTTCAGGTGGATGTTAACTAATCCACTCCCCGATTACACTAATCGGGATTTCTTGCTTTACTAAAACCCGGTGGAGATCCGATTTACAAGTCTTCAACTTCTTTGGTAGATAACAAACCTAATCTTTCTATCCCTTTGAAAGACCAACTCCAACCAAGCTCAACTTGTCTTCAACTTGGACAAGTATTAATCTTCAAATAAGATTAATCAACTTCTTAAGTCCCTTTAAGGAAGTAGATCACTAAGCTAGCCTATGCTTCTACTAATTGAAGTTAAAAGACTCATACACTTTGTAATGATAATTCTAAGACAATACTAGGATATACATCACACTAAGTAAACTCACAAGATAAATAATTTTGATTAGTAAGTTTACAACAACCAAATTCTATATCTATAAGATCATAGAATCTTCTCTTGTTTGATCACATTTGAGTAGTAATTAAAGCACTTGTGATCTCTGAAAATAAGCCTTTGAAATATGCAAGAGGGTCAGCTTCAAATGCCCTTCAATGCTTGCTATTTATAGTGATATTTAAAAACTAGCCGTTGTCACACGGTCACCAGCACAGTCGATCGTGGTTCGACCGCGCGTACTCCAATCCAAAATATGTATCCATTGTATAGCCGTTTGACTCAGATTTGAACACCACATTTTGGAATCTTTACTTCATCTACCACCTGCAAAAGAAACCCAATATCCTATACAAGTATTATATGTATTAAGTGTGTGAGATTTGGTCTTATTGAGTGAAAATGACCTAGCACTCCAAATGTGGTAAACCCAACATTCTTGGAGAAGTGTCTTGATTTACATTTAGGGTAATCTCAGTTTTGGTCAAGACTTAGTTAGGTTCATTAATGCATTTGGTTCAATCCTAAATACTAGTCAACATGTCATTAATTTCCTAGTTTCAATTAATCCCAAGTCATATGCATTTTAAGACTAAGTAGAGATCAATTGAATGATGTCTTTCTAAATCAAACATTAAGTGTATAACGACATTAATGTTAAGTCATACTTGGACATGTTACACAATGTGTTACTTAGACAAGGCCAAATATATTATTGACCATTATTCTTTTGTGAACCATTTTACACTTAATTTATTGAAGTAAACTAGTTACTTGAATCCTAGTATTCTAACTAGTAACACATAGCAAGCATGTTAATCAAGTTGGCAAATTAATGACTATTAAACATATTAGCAAGTAGCAAGTAATACTCACACATAGCAAGATATAGTTATTCTAAAATCAATCATATAGATATTTGCACAACACTATGGTTTAAGCTTTAGCAAGCTTACTTGAAATATAACATATTGCATGATTAATGTATTAGCATACATTAATGTCCAACACATGCACAAGGGAAGAGAAAACTTTAGTTGGGACTTGGTGACCATCCTAAATGAATCTAATTGTATTTTAAGATTACAAGTCTTTACATAAAAATATTGTTCTTCATTTAGCCTTAAATTGTCACTAAGTAATCTTTAATTGTAATTAGTGTTCTAGTGACATTAACTTATGTGTGTTGGTACTTGGTGATCATCCTAAGAATGTCTAGACAACTTTTAAGATCTCAAGTTATTGATTAACACTTATGTGTTATGCCTAATCATGGTTAATTTGTCATTAAGATGTAATTAAGCGTAATCAACCAAGATTAGTGTTTTTATGACCAAGAATCAATTATGTATGGAAAGGACATCTATTCTAAGCGTTTTGAGAAAGGTTTCATGAATTATAGATGTCGGGAAGTGGTTAAACTAAATTTGATCAAAAATGGTGACAGAGAATTCTGCGGTGGCACTACGGTTGACCGTGGTAGCAGCCGTGCAACTTGTTTTCACAAAACTGCGTTGCAGATTCAGTCTGGGCTTCTTCGGCTAAGTATACGGTCGACCGTACTTTGACCGTGTACTTTAATGATCTTTATTTTCATTCTATAAGTTTTGTTTGACTTGGTCATTTGCAAGATCAAGTATGGATTAGTGAACTTGCGTGTTTTATGTTAAAATGTCGATCATCACTTATGCATATGTATGTGTCATCATCAAAACATATTCTTTGGTTAATTATCTTACTTAACTTCGTCGGTTAGTCCATTAACAAACATTCAACCAACAAAGGTGAATGCTGAGATCAACATGAAGTTTCTCAAAAAGCTCAATTCTGATTGGACTTCTTATGGAACTATCATTCAATCTACCAAGGAGATTGATAAGCTTAATATTCATGAGCTTGTTGGGGTTCTTATGCATTATCAACCAGCTGTGTCTACCCTTCAAGTAGAAAGGAAAGAGTCTTCTCCGGGTGATCCACTTGCTCTCATTGCTAAGAAGAAGAGCAAATCCTACACCAATTCCAAAAGCTTATTAAAGAAAGTGCTTGTTGAAGAGTCACCTGATTCTGAAGAAATCGATCTTTCGAATGTTGATGACTCTCACCATGAGTTACTCAAGATGGCGGCAATGTTCACCAAAGCTTTAAACAAGTACAAATTCAAAGGCAAATCAAACAACCAACACAAGAATTCATCTTCTTCCTCATATTACAAGAAACCTCAACCACAACAATCTGATGATTCCAAGAAGGAAGATTCCACCTGTTTCAATTGTGGCAAAGCTAGCCATTTCTCTCGTGATTGCAAAATGCCAAAGAAGAAGGATGCAGCTTATTACAAGAATAAAATGTTGTTGGCAAAGGTTATGGAGACTGAGGGAGAGCTGAAACCAGTTGATGATACTTGGTTCAATTGGACGGATGATTCTGAATCCGAGGAGGAACATGCTAATGACTGCAAGGTGACCAAGCTTATCAAAGCTAAGGAAAAAGGAGAAATCTGACTCAACATCTGATGATGATGAGGTACAATTAACTGAAATCCCACCTGATTTAATCAACATGCAAAACACATTGATGAAGAATTTAATCTCAATCACTAAAGAAGTTAAAGGTTTGAAAACATAACTTTAAAAGATAAAAACAAACTAAATGAAACTTAATCTTCATCATCATCCAATTCACAATCGGAAGTTAATCGATTAAGAACCCAACTCAGCTCCATGACACTGAAAGAGATGTGCTACCTCATGGTACATTGATGACTTTGAGAGTAGGGTATCTTAATGAGCCCGCGAGAACTTTAAAGATAGGTAGTTCTTCTACTCTGTCAGAGTCCCATGAGACATATATCATGGAGGCGAGAAACCCGAAAGAGTCTTCACCGGTTACAACTCCGGTTGTTAACCAACCTCCATCAGAAGGGGATAATCTGACTAGTAGTACGTATCAACCTACATACAAGAATAATACCACACTCTTATCCTCACCTGCCCTCACGAAAACTCACACACTTCCATCGACATCACCGACATCATCTTCGGCAGCTCCACATGGTTACACAGTTGTTTCACCACTTGGGTCACCTTCTCGTACATCGAATACATATGGTTTACAATATCTCTCTGATAATGAGCTGGAGACATTATACCTTGCTGAATTTTCTAAACGAATAGATCTTGACGAAGTTCGTGAGATAATGATGATTTATCTTGAACAAGCAAGGGTAGTGTTTCCTCTTTCATCGTGCAGATCACCTGGACCAATTTACATGCCTGACCATGACAATTTCAATCCCGACAATCATCATGATGGGGAGAATAGATATGGTTATGGGTCCGGTGCTTTTCAACGCTCAATGTATGAAGCTGGTTCTTTTAGTCAACATTTGGGAAATAACGATGTAGTTGATATTTATGATTCTAAAAGTGATAAGGTTGAGGAGATTCAATGTTATAGTTTTCTAGATGAATCAGTTACTCAGAGAGAAGGTGACTCAGGGATGTTAATGATTTTGGATACGATAGAAGCGACAGAGGAGGATACGTCAGCACCTGTAGATAATCGTAATTTTTAAGACTTCGAGGACATTCTGAAGGGGAAGAGTGTTGTGAATGAATTCAATGAACATCAATTTATCAACATCACGGCTCTAACTGAGGAATTTGTAATACATTTCGAGAGGGAGATATTCTCAAATGGCAAAGTAGATACTACGACACCTCCTAATCCTGATGTTCCTTTTCAAATATCAGAAATTGTTCTTGACCTTAATGCTGACTATCAGCTAAGTGATGATGAAGAGAAGTTGATTCTTCGTTCACCGTTCGTGGAATAACAAGCTTACAAGATTTATGGTGAATCTGATCTCATCATTGCACCCTCAATGTGTGTTCTTGGTGCTTGGAAATATCATAAGAAACCAGAATATCTCAAAGCTTATCTGAATTTTTGTAACAAGTTTAAGTTAAAGAATGAAGAGAATCTTCAAAACCAACGGAATTCAGAGATAAGAAACATTAATAAGATCTTGATGATCAACAAGGATGTAGTGAAGATGCCACTTTTCTATGTGACAAGAACGGATGATGAGGACTATCAGTTCTCAGAGGCAGATTTTGTCAAGCTAAAGATGAACGACATTATCTTTATCTACAACTACTTGACTGATCTGAATGAATCTGCAACAATCTATCATGCTACTACGTTCAAGGCGGTTTACAGGTTTATTCTTGATTCAATGAGATGGATGTCTGTTCACGACGGTTAGAATCAGGGCACAAGAAGATTGGAATCAAACCACCGAATCAAGTGATTGATGGATTACAGTACATGTCCTTACTTGAAGTGAGAGACTGTCCATATGGATTCGTGTTTGTCAATTCTCACTACACAAAGATCTTCATCAGACTCTCAGATTTCAGGAGATACTCAGACGGAACGTTGGTGTATGCTCTTAAATATTTAAGATGGAGACTGAATAGTAAATGCTATTCAGCAGAAGATAGTGATATGGCCAAATTTATTATCAAATGGTTGAAGAGTCGGCTCAACACAAGAACGAATACAAGAAGATATGAGAGTCTCAGAGGATTCAAAACAAAGATTCATTTCAGAGGAACAAAGTTCCTTTAGATGTTTCAAATAGGATTACATTGTAATTTTCACATTTATCACTAAGGGGGAGATTGTTAGGACCCCGAAAAGTGTATAGTGTTAATGTGAAAAAAGCTAAATAGATGGCTCCTTAGAAAAGAGCTATATAAGGAACTTAAGTAGTCCTAATTAGATAGCCATTGCATTGTAACTGAGTTTAAGAAGCTGTGGAATGTAAATTTACTGAAACTCTCTAATACCGAATATGTTCACTGTTTATCCGAATCTCATTCTATCTCTTATCTCTTCAATTCTCACTATGATCTGACCTATCACAACAAGAATTAGAAACCACATTTGCAACCCCACAATATTCAGCTTCGACGCCTGAGCCGGAGAAAGTGTGTTGTCGCTTGGACGACCAACAAATAAGATCATCTCCAAGATAAATGCAATAACCTGAGGTAGATCGTCGAGTGTCTAGACAACCTACCCAGTCAGCATCAGTATATGTAATAAGACGACGGTTAGGTGACTTGTAAAGATGCAAGTCGTTGGATAATGTACTCTCCAAGTAACGGATAATATGATGTAAAGCATGCAAGTGAGGCTTGCACGGATCATGCATATGAAGGAAAACCTATTATACTACATAAGAAATGTCAGGACGTGTAAATGTCAAGTACTGGAATGCCCTAGCCAAACTTTGATACTCAGTCGGGTTGGAAACAGGAGTTCCAGAAGATCCACTAAGTTTTGCGGTGGTGTCAATAGGTGTACAAACCAAATTACATTGAGACATACATGCACACTTTATGATATCTTTCGCATAAGTAGCTCCTGCAGAAAAAGGCTATTTGGATTACGAGTAACAGATCCCCAAAAATTAACTCAATGGCCAGAGTTCTTTCATTGCAAACTCGCGAGCCCAAGTAGAGATAATCGATGCGAGCATAGAATCACTAGAAGAATCTAGAATGATGTCATCAACATATAAGAAAAGATATGTCATATCAGAGCCCTTATGATAAATAAATAGCGAGTTATCACACATATTATTTTTTAAACTAATAGTAGTCACAAACTCTGCAAACCGTTGGTACCATGCCCGAGGTGCCTGTGTGAGTCCGTAAAGGGCCTTCTTAGTTTGTTTTTTCTTCTTTGGTTGATTGGATGTGTTTTTTTTTTCTCTTCACCGGCTAGATAACTGCTACACCTTAACTCAGATGCACGTCAATTCCCTAATTTTTCCAGGATGGGGTCCTCCACTTCCTGGTCTAATTGCTCATTAATTTCCTGTTGCACAAACGTGATTCTGGTATGATCTTGTTTCTTCAACAAACTTTTCAATATCATCTATGGGGAAAAAGCGAAGCAGTATTAGTAAAATGCGTACTATGGTCATTAAAGTAATACAGTTCATAAATTCTATCCTACTCTTTCCACTTATCACCAGGATCATGGGCCTCCTCCTTTTGTACGACTAGTGAGCAGAAATCTTTCCCAATTCGTATGGCCGACGCACCAAGTGCGCGTTACAGCAGGTGGCAAGGGTGCGAGTTTGCATTATCGTCAAGTGGCTCGGTTGCATTGACACCATTTTCTAACTTATCATGCCATACCAATGTTTGTTCCCATCCCTTGGACACTAGGATTTGTTGATAAAAAAGGTTTCTTTCCATTTACCAGTGTTGCTTTTGGGAGTTTAGGTAAAATTTTGGCAGGAAATAAAAGAGAACCACGAGCTACGATGAGGGGTGATTTTGTAAAGATGGAAAAACACACTTACCAATGGTACATGGCCAATGGTGTGACACCACATCTCGAATAATATTATTTTCCCTAGGACATATGGGTGGAGCTATCCTAAACCTAGTTTGAAATGGCTTAAACTCCTCAAAAAGAAATCGGTGGGAGGTACTCTAAAATTTTCATGGCTAAAGGTGTGCTCATATATGGCTACCCTGTCTTTAGGAGTTTTGTAGGCTCGCTCATGTGATAAGGGAGCTATTAGGTCATACTCGGCTAACGGAGGATGCTCTTCTATCATGTGTTAGAAGTTTTCTGCCGTGATAATGGACGGTTGGTCCTTTACACTAGTTTTTGGCGATTTTGGCATATTTATCTACAAACGAAGGTATAAGTAACTAGAGGGGGGGTGAATAGTTACTTAGTCGATTTTTCAAAATTTTATTTGCGTTTTGTTGAACTTGAACTTGATATAGTGTGATTTGAAATGTTTGTTCTCTAATGATACTAACAATATAAATATATGTAAAACTTGTAATCAAAGAGATAAGGGAAGAGAGAACAAACACAACAATTTATAGTGGTTCGGGAAGATGTTAACTAATCTTCCTTAATCTACTCCTCAATTCTATGAATTGAGATTTTTCTTCACTATGATACTCCAAACTCGGTGGAGTGTCCGGATACAACACTAGTACTTCAATAAGCCGCAACTCGTGAACTCTTACGTCCCTTTGAAGACTTCACAATCACCTATAGCTCTTACCACAAGATCCTAATGAACTATCCTAGTGAAAACACAACTATCCTCTAGATCCCTTTAAGAAGATAGTTTACAAGTAAACTTACAACTTTAAGCTTACAAGTGCTCTTGCTTAAATCACTCCAAAAGATTACAATTTAATTATAAGAATGAATCAGTAAGTATGAGAAAATATGAGTGCAAGATATCACACCCCCAGTTAGGGCCTGGATTAATATCAAAATATATCAACATATTATAATAACGAGAACAATACTAAATGATAAAATCAAACTTTAGTGAGTACGCAGCGGAAAATGAAATGTCGTTACAAAGAAATAAGTAAATGTTTAAATGCAATAGTAATAAATGCGATATATCTTGATCCTATGTCCAAGTAGCATCACATAAGCAGTAAGTATAAGAGCTTGAATCAAACGGCACCTGAGACAAAACATGCTAAAGTGTTAACCAAAAAGGTTGAGTGAAGTTCATAGGTTTAACAAAAGTTTGACCATTGTTTTAGACCACAAGATTTAGTTGTAAAGTTGATCTCCCGCAGGATCAAAAAGTTATGCCAATGCGTGATATTTAGACTAAACGTTCAAGTTTTTCCCAAGACAAGTTATCGTTTATACTTGTCGGTTTAATTTCATTATTAAGTAATATAAAGACGTAGTTAAATGTATCGGGGATGTTACTCCCGATAGGCCTACCCTCAATAATTAATCATGCAAGCAACAATTAAAAATATCACTGTAGGGACTTAGTCGGACATAGCCGGGTATAGCATAGTTTTAACAGTTGGTACTTGTGTCTAAATTGTAAAATGTAAAAACATCATGTGTCTCACCCCAAGAAAAATAAAAGTAAATAAGTTGCGCAATAGTAAGTGGGGCTATGAATTCACCTTAGTAGAGAGAGCTAGTTATTCCTCGGAATAGAAAGTTGGACGAGTGAGCAGAAAAGTCAACCTATGATATTTAAGAGTAGTAAGTGTTTTTTCCCATGTTTAAATAAATGTTTAAGTATGATAGTGTTTTAATTATAGCTCGTTTTACTAAGTTTCTATAAGTAGAAAGTTTCCACTTTTAGTAGGTTTCTTATCTTAGTAAGTTTCTATAACTAGAAAGTTTCTACTTAAAGTGTTTTCCATTTTAGGATATGATAATGCTAAAAACGAACATATATTTCATAGCATTATTCCTCAAGAAAGACAAGCTTTTAGTTGCAATTGTTCTATTTACAAGTGATATTCGTTTAAATAATAAAAGGTGAAGACAAAAGACAGATTCGACGAATTGAAGACGCAAACGACCAAAAAGCTCAAAAGTACAAAATACAATCAAAGAGGTTCCAATTATTGATAAGAAACGTCTCGAAATTACAAGAGTACAAGATTCAAAACGCAAAGTACAAGATATTAAATTGTACGCAAGGACGTTCGAAAATCCGGAACCGGGACCAGAGTCAACTCTCAACGCTCGACGCAACGGACTAAAAATTACAAGTCAACTATGCACATAAATATAATATAATATTTAAATAATTCTTATAATTATTTATATATTATATAAATAAAAAAATCCGTCGGCAAGAAAGACTCCAAAGTTGGTGAGCTGTATTTTCAAACTCCGCGACTCGCGGAGTTTGAAGGCAAAAATTGCCGCGAGTCGCGGAGTACCCCTGAACTCAATTCCCTATAAAGCCAACCGAATTCTGATCATTTTCAATATCCAATATCTATCTCTCTCTCAATATATACGCAAATATATATATATATATATATATATATATATATATATATATATATATATATATATATATATATATATATATATAATTTATATTTTAATTTTAATTTTAATTTTAAATCCTAATAATAAGGGTATGTTAGCAAATGTTGTAAGGGTGTAAGTCGAAATTCTGTCCGTGTAACGCTACGCTATTTTTAATCATTGTAAGTTATGTTCAACCTTTTTAATTTAATGTCTCGTAGCTAAATTATTTTTATGCTTATTTAATCCGAAGTAATCATGATGTTGGGCTAATTACTAAAATTGGGTAATTGAGCTTTGTACCATAATTGGGGTTTGGACAAAAGAACGACACTTGTGGAAATTAGACTATGGGCTATTAATGGGCTTTATATTTGTTTAACTAAATGATAGTTTGGTAATGTTAATATAAAGATTTACAATTGGGCGTCCCTATAAATTACCATATACACTCGATCGGACACGATGGGTGGGGTATTTATATGTACGAATAATCGTTTATTTAACCGGACACGGGAATGGATTAATAGCCACTAGAATAATTAAAACAGGGGTGAAATTATGTACAAGGACACTTGGTATAATTGATAACAAAATATTAAAACCTTGGGTTACACTCAGTCGACATCCTGGTGTAATTATTAAACAAAGTATTAAAATCTTGTTACAGTTTAAGTCCCCAATTAGTTGGAATATTTAACTTCGGGTATAAGAATAATTTGACGAGGACACTCGCACTTTATATTTATGACTGATGGACTGTTATGGACAAAAACCATACGGACATATTAAATAATCCAGGACAAAGGACAATTAACCCATGGGCATAAAACTAAAATCAACACGTCAAACATCATGGTTACGGAAGTTAAATAAGCATAATTCTTTTATTTCATATTTTATTTCCTTTATTTTATATTTAATTGCACTTCTAATTATCGCATTTTATTTATTGTTATTGTATTTAATTGCACTTTAATTTTCGTACTTTTTAATTATCGCAAGTTTATTTTATCGCACTTTTATTATTCGCAATTTCATTATCGTTATTTACTTTACGCTTTAAATTAAGTCTTGTATTTATTTATTATTTTACATTTGGTTTTAACTGCGACTAAAGTTTTAAAATCGACAAACCAGTCATTAAACGGTAAAAACCCCCTTTATAATAATAATATTACTTATATATATATTTGTATTTTTATAAAAGTAAACTAATATAGCGTTAAGCTTTGTTTAAAGATTTTCCCTGTGGAACGAACCGGACTTACTAAAAACTACACTACTGTACGATTAGGTACACTGCCTATAAGTGTTGTAGCAAGGTTTAAGTATATCCATTCTATAAATAAATAAATATCTTGTGTAAAATTGTATCGTATTTAATAGTATTTCCTGCTGAAATTTAAAGCTATTTTATATACACCTCGCATAACATCAAGTATTTTTGGCGCTGCTGCCGGGGAACAATCTAGCTTAAAAGCCGGAAGCGCAACGTTACAAAAAAAAAGATTTTTAGTTTACTTTTATTAAAATTCGTTTTTATAAAAATACGTTTTAAATATTCGAAAATATAAAAAGAAAAACAAAAATATAAGTATTTTTAAGATTTTGTTAAATATTTAAGTTTTATAAAGTTTCTTTATTTTTATATAAGTTTTATTTAAGTATTTTGTTTTTATTTAAAACATAAAAAAAAAACTGAAAAAAAAATATATATATATAAATCTAGTTTTAAGATTTTTTTTATAAAGTAGTTCTATTTTTATTCTAGTTTTTAAAATATAAGTTTTTATTATATAAATATTTTAGATTATAAAACAGAAAATATAAAACAGAAAATATAAAATAAAAAAATAAAAAAGAAAAAAAAACGCCGAATTAAAAAAAGTACCTGAGTTGAATTTTGGAACCCCGCGACTCGCGGAGTTTGCAGCCTCGAATACCGCGACTCGCGGAGACACCCTGACACCGACAGAAACCCTAATCTGCATTTAATTACGGAGTAATTATTAATTATTATTATTATTAACCCTAATTAATTATTATTATTATAATTAGTTTTACTTTTTATTTAATTTATATTTTAGTTAAATTAGTTTAATTAAATTGTAAAATTAATAGTTTTAATAAATAATTAATATAAAAATAATATTTTTATAAAAATTGTACTTTTTACAACTTTTTGTATATTTTTATATTTTGTCCCTTTTTAATCGTTTTAGCGTAATATTTGTATTTTTAGCTCATATTTAGTTTTAAACTTAGTTTTTGCCATAATTATTTTTATTTCTAGATTTTTAGGCTTTGCCGTAGAATTCCTTAAGTACTTTTTCTTTAGATTAAGATTTAGGTGCTTTAGAATTTTGCGACGCCTTTTTAAGTTTTAGTTTCTTTTTAAGTTATTTCCATTTGAGATTTAGTTTTTCCTGTAAGCTTTAATATTTTTAGACGACTTTTACCTATGTATCAATTATCATTCCAATTAGTAATCTCAATTTGCGATTATAATTTTAAGTTAGTTGTAGTAATAAGGTTGGGTTAGTCAAGTGTTTTTAAGTTTTATAAGTTTCTTTTATTTTTCCGTCACCTTTTATTTTTCAACCATTTTTCTTTTTCGACCTTTTTCGACGAACTCTTTTTCTTTCTTATTTCTCGCTATTCTAGTTTTAGGACATAGATTTTTATTCTACTTCTTATCTAAATTTCTTAAAATTACGAAAATTTATTTTAAGTGGTTAAATTGATAGACATCAAAATTTTCTGGTTCGTAGTAATAGTTGGATTTGTATGTGGACCGGGTTATTGGAGCCAAACAGTCCTCAATTATATTGAGACCAAACGAATCCTGCCCCTCTGCTGCATCTTTTGGCTATTCGAAACGTGGGCAAAATCAGAAAAGTATATTGATTGGATAACTTATTATAATTTTTCTTTCCTTTTAAAAACTAATAGGATATTCAGTGAATGCACCGAGCAAGATGTTCACCACCTTTTGTACGTTCACCACCTGTAACTAGATCAAGACATTTAGCAAATATTACTGCCGTTGATTTTTCTTTAGAATCATCATCCAGTCGACCAAGTACTCCAGTTCAAATTTCCGATAATCCATTTTTTGAACCCGACCTCACAATTGAGAATCCGGAGAATATTCAGGGACGATTCGTAGATCCTGAACCACTAAATTTTCCTCCGGAACCACCAATCATTCAAACAGAGATTGTTGAGGAACGAACCATTAAATCAGAATCCTCTAGTGATTCCGATTTAACAAATTCAATTATGGAAGTAACATAACCATTAAGTATGGAAGACCGAATGAGAGCTAAACGCACTGGCCAAGGTCACGCAATTACTCATCCAGACATTAATGCGCCAGATTATGAAATCAAAGGACAAATTCTACACATGGTGACTAATCAATGCCAATTTAGTGGTGCGCCGAAGGAAGATCCAAATGAACATCTACGTACCTTTAATAGGATCTGCACACTATTTAAAATCCGAGAAGTGGAGGATGAACAGATATATCTCATGTTATTTCCCTGGACTTTAAAGGGAGAAGCCAAAGATTGGTTGGAATCCTTACCTGAAGGGGCGATTGATACATGGGACGTTTTAGTTGAAAAATTTCTTAAACAATTCTTTCCAGCATCTAAAGCCGTAAGACTTCAAGGAGAAATTGTTACTTCAAGGAGAAATTGTTACATTCACACATGTCAAATAGTACAAATATTCTACCAAGGATGCGACATCACTGCAAGGAAAGACATAGATATAGCAGCTGGTGGTTCTATTATGAAGAAAATCGAAACTGATGCTTACAAAATTATTGATAACACTGCTTCCCACTCACATGAGTGGCACCAAGAAAAAGATATCGTTAGATCATCTAAAACAGCTAGAGCCGATTCTAGCCATGACTTAGATTCCATTTTCGCAAAGATAGATGCTGTGGAGAGACGAATGGAACAGATGACTAAAGATATTCACTCAATACTAATTAGTTGTGAGCAGTGTGGAGGACCACATTTGACAAAAGATTGTCTCAGTATTGAATTAACAATGGAACAAAGAGAGAATATTTCATACATAAACCAAAGGCCTGGAAATAATTATCAGAATAATTATCAACCGCCAAGACCGATTTACAATCAAAACCAGAACTATAACAGAAATATTCCATACAACAACCAACAAGGTCCTAGCAATCAACAAGTATCCAATAATACTTACAATCAGCAAAGACCTAATTTTCAAAACAAACCACCACAACAAACCGATGATAAAAAGCCGAATTTAGAAGATATGATGACGAAGCTAGTTGAAACTCAAACGCAGTTTTTCACATCTCAGAAACAAACTAATGAACAAAATGCTCAAGCATTTAGAAATCAACAAGCTTCTATTCAAAATCTGGAACAAGAAGTAAGTAACCTAGCAAGGTTAATAGGTGAAAGAAAACCGGGAAGTCTACCTAGTGATACAAATGCTAACCCCCGGAATGAAACAGCTAAAGCCATTACCACAAGAAGTGGTACAACACTTAAACCACCTGAAATACTTGTAACTTCTGATGAAGCTATTCCTACTCCACAAGAACCACAACCTAATAAAGATAAGGAAAAAGAACCGGTAGTTGAAAAGGTTAATGAAGATAACACAATTAAGGATAAACCTTATGTTAAACCATACCAACCACCACTTCCTTACCCGAGTAAAATGAAGAAAGAGAAACTTGAAGCCGAGCAATCCAAATTCTTGGATATGTTTAAACAGATAAATGTAAATCTTCCTTTCATTGATGTGATTTCAGGAATGCCTAGATATGCTAAATTCTTGAAAGATCTAATCTCAAATAGAAAGAAAATGGAAGAACTCTCGGCTGTTACCATGAATGCTAATTGTTCAGCAGTGCTGTTGAATAAGATACCAGAAAAACTATCTGATCCAGGAAGTTTCACAATTCCATATTTTCTGGGTAGTCTTAGTTCAATAGAAGCATTGGCAGACTTAGGTGCTAGTATAAATCTAATGCCATATTCACTATACGCTAAACTAGACCTTGGAGAATTGAAACCAACCAGAATAAGCATACAACTAGCCGATAGATCAATAAAATATCATAAAGGGATAATGGAGAACATGCTAGTTAAAGTTGGTACTTTAGTATTTCCAGTAGATTTTGTTGTTCTGGACATGGAAGAAGATTCTCAAGTTCCTCTCATATTAGGAAGACCATTCTTAAACACGGCTAAAGCAATGATAGACGTGTTCGGTAAGAAATTGACCCTAAGTATAGAGGATGAGAGTGTTACCTTTTCAGTTGATAGAGCAATGCAACAACCACAATCTGCAGATGATACATGTTATTATATTCAAACTATAGATGCACATGCAGAATTATTCGAAGAATTTCCTCAATTACAAGGAACAGGAGAATGTTCTTTAGGAGAAGGTAATGAACCAATTGATGAAGTTGAAATGTTAGCTACACTTATAGCTAATGGATATGAACCAACAACATAAGAAATCCAAATGCTAAAAGAAGAAGACAGATATTGATACAAATCATCGATAGAAGAACCTCCGAAATTAGAGTTAAAGCCACTTCCAAACCATTTGGAATACGCTTATTTACATGGTGAATCTGAATTACCTGTAATAATATCGTCTTCTCTTACTGAAAATGAGAAATCACAACTCATTTCTGTGTTGAAAGCTTATAAACCAGCCATTGCATGGAAGATTCATGATATTAAAGGAATAAGTCCTTCGTATTGCACACATAAAATCCTTATGGAAGAAGGTCATAAAACGTATGTGCAACGCCAACGAAGACTAAATCCTAATATGAAAGATGTAGTTAAGAAAGAGATTATTAAACTGCTAGACGCAGGTCTAATTTATCCAATCTCTGATAGTCCATGGGTAAGCCCAGTTCAATGCGTGCCTAAGAAGGGTGGCATGACTGTCATTACAAATGAGAAAAATGAGCTTATTCCTACTAGGACTGTAACAGGATGGCGTGTATGTATTGATTATAGAAAATTAAATGACGCCACCAGAAAAGATCACTTTCCCTTACCTTTCATTGATCAAATGTTGGAAAGATTAGCCGGAAATAGTTACTATTGTTTTCTAGATGGATTTTCCGGATATTTTCAAATTCCAATAGCACCCGAAGATCAAGAGAAAACCACATTCACGTGCCCTTATGGTACTTTTGCTCGTTTGGACTTTGCAACGCCCCTGCAACCTTTCAAAGGTGTATGATGGAGATTTTTCACGACATGATAGAAGAATGCATGGAAGTTTTCATGGATGACTTTTCAGTCTTCGGTGATACATTTGAATCATGTCTAGTTAATCTGGAATGAATACTTATTCGATGCGAACAATCAAATCTAGTACTTAATTGGGAGAAATGCCATTTCATGGTTAAAGAGGGCATCGTTCTTGGATATAAAATTTCAAAAGAAAGAATTGAAGTGGATAGAGCTAAAGTAGATGTAATTGCTAAACTTCCACATCCCACCAATGTTAGAGGAGTAAGGAGTTTTCTAGGGCATGCCAGTTTTTACCGACGTTTCATAAAAGATTTTTCTAAAATTGCCACTCCTATGAATAAACTCCTAGAAAAGGATGCTCCATTCATCTTTTCAGATGAGTGTATCAAATCTTTTAATATTCTTAAAGAGAAACTCACTAATGCGCCGATCATGATAACACCAAATTGGAATCTACCATTTGAACTAATGTGCGATGCAAGTGATTTTGCAATGGGAGCCGTTTTAGGACAAATGATTGAAAAACGATTTCAACCTATATATTATGCTAGTAAGACGTTACAAGGAGCACAAACGAACTATACAACTACTGAAAAAGAACTCCTTGCTATTGTCTTTGCTTTTGACAAATTTCGATCATATCTCGTTCTAGCAAAAACGGTGGTTTATACCGACCATTCTGCTCTTAGATACCTATTTTTGAAACAAGATGCTAAACCAAGATTAATCCGTTGGATCTTACTCTTACAAGAGTTTGATATTGAAATCCGAGATAAAAGAGGAGCAGAAAATCTGGCCGCTGATCATCTTTCTCGTCTTGAAAATCCCGAATTAGAGGTTCTAAATGAATCGGCCATACAAGACAACTTTCCTGATGAATATCTATTGAAGATAGATTATAATGAAATTCCATGGTTTGCAGACTATGCAAACTACTTAGTTTGTGGATTCCTTGAAAAAGGATTATCGTACCAAAAATGAAAAAAAATTCTTCAGTGATATAAAACACTATTTCTGGGAAGATCCACATCTGTTTAAAAGTTGTCCCGATGGAATAATACGCCGATGTGTATTTGGAGATGAAGCTAGTAAAATTTTAAACCATTGTCACACAGGACCAACAGGAGGGCATTATGGGCCTCAACTAACATCAAGAAAAGTTTATGATGCTGGATTCTATTGGCCTACAATTTACAAAGACGCACACCTTCTTTGCAAATCCTGTGATGCTTGTCAAAGGGTCGGAAAAATAAGTCAACGTGATGAAATGCCACAAAATGTCATCCAAGTATGTGAAGTATTTGACATTTGGGGTATTGACTTTATGGGTCCATTTCCAAAATCTCATAATAATCTATATATTCTCGTAGCCATTGATTATGTATCTAAATGGGCGGAAGCACAAGCTCTCCCAACTAATGATGCACGAGTTGTAGTCAACTTTTTAAAACGTCTTTTTGCAAGGTTTGGAACACCGAAAGCTTTAATAAGTGATCGGGGAACTCATTTCTGTAATAATCAACTTGAGAAAGTTCTTAAAAGATATGGAGTAACTCATAAAATCTCCACCGCATATCATCCACAAACAAGTGGACAAGTTGAAAATACCAACCGAGCTTTAAAACGTATTCTAGAGAAAACCGTAGGATCAAATCCGAAGGAATGGTCCATTAAATTGGAGGATGCACTCTGGGCTTTTAGAACAGCCTACAAAACTCCAATTGGAACCACACCTTTTAGACTTGTTTATGGAAAAGCATGTCATCTTCCAGTAGAAATTGAACACAAAGCATTTTGGGCTTTGATGACATGTAATCTTGATTTACATGAAGTCGGACGTCTACGATTAAGTCAACTAAACGAATTAGAAGAATTAAGACATGAAGCATACGAAAATTCGTTAATCTATAAAAAAAGAACGAAGAAATGGCATGATAAAAGAATCAGAAGTTCAAAAGAATTTAAAGAAGGAGACAGAGTTCTTCTTTTCAATTCACGATTCAAGCTATTTCCTGGAAAATTGAAATCAAGATGGTCTGGACCATTCATAGTCAAAAGAGTTTTCCCATACGGAACGATAGAATTAATAAATTCAAATGGGATTGAATTTAAAGTTAATGGTCACAGAGTTAAACACTACATACATGGTCCGATGGAAGAAGACAATGAAGTTAATCACAATTTCGATACCAAAGCTAACTAAGTGTGGGGAGAATCAAGTCTTTAAAGGGGTTTATGTATTTCTGTTAGAGTTAGATTGTCTGTTTTTGTGTAGTTCTCGAAAATGAAACCCGAACGGTCTTTCTCTAGCAGACCCTAAAGAACTAGTCTTCTCCCCCCATTCTGAATTTATATTTTTTTAGGAAATGAAGGCTGCCTGTGAACTAAACCATGGTCTAATGCTGCACGCTTTGATCACTAAACGTAATAATGACACACTTCCGAGTGAAATAGTATCAGTAATCAGAGAAAGATTGGACGGAGTTAGAAAAGAATCCAGATGCGAAGATAATAAGTTACAATTTGGTAAAGGAAAATCAAAATCCGCAGCGAAAAGAAGAGCACGACACCTAGAAAGATGTCACAAATGCGGAAAATGGTCACATGGAGGTAAATGTTCAAATAATCAAACCTATTCAAACACCGAATTTGTTACTTTATGCAGAGACGGACCGTTCATATGTTTAGAAGAAAAAACTCTGAATGCTCGAGGTTATGCCTATGTAGCCATGGAAAACCAATTAAACCGACTATCTTATGAATGGGATAGATCATATAACTAAGAAATCTATTTCACATGTATGTTTGTACAGTTTTTTTATTTTTTTTTTATTTTTAACCTTTTGATAATAAACGCTAATTTGTTCGCTATAAAGTATTAAATTGGTATTGAATAAAATTAGGTTTGGCGACCGAAATTATTGATATCATTCAAAAATTTATTACATCACTGTGAAATTTAACGTTTATTCTTAAGGTATAAATATCTTTAATCAATCAACCCAAAATATTTCAAAAATTCGTCATGAGTTAAATTAGGTCTTGGAACCGAAATTACTTTACCGAAAAGAGGGGCGCATATTTTTGATAATATTTGATTGATTAAAGTGGGATAAAAAGCCAAAAAGATTTTTATTTTTATTTTTACCATGTTTTAAAATTAATATATAAATCTTAAATTAATATTGTAAACTTTGTAAAATCAATATATTTAAAATTGTAAATATTTGAAAAATTAATATAAGTTTGGTGTGAATTTATAATATGAATTTTTAAATTAAGTTTGGTGTGAATTTTTAATTTTTAAAATATGAATTTTTAATTTTATGCATTTCAAATTTTAAGTTTGGTGTGAATTTTTAATATTAATTTTGAATTTTATATTTAAGTTGTGTGAATTTAAAAACAAAAATTTACTTTATCTCATTAAGTTAAAAATATGATTTTTAAAATTCTTCGTAAGTTGAAGACTAGGTCGTTGAACCGAAATTGCTTTACCCGAGGGAGGGACGAGAACTTTTATTATCATTATTTTTAATCTTATTGAATTAAAGTATGCCAAAAACATTAAAAAAACCCCAAAAATCTTAGCTTTTAAAACAATCGCTACAAAAAGACAAATTTTAAAATTTTGTCGAAGGACGGACTAGGACATCGATCCGAAACGACCTCGTCCTAAATAACAAGGGAAACAAAATTTTAAAATTAATTACTTAATTGTTTTAATTAGTATAAGATATATAAAAAAAAAAATACAAACTCCGCGAGTCTCGGAGTTTGAAGGTTCAAACACCGCGACTCGCGGAGGGATCAAAATCCAGAAAAAAAAATAAAAGATGAACGAACAGCTCAGTCCACACACCACAAAAACAAATACTGCGAAAATAAAACCCGAAAAAACCCAAAAAAACACCCCCAAAATCACAATTTTTAACCGTTAATCATCAAATCTTTTACTAAAATCATGTTGAGAAGGATGCTATCAAGGAATTACTCAAAAAAAGGGTAAATTTCTACACCTAAACACCATTTAATCCGAAAATTAGTGTTCTTGAGCAATTTTTTTCCCAATTTGATTTTGATGCTTTTTAGTGTAATTATGCTTAAATTGTTTATGTATTATGCTTGTATAACCTAGATTGATGCTATTTAACATGATTAGAAGCCTTAAACTTCAAATTTTGAGTAATCTAGGGTTTGTGTTCTTGAGCAAATTTGGGCCTTTTTGATATAAACAGGTTATGGCCGATTTTTGTCATGAATTGTTACTAAATTATGTAGTGTAACATGTTTAGGTAGTTAAATGATCCAAACTTTGAGCCTAAACATGATTTTGAGAATTAAAGTGGACTTTTTCAAGTCTAAAAATTCATGAACTTGATTTTTGAGAGATAATGCCATTTGAAACTTGTTTAATTGCTAGTAATGATTATTTTGACATGTTATATGAGTTAAATGCTTATGAACTTGGCAAAAATTTTCGTATATGCTTATTTGAAAAATTGTAGATTTGATGAAAATATGAAAATGAGCTTAAGTTTAATATAAATTGATCATGTCATTGTAATTATTTTGATTGATGATTTTGCTGACACTAATGCATATTTGGATGCACAAAAATTGTGTTTGATGTGTTTTGCAGACTGAAAGGGGTGAATCTTCATCCCAAGCTCGCAATGCTCCTGCTGAGAATGCGGAACAACAGGAGGTGGATAACTTCTACAAACAAGATATACCTCATCCAGTCATGACATTTTCTGATATGCACTTGGAAGATTTGCACCCGAACCTGAGATTTGACAGACTTTGGATAGATTATCCAAAATACCAAAGGGGTTTGCATACTCTTCATTCTAAAGTTGTAGAGGTACCTAGGGTCATAGAATGGGGACCATTAGAAGCTGTAGAATTGGCCGGGCCAATTAGGGAATTACTTGCACAGAGGTATGGTAATTCTACTTTTAACTACTGGGTACGTTTATTCACCATGCGTAGACCTGTATATAAAGTATTGCGTGAAGAATTGTTGTGTAGTATAGAATTAAATGATCGGGTAGCTAGTTTAACCGATCGATCTTTTATTAGATTTTTGTTAGGAGGTTCGATGTGCCACATGTCTTTACTAGACATGGCTCAGGCTTTACGTATATATACGCCTGAGGAGTTAGCATCTGCCGATTGTAGAGGGTTGATACTAAATGGTAGAAAGATAGATGAAAATTTTGATACACATGGTGTATGGAGTCAAATGACAAGCCATCACCGATTCAAAGGGGGAAATTACTCTTATTTGGATATAGATAGAGCTGAATTAAGAGTAATTCATAGGTTTTTAGCTAATTCGATTACACAAAGAGGCAAGAACAAGGAAAAGGTAAATGAACAGGATTTGTTTTACCATATGTGTATTCGAGACCCACAAAGTGCTGTAAGTATACCTTATTGTGTGGGTTATTATTTATCAGCTATGGTTAGGGGGATGAGACCGCATAGCATAATAGGAGGTGGTATATTTATTACTTTGATTGCTGAATATCTCGGTGTGGATATAAGTCGGGGGGATTATTAGTCGAAGAACCAGAACCCCGCGATACAATAGGTTTAAATGTATACCATGGTGCGAAGGTTTTGAAGAGGCGAAATAACGCCGTAGTACAATACCATGGTAGACATCCACAGGTTGAGAGAAACCAACAGCAAGGTAATGTAGGAGGGGGAAATGAAATGCAAGAAATGCAAAGGTTTATAGCTTCACAGGAGTACGAAAATGCTAGACATAGAGCATTTGAAGATTGGCAAGTTCATCAAAACCAAATCATAGCTTATTGCCAACATATAGGTAGAAACTATATTCCTACTACAAAGCCCATATTCCCTCCCTGGTCTATAGAGATTCAACCACCGTATCCTACGTATAACCCAGCCGAAGCATTTTATAGCACCTATGGTTATGCATGGAACCCCTACTGGTATCAGTATCATCCCTAGTCTACTTAGTTTTATTTATTTTGTAATTTGTAATGTTGACACGTTTAATACTTATTTAATATTGTAATAGTTTTTATAATTTTCTAACTTTTATTCTTAGATTTTAATAATTTTTGAATGTGGGGTAATATACCAAATTTCAAAAATATGTATATATGTATGCAGTTTATCTTATGTACACAACAGGGTAAAACAACGCATTTTCAAAGACTGGCATTAAGTTCAGCAAAAGCAACTAATTTTGACGACAAGATGCAAAATATATGTGAAATAACAACAAGACGGAATGAACAAATGATGTGCACCATTTATCATTCAGCAAACAAACACAAATATGTTTGGAAACTTTGGTAAAATTTAATCATTTTCATACAAATCACCCTCAATAATTTAAATTGTTATTGATTTCTTGTAAATGAGGGCATTGCAAGATCTTAAGTGTGGGAAGGGGTTAAATTCTTTCGGATTTTAAAATTTTTACTTTATACACTTGGTTACCATTAGAAATACTAGTAAAGCAGTAGTTGTATTAGAATCTAGTGCTCTTTGATAATAAAGAACAGCCCTAGTCTTATATACTGACTACCCAATTCTAGTAAAAAATTTCAAAATTTTCAATTAAATGAACTCAAAATCATGTTTATACATATTTATGAACGATAAAACTAGGTTTTAACACCGAAATTATTGTAACCTCGGAAAGGACATAAATTGAGAAACAAACCAAAATGTTAAAATTCATTTAAAATGAAATAGAGGACAATAAAAAGGAAAATAAAAGCCAAGTGTGGGAAAATTCTCCAAGTTATTCAAAACATATATCACATATTTTTGTACAAATAACTGAAAATACTTTTGCTTTGGACTAAACTAAAAAGTTTTACCTGATTTACTGTAAGAAAGATGGATCTACACGATGAATCAATTCCATCATTAAAAGGAAGTAAAGTCTTCCTAAAGAGACACGCGCTTCTTGATTTAGGTCAAGAAGTTGTCATCCAGACCAGCTGTAGGTTGACGAAAAATCTAGAAAAATCATCACTAAAATCAGCAGGAAATCCACGGACCTCAGCATTAAACAGGGTCGCCAAGTGGTCAGATTTATCCTAACCATGAGAAGGATTTATCTCGTAAAATGGGGGGCACCATGCAAATTAGCTGGATAAGACTAATGAATCAGATCCCCAGAAAGGATAATCTCCTTAAAAGATCAAAAATCAGCTTTTAAGCCTGATATTACTCAATCCTTGAGATTGACCTTAAAGATTGAGAATTACAAACTCATGGAATTCAATGATATCTAAACTCGAGCTTGAACGAGAAAATATTTTGATCAAAATTACAAACCGATTTGTTTTCTGAAAACCCTATTTTCAATGCGTTCATTACCATTGAACATAAAATCCAAGGAATTCACCTGGAATTCATTAGGTCACCTGAACTAAATCGGGTGTCAACCGTAAGAACGGTGGTTGCATAGTGGTCAAAGACAAGACCTTGTGCCAAACCTACAAATTATAAGGGTGAGCTTTACTATTGCTCCTACAAAGGATAGTACTAGCATCCGACACGTTTATAGACCATAATTAAAATCATGTCAGGGGACATTGCCTTAACAGTTGCTTGTTCAACGCTTTCCTTTATAACCGGACGGTAGTTTATCGAAAGGTAATATACGGGACAAGTAAACTGGACGTGTTGCTTTCCTAATACAAGGGTAGCAAGTGGGTGACACAAAACCATAAGTTTTGAGCTAAAATTTTCAAATCTGAAACCCACCAAACCCACAAAAATATTTTGCAAACACCGGTGAAGGGTTATTCCAGAAAACTTATCTAGGGTAAAAACTAGATTTAATTTTCAAAAAATCAAATGTTTTCATAAAGATCCAATTTCCTTAATGGATCTAAATTTTTATAGTCATGTGGGACTGTAAACCATATCGTTACTACCATTGTTTATACCGTCGTATAGAAATCACTGATGTACAAAGTGTGAAGAATAAAGAAGTGATTCTAGTATTTCAAGACGATATTGCTTGAGGACAAGCAACGCTCAAGTGTGGGAATATTTGATAATGCTAAAAACGAACATATATTTCATAGCATTATTCATCAAGAAAGACAAGCTTTTAGTTGCAATTGTTCTATTTACAAGTGATATTCGTTTAAATAATAAAAGATGAAGACAAAAGACAGATTCGACGAATTAAAGACGCAAACGACCAAAAAGCTCAAAAGTACAAAATACAATCAAAGAGGTTCCAATTATTGATAAGAAACGTCTCGAAATTACAAGAGTACAAGATTCAAAACGCAAAGTACAAGATATTAAATTGTACGCAAGGAAGTTCGAAAAACCGGAACCAGGACCAGAGTCAACTCTCAACGCTCGACGCAACGGACTAAAAATTACAAGTCAACTATGCATATAAATATAATATAATATTTAAATAATTCTTATAATTATTTATATATTATATAAATAAAAAAATCCGTCGGCAAGAAAGACTCCAAAGTTGGTGAGCTGTATTTTCAAACTCCGCGACTCGCGGAGTTTGAAGGAAAAAATTACCGCGAGTCGCAGAGTACCCCTGAACTCAATTCCCTATAAAGCCAACCGAATTCTGATCATTTTCAATATCCAATATCTATCTCTCTCTCAATATATACGTAAATATATATATATTTAATTTATATTTTAATTTTAATTTTAATTTTAAATCCTAATAATAAGGGTATGTTAGCAAATGTTGTAAGGGTGTAAGTCGAAATTCTGTCCGTGTAATGCTACGCTATTTTTAATCATTGTAAGTTATGTTCAACCTTTTTAATTTAATGTCTCGTAGCTAAATTATTATTATGCTTATTTAATCCGAAGTAATCATGATGTTGGGCTAATTACTAAAATTGGGTAATTGGGCTTTGTACCATAATTGGGGTTTGGACAAAAGAACGACACTTGTGGAAATTAGACTATGGGCTATTAATGGGATTTATATCTGTTTAACTAAATGATAGTTTGTTAATGTTAATATAAAGATTTACAATTGGGCATCCCTATAAATTACCATATACACTCGATCGGACACGATGGTGTTAATATAAAGATTTACAATTGGGCGTCCCTATAAATTACCATATACACTCGATCGGACACGATGGGAGGGGTATTTATTTGTACGAATAATCGTTCATTTAACCGGACACGGGAATGGATTAATAGCCACTAGAATAATTAAAACAGGGGTGAAATTATGTACAAGGACACTTGGTATAATTGATAACAAAATATTAAAACCTTGGGTTACACTCAGTTGACATCCTGGTGTAATTATTAAACAAAGTATTAAAATCTTGTTACAGTTTAAGTCCCCAATTAGTTGGAATATTTAACTTCGGGTATAAGAATAATTTGACGAGGACACTCGCACTTTATATTTATGACTGATGGACTGTTATGGATAAAAACCAGACGGACATATTAAATAATCCAGGACAAAGGACAATTAACCCATGGGCATAAAACTAAAATCAACACGTCAAACATCATGGTTACGGAAGTTAAATAAGCATAATTCTTTTATTTCATATTTTATTTTCCTTTATTTTATATTTAATTGCACTTCTAATTATCGCATTTTATTTATTTTTATTGTATTTAATTGCACTTTAATTTTCGTACTTTTTAATTATCGCAAGTTTATTTTATCGTACTTTTATTTTTCGCAATTTCATTATCGTTATTTACTTTACGCTTTAAATTAAGTCTTGTATTTATTTATTATTTTACATTTGGTTTTAACTGCGACTAAAGTTTTAAAATCGACAAACCAGTCATTAAACGGTAAAAACCCCCCTTTATAATAATAATATTACTTATATATATATATATATATATATATATATATATATATATATATATATATATATATATATATATATATATATATATATATATATATATATATTTGTATTTTTATAAAAGTAAACTAATATAGCGTTAAGCTTTGTTTAAAGATTTTTCCTGTGGAACGAACCGGACTTACTAAAAACTACACTACTGTACGATTAGGTACACTGCCTATAAGTGTTGTAGCAAGGTTTAAGTATATCCATTCTATAAATAAATAAATATCTTGTGTAAAATTGTATCGTATTTAATAGTATTTCCTGCTGAAATTTAAAGCTATTTTATATACACCTCGCATAACATCAGGATACTTGCCGCATTAGATAAGCTTCCAATCACCCTTTCTCTTCGAATGGCCATTTCAGGTCTAGGGGCTTGAGCTATAGGACCCTTTAAATCGGAAATCCAAACCCTTCCGCCTAGAGTTTCGTAGAAACCATTCGTCAAGAAAGTTCGAAGATCTATACATCTCTAATATATATCCCAAAATGTTTTTATGTGTTATAATATAAGTAGTAGGTTATAGGTGTTAGTAATAGTAATAGCGTATACATGTTAATTAATAGTATAAGTTGTATTAGGGTTTCATTAATTAGGGTTAGTTAATTAAAGTAGCAATTAACAACTAGGGTTTAGTAATTAATGTCCTAGGGTTTCATAAATTAGGGTTTAGTAATTTAGGGTTTTATTTAATGTAGTAATGATTAGGTAATGATTAGGATTTTAATAATTGAAGTGGTATTAAATAATTAGGGTCAGGTTTAATGAATTAGATTTTAATAATTAATTAGGTTTTTAATAAAACTAGGGTTTTGATTAAAGTAGTATAGTTTAAATTAGGGTTTAGGGTTTTAGTATGTATATGTATATAATGTCGTGTATATAAAAATGTATTTTTTACATGTATATATATGTATATGTCAATGTCAATTTGTATATATATATATATATATATATATATATATATATATATATATATATATATATATATATATATATATATATATATATAGGTTTATTTTGTTTCCTTAATTAACACTAACAAATCTCCTAATTGTATCTAGGGTTTTAAAGATCAAAGCTTCCTTCCCTTTTTTTTTTCTTCTAGTCGACACACATATACATACATATATATTTACTTTCTTTTTCTTTTTATTACATGTATAGATCTAGGTTTGTTCTTATGTTTATATGTTTATGAATATAGATTAAAACAAAGATCAAAGAATTATGGAAATAGTTTAGGGTTTTATATTATACCTTTAAAGATCCAAGAATATTAACAAAGAAAAGATGAACACTTTGAAGATTGAAGTTCAAAGTCTTGAAAATCTTGAAGAAACCCTTGAAGATCCTTGAAGAACACGAAGAACGCGAAGAACAACTCGAAGATCACCTTGAAGATTGGTGGTGGATTTCGATGGGTGGTGGTGATGATATTTTCGACTTTGGTCGAAAATTAGAGAGAGGTGGGAGAGATTTTTGAGAGAGATGTAATTATGATTTGGTACATGGAATGGGTTAGCCTAGGTCTCTATTTATAGGGAGGATAGGAGGATTCTAGAATTAGGGTTTAATAAGGAATTACTTAGGGAACAAGTTGGCTTGGAAAAGGGGTTAGGGTTGGTGATTTGGACAAAAAATTAGGAGGGTAAGAGGGTAATTTTGCCCTCTAAAAATCGGCTAGGGTTTAGGGAGATTAGGGTTTAATATTTTCACTTTAAACCTTACACTTTAATTTAGCTTAAATGACTCCTTAATTATCCTAGTTTAATTATTTTAATTACACAAGTTTTAAAGTTATTTATTTAGTCACAAAAGTTAATAAGCTTATTATTTTTATCTTGTATTTACTTGTCATTTACAAAGTTAATTATTATTATTCTTAACAATCGTTAAATAAAGTCTTAATTGTTAAGTTTAATTATTTAGTTGGGCATTTAATAAGGAAAAGTATAGAATGGAAAAATGAGAAATATAGAATGGAAAAATGTGGGTCGTTATAGTACCTCCCCGTTATTGAAAACTTCGTCCACAAGTTTTTAGGTAGATTTCTCGTTTGCATCAGCAGTTGAGAAGAGATGGGGATATTTCTGTTTCATATGGTCTTTGCGCTCCCAGGTATATTCGGGGAATCTACGCAAATTCCAACGGACTTTAACGATAGGTATGTTGCTTTTACGCGTTTGTTTGACCTCTCCTTCCATGATTTCTATAGGTTCTTCAACGAAGTGCATTTGCTCATCAATGCGGACATCATCCAGAGGAATAACGAGTGTGTCATCAGCAAGACACCATTTAGGATTTGAGACATGAAACACATCATGTACTTGACTGAGTTCGATTGGTAGTTCTAATCGGTATGCCACGGGACCGACTCTTTCAGTGATTTTGAACGGTCTGACATATCGTGGACTGAGTTTACTTCGTTTACCGAAGCGGACAACACCTTTCCAAAGGGATACTTTCAAAATGACTTTATCTCCAACTTGGTATTCGATGTCTTTTCGTTTCCTATCGGCATAGCTCTTTTGTCGGCTACGGGCAGTTTCTAAACATTGTTTAATTTGAACGATCTTTTCGGTAGTTTTGTAAATGATTTCAGGACCAGTTAAATGTCTGTCCTCAAGTTCATCCCAACACAAAGGGGATCTACACTTCCATCCATATAAAGCTTCAAAAAGAGCAGCTTTAATACTGGAGTGATAACTGTTATTGTAAGAAAATTCAACCAAAGGTAGATGTCTATCCCATCCTTTGCCGAACTCGATTGCACAAGCACGTAGCATATCCTCCATGGTTTGAATAGTTCGTTCACTTTGACCATCAGTTTGAGGATGATAAGCTGTACTCATGTCGAGTTGAGTTCCCAGAGCAGATTGTAAAGTTTTCTAGAATCTAGAAACAAATCGACTGTCGCGATCGTAAATAATCGAGATAGGAACACCATGACGTGAGACGATTTCTTTAATATAAAGCTGTGCTAATCTCTCCATCTTGTCGGTTTTCTTGATCGGTATGAAATGTGCAGATTTAGTAGGACGATCAACTACGACCTAAATAGTATCGTTACCGTTCGAAGTCTTAGGTAACTTTGTAACAAAGTTCATAGTGATACATTCCCACTTCCACTGCGGAATATCAGGTTGTGTCAACAGACCAGAAGGCTTTCATGTTAGGCCACCAGTAGAATTGCTTCACATCGTGATACATTTTACTGGAACCGGGATGAATAGAATATCTAGTCTTATGTGCTTCATCCAAGACTAGTTCACGGAGATTACCGAAATGAGGAACCCAAATTCTATTGCCAAAGTACCGTGTACCATTAGCTTTCACTTGAAGTTGGTTCTCAAAACCAATGGGTCCTTCACCTTCGATAATTGTTGGTTTAATAGCTTCCAATTGAGCTTCACAGATTCGTGAGATAAGATTTGATTTGATTTTCAGGTTTAGAGCACGAACACGTTTAACATCGTCTTTCCGACTAAGGGCATCGGCAACTACATTCGCCTTGCCAGGATGATATTTCAGCTCACAGTGATAATCGTTCAATAACTCGTGCCATTGGCTTTGCCTCATGTTCAGCTGTTTTTGATCAAAGATGTGTCAAAGACTTTTATGATCAGTGTACACCGTAAAATGGGTACCATACAAATAATGTCTCCATATCTTTAATGCAAATACCACGGCACCTAACTCAAGGTCATGTGTGGTATAGTTCTCTTCATGTTTCTTCAACTGCCTAGATGCGTAGGCAATGACCTTTTCTCATTGCATCAAAACACAACTAAAGCCTTGCTTCGAAGCATCGCAGTAGACAACAAAGTCGTCAGTACCTTCAGGTAAAGATAGAATCGGGGCTGTGGTCAATTTCTCCTTCAGAATCTTGAAAGCAGATTCCTGTTCTTCGGACCACTCAAATTTCTTCCCTTTTTGAGTTAGCTTTGTAAGAGGTTTAGCAATGAGAAAAAAATCTTTTATAAACCTTCGATAGTAACCGGCAAGTCCCAAAAATTGGCGAATATGCTTCGCAGTCTTTGTGTAACAACCCAACCCGTTAACCGACCAAAAACGTGGCATAAATTTTTTTTTCTGGAACAACACATCTGGACGGCATCCAGCTCTGAAGGACTGGACGGCGTCCAAGCCCTTTGGACGGCGTCCGAATGGTCTGCCAGATTCTGATCTGCTTAACGATTACACACGGGCGAAAAACCCGCTTCCCAACACTTTTAAACCAAAACACTATCACAATATGATATAATAATTAAAACTAAGAGTTTTCCATAATAAAACCGAGTTTTACAACATCAGGCCCACATCGACCCAAATTACCACAAAGTGACCATTTCGACCCAATTTAGTTTATACAAAACGTAGACCGAGCATGGGATTGGGGATACGCTACCCAATCCTAATCGAACCAAAAGCAAGTCTTCTAAAGCAAACTACGCAAGCTCACTAGTCCCCACGCTTACCCGAGCCACCGCATCCAAGCAATCTATAAAAATGTAAACAACGAGAGGGTAAGCTAAGGCTTAGTGAGTGAGAATATACTACATACATATATATGCATAAAATGGACACGCCACACAAATAATCAAATACCGCATACCGGAGCATCCAAGCATAAAGGCAAGCTAATCTAAGCATACCGTACAATCACTAAGCAACAAGCTAAGATACATCGACAAATATAAGTCCACCCACGACGATGTGAACAACGCCAAATAGCTACACCCGGAGGGCTAGCTACATCACAACAATACATTAATATATATATAACAATATGTAAACGTCCAAGGTTAACCCCTTAACCCGATACCTAAACCGATTACCAATTACCAAAATGAAGATTTGGCCGAACTACACGAACCTTAGTAAATCCGCATCTACACGAGACTACTATCTTCACTAACACAACAACATCGAGGTTGGCCGAACTACACGAGCATTAGTGAATCCGAACTACACGAGATCACTACCTCAATAAGATGACCGAACTACACGCGTCATCGTGAATCCGAACTACACGAGACTCACTTCCGATAAGATGACCGAACTATACGCGTCATCGTGAATCCGCATCCACACGTGATCTACTTCTCCAACTCAAAACCTACGGTCACGGGATTATAAAATCCACCACATCGGGGTTATCCACATCACAACAATATCAACCCTTTGCCATTGGGGTTATATATACTCCACATCACAAACACGTGTGATAACGTACACACAAAATGTGTACCTCGCCAAAGGTGGTCAACCAAAATGCACAACCGTACCAATCGGACCTAAACGCGAGTCCATCAAATCCACCTATATGTGAAGTGAGCTCTAAAACCGAGAACCACTTCACCCGACCCGGACCCATCCTACACATATATATGCACATAGGATATTAACACTCACCTTGTCGCCTTGAAGAATGCAACCGAATAATCCGCAATGAACCAATGGAAAGTACCTATTCCATTATCACAATACAACAACACAATTAGGGTGGATTTACAAACCAACCCAATTTACACTTAGTGCAATTTCGACCCAAATGCACTTCCAAGCACCAACCGCGCCCAAACTAACCAATATTCACTAACACGAGTGAAAATGGTCCTAACACACCAATTAAACCCGAACAAAAGTGTTAAACACGTGTCTTACCCATTTTGACACCAAAACTCTAATTCGACCCATTTCAAAATTAGGTAACCAAACACACCCAAAAGTGTTCCAACACTTCCATAATCACTAAACCTAGTGATTATAACTCAAGATCAAAGCCTAATCAAGGCTAAATCGTCAACCAACCCAAAACCCGCCAAGTGACAAGAATAACTAGTCACCATGAACCCATTTCATCACCTAAAAGGGTTTTACAACAAACTAGCTCAAAACCCTAACTTGAATATCAAACCTAACAAATGAAATTCGTAGTTTAAGCTTACCAATACCACCATAACGTAGCTAGGAGCGAGATGAACAACTTTAGAACCCGAGCTTTGGCGAGAATCCGCCTCCTTCTTCTCCAAATCAAGCTCTCTGTCTCTAAACCTTACTCTCTCACTAGATATGGATAAGAGTGTTTGTGTTGGTGAAGATAAGGTTGAATGAGCTCAACCTTTGCCCATTTGTGGCTTAAAATCGGCCACCTAGTGAAAAGACCAACATACCCCTTATTAAAAACTAAAATATCACAGCTGGCCCGACAGACCAACTAGACGGCGTCCCAAATATTGGACGGCTTCCAGCTCTTCTTTGCTGGAGGCGTCCCGAATCCTGGACGGCGTCCCGATCAACTGAAATGGAAACAGGGTCTTACAACTCTCCCCCACTTAGAATCGATTACGTCCTCGTGATATTCGTCACCTACCCGAACGAACCTCACTCAACGGTCCTCAAACACAAGTCCCAATCCGACTTTCCTAGGCAACTCCTCCCAATGACTCACCTTTAACAACAAAAATCGCCACTCGTGATTTATCAAATCACAATCCGAGCACTAAAACCATGCTCAATCCCTCACATTGGAAAGACTCAACCAATCTCGAACCGATATATAAATCCCTAGCATACCCTACCAAGTACGTCGCTAGTAACAACCGCACATCCAAAATAAAGTCAACCTTCTAAACCGACGAAGACCGAAAAGAAGCAAATCCTTACGGATAACACTTACCATTTAACATCCTTTGTAGTGCGCAACACGACCAATAAGCAACTACTGTAACATCATAACAAACGGCTAAAACCGATAGCGCCCAAAACGACTATGGCAACGCTTCTCCAAAGGTGTACAAAATTGACTATTGTCACACCCGTAACAACATGTGAGCGAAACACGGCTATCGCATCACTAATCCCACAACATGGTCCACACGACCCCCACCATTGGCGTATAAAACAACCAATAGATCAAACAACATGGTCATTACGACCCCACCATCAGTGTATAAAACAACCAATAGATCACACAACATGATCCTTACGACCCCACCATCGGTGAATAAAATAATCGATAGATCACACAACACGAAGGCTGACCGAAAACTACACACGCCTTAGTGAATCCGAACTACACGCGACTCACTACCTTCCTCCCAACAACAATTGGGATTGGCCGAACTACACGCGCCTTAGTGATTCCGAACTACACGAGAGTCACTATCCCAAAAGAATGACCGCAACCACACGCGTCACTTGTGAATCCGAACTACACGAGACTCACTTCTCAATATAATGACCGAAACCACACGAGTCATTTGTGAATCCGAACCACACGCGACTCACTTACACAATACAATGACCGAAACCACACGAGTCATTTGTGAATCCGAACTACACACGACTCACTTCCACAATAAGATGACCGAAACTACACGCGTCATCGTGAATCCGCAAACACACGCGATCCACTTCCAAATCTCAACACCGGATGAAGTCAGCGGACCCTGTCAACGGTCATGCTTCACCGATATAACACCATTCCCATGATGAAGTCAGCGGTCCCCGAAGGTCATGCTTCACCAATATAACACTACCATGATGAAGTCAGCGGACCCCGAAGGTCATGCTTCACTAATATAACACTACCATGATGAAGTCAGCGGACCCCGAAGGTCATGCTTAACCAATCACATACGCACTTTTGGCCTCAAACAACGAGTAGCGCAACATCGCGCTCTGCTACACTATAGTGAATCCTAACGAATACCACTAACCATTCACACAATCGAGCAAGAACCACCTACATCGAACATAGGCACAAAACAATAATTCCCTAGAAGAGAATCCGACGCACACATCCCTTAACCGAGGGATTTCACCTTGCTCGCCAAATACGTCCATTATCTCTCAACGAGATTTACCACATTACCACCTCGATGATAATTTACAAATCCAAAATCATAAGTACAATTTAGCCAAATTTGTACTCCACCACAAATCAACCAAAACTAGGTCCCGACACAAAATTCGGATCTACCAAAAGCATCGTCCGAAATCTCACACCAAAACCTCCTCGTGGGAGAGTGTAACTCCCCCACTTGAAATTACGTTCCATGACCACAACTTGTACACCCGTACAATACTACCAAAGGTAGACTTTACCAACAATTGGGCTCACACGACCCATCACCACATCTTGCTCCAACCTTGAGCACACGAAGGATTTCAATCAATCCTTAAACACTTCGAATGAAAAGTGTACCACGATTACACAAACCATACCCTCGCAATCATCCAATTGCTTTAGTTTGTCAAATTTCACCCGATCGCTCATGTACCTAAGGGTTCACTTCGGTACCCTAAGTACAATGTAACCGCAACACAATCGGAGTCGAACACCACGCTAGTAGGTATAAAAGAGGCACCTAATGTCGGGTTATGTAGACTCCTTTACCAACATACATCGAGATCAACACTAGATTTCTCGGGTTTCATCCCAACCGTCGAACCTCATGGTTCATCAAATTCAACACAAAAGCGAACACGCTCTTAACGACCGAACACCAAAACCCATTTCCATGGTTTGGTAGAAACATTTCCCACACTATGGAATGCTTGGTTACACCAAGTCTTACGCCTTTCGCCCAACAATCAAAACGTCACCATAGGGTACTTCCATTAGGAACGTCACCCATAACAACAATATGCACAACACAAGGTATTTTATAACTCAAACACAAACGGAACTTAATAAATAATCAAAGGACATATTTATTAAAACGAAACGTACCTTAACGTCTCTTTGCCGCACCCGTCCAATACAACTTGGGACATTCCGAATTATGATGTCCTTCTTCTTGGCAATGGAAGCACACCATGCCATCACCCTTTGGTACCGAACATTCCCAAGACTTGTGACCCCTCATGCCACAGTTGTAACATCTAGACGCGCTAGAATCCGATATACCCGTCCGTGTACCACCCGTGTTCACACTCGGACCCTTAGTCCTCTTACTTGGAGCACTATACGAAACAACCCTTCTCTCACTTGAAGGTTCACCCTTCTTCAATCGTGAATACGACTCGAAACCTCTAGCCAAGTCGAATAATTCCGCAAACGATTTCGCTTGACCTCGGCTAATTTTACTCTTCAAGTCATCATTCAAGGTCCGATAGAAATCCCCCATCAACAAACGATCATTCCCCAAATACTCCGGGCAAAAACGAGCCTTCGACATAAAGGTCGTCTTTAGAGTATTCAAGTCTATAAATCCTTGTCGCAAATTTCGCAACTCATTACACAATTCCCACAAATCGGCTGAAGTCCAGAACTCCTCGAAGAATTCCTTCTTAAACTCATCCCACGATAACGCCATAAACGGTTCACCACCGACAAGATTGATCTTACCATCCAACCAATCCTTCGCCCTACCCCGCAACAAACTAGTAGCGAGTCTTGCCTTTTTCTCGGGAGGGCATTAAATAGTACGAAAATACCCTTCGACATCCGAGATCCAAGTTGTGCTTACCAAAGGATCCGGTTTCCCGTCATACATCGGGGGTTTAGTCCTCATGAAGCTCTTAAGACAACGCTCCATTTCACCACTACATTGAAGTTCGGAATACTTCCTATCCATTTCTTCTCGAAACGCACTCAATTGCTCCGCAACGGTGGCCGCAACTCTAGCGTTAAACTCCGAATCGTTCGTCTCGATCCCGTTTCCCGTCTCCATTCTAAGGAATGCAAAAGCGATTAGATCACGAACGTATAAAGCACACACAAAATACCGCCCCCATCTTGCTAAAGACTCGTCGTACATTACTTGCTAGACACGATTTGCACCCGTAATAAGGTTTGCAAGTCCTTATCACGTACACACGCCGTATCAACTCGTTAGTACAACGACCACCTCGCTCGATGATATAAACAAACACAAACAAAATTCTACGCGATATAAGCACACGCGAGAATTATTATCACAACACAATAATATATTAATAATATCCACATTACTAATATAAACGTTAGTCCACCTACAAACAAGGCACTAACTATAACCTATTCCGACCCGTACTCCTACAAGTCCCGCAACATATTAAGCACACACAAAAGTCTAAGTCTAGGAACCTATCTCAAGTCACCTAAATCCCTTAGACCATGCTCTGATACCACTTGTAACAACCCAACCCGTTAACCGACCAAAAACGTGCCATAAAAAAAAAATTCTGGAACAGCACATCTGGACGGCGTCCAGATTTCTGGACGGCGTCCAGCTCTGAAGGACTGGACGGCATCCAAGCCCTTTGGACAGCGTCCAAATGGTCTGCCAGATTATGATCTGCTTAACGATTACACACGGGCGAAAAACTCGCTTCTCGACACTTTTAAACCAAAACACTTTCACAATATGATATAATAATTAAATCTAAGAGTTTTCCATAATAAAACTGAGTTTTACAACACCGGGCCCACATCGACCCAAATTACCACAAAGTGACCATTTTGACCCAATTTAGTTTATACAAAACATAGACCGAGCATGGGATTGGGGATACGCTACCCAATCCGAATCGAACCAAAAGCAAGTATTCTAAAGCAAACTACGCAAGCTCACTAGTCCCCACGCTTACCCGAGCCACCGCATCCAAGCAATCTATAAAAATGTAAACAACGAGAGGGTAATCTAACGCTTAGTGAGTGAGAATATACTACATACATATATATGAATAAAATGGACACGCCACACAAATAATCAAATACCGCATACCGGAGCATCCAAGCATAAAGGCAACCTAATCTAAGCATACCGTACAATCACTAAGCAACAAGCTAAGATACAACGACAAATATAAGTCCACCCACGACGATGTGAACAACGCCAAATAGCTACACCCGGAGGGCTAGCTACATCACAACAATACATTAATATATATATATAACAATATATAAACGTCCAAGGTTAACCCCTTAACCCGATACCAAAACCGATTACCAATTACCAAAATGAATATTTGGCCGAACTACACGAGCCTTAGTAAATCCGCATCCACACGAGACTACTATCTTCAATAACACAACAACATCGAGGTTGGTCGAACTACACGATCCTTAGTGAATCTGAACTACACGAGATCACTACCTCAATAAGATGACCGAACTACACGCGTCATCGTGAATCCGAACTACAAGAGACTCACTTATGATAAGATGACCGAACTACACGCGTCATCGTGAATCCGCATCCACACGTGATCCACTTCTCCAACTCAAAACCTACGGTTACGGGATTATAAAATCCACCACATCGGGGTTATCCACATGACAACAATATCAACCCTTCGCCATTGGGGTTATATATACTCCACATCACAAACACGTGTGATAACGTACACACAAAACGTGTACCTCGCCAAAGGTGGTCAACCAAAACGCACAACCATGCCAATTGGACCTAAACGCAAGTCCATCAAATCCACCTATATGTGAAGTGAGCTCTATAACCGAGAACCACTTCACCCGACCCGCACCCATCCTACACATACATATGCACATATGATATTAACACTCACCTTGTCGCCTTGAAGAATGCAACTGAATAATCCGCAACGCGCTAATGGAAAGTGCCTATTCCATTATCACAATACAACAACACAATTAGGGTGGATTTACAAACCAACCCAATTTACACTTAGTGCAATTTCGACCCAAATGCACTTTCAAGCACCAACCGCGCCCAAACTAACCAATATTCACTAACACGAGTGAAAATGGTCCTAACACACCAATTAAACTCGAACACAAGTGTTAAACACGTGTCTTACCCATTTTGACACCAAAACTCTAATTCGACCCATTTCAAAATTAGGTAACCAAACACACCCAAAAGTGTTCCAACACTTCCATAATCACTAAACCTAGTGATTAAAACTCAAGATCAAAGCCTAATCAAGGCCAAATCGTCAACCAACCCAAAACCCGCCAAGTGACAAGAATAACTAGTCACCATTAACCCATTTCATCACCTAAAAGGGTTTTACAACAAACTAGCTCAAAACCCTAACTTGAATATCAAACCTAACAAATGAAATTCAGAGTTTGAGCTTACCAATACCACCACAATGTAGCTAGGAGCGAGATGAACAACTTTAGAACCCGAGCTTTGGCGAGAATCCGCCTCCTTCTTCTCCAAATCAAGCTCTCTCTCTCTCTAAACCGTACTCTCTCACTAGATATGGATGAGAGTGTTTGTGTTGGTGAAGATAAGGTTGAATGAGCTCAACCTTTGCCTATTTGTGGCTTAAAACCGACCACCTAGTGAAAAGACCAACATACCCCTTATTAAAAACTAAAATATCACAGCTGGCCCGACAGACCAACTGGACGGCGTCCCAAATATTGGACGGCGTCTAGCTCTTCTTTGCTGGACGGCATCCCGAATCCTGGACGACGTCCCGATCAACTGAAATGGAAACAGGGTCTTACGGTATCTCCCAGTTCTGAATAGCAGTAATCTTAGCTGGATCGACATGTATTCCGTCTCTATCAACAACATGTCCAAGGAATTGTACGGTTTTGAGCCAAAACTCGCACTTAGAAAATTTAGCATAGAGTTGTTCCTTTCTAAAGAGTTCAAGAATCATACGCAAATGTTGTTCATGTTCTTCCTCACTCTTGGAATAGATCAAGATATTGTTAATGAACACAATAACGAATTTATCGAGGTAAGGCTTGCTGATAATGCTAAAAACGAACATATATTTCATAGCATTATTCCTCAAGAAAGACAAGCTTTTAGTTGCAGTTGTCCTATTTACAAGTAATATTCGTTTAAATAATAAAAGGTGAAGACAAAAGACAGATTCGACGAATTGAAGACGCAAACGACCAAAAAGCTCAAAAGTACAAAATACAATCAAAGTGGTTCCAATTATTGATGAGAAACGTCTCAAAATTACAAGAGTACAAGATTCGAAACACAAAATACAAGATATTAAATTGTACGCTTGGACGTTCGAAAATCCGAAACCGGGACTAGAGTCAACTCTCAACGCTCGACGCAACGGACTAAAAATTACAAGTCAACTATGCACATAAATATAATATAATATATAATTAATTCTTAAAATTAATATATATATTATATTATATAAACCGTCGGCAAGCTAGGAGCCAAGCTTGTGTGAGCTGGATTCCACAGCTCCGCACTCGCGGAGCTCTGAAGAGCAAAATCCACCGCACTCGCGGAGCCCAAAAAGTCAGAAATCCACCTTTAAAAGGCCGAGCATTCGGCCGAATTTTACACATCTTTTTCCTTCTTCATTCATCATACGTAAAATATATACATATATTTATATTTTAATTTTAATTTTAATTTTAAATCCTAATAATAAGGGTATGTTAGCGAATATTGTAAGGGTGTAAGTCGAAATTCTATCCGTGTAACGCTACGCTATTTTTAATCATTGTAAGTTATGTTCAACCTTTTTAATTTAGTGTCTTGTAGCTATGTTATTATTATGCTTATTTAAAACGAAGTAATCATGATGTTGGGCTAAAATACTAAAATTGGGTAATTGGGCTTTGTACCATAATTGGAATTTGGACAAAAGAACGACACTTGTGGAAATTAGACTATGGGCTATTAATGAGCTTTATATTTGTTTAACTAAATGATAGTTTGTTAATTTTAATATAAAAATTTACAATTGGACGTCCCTATAAATAACCATATACACTCGATCGGACACGATGGGCGGGATATTTATATGTACGAATAATCGTTCATTTAACCGGACACGGGAATGGATTAATAGTCACTAGAATTATTAAAACAGGGGTGACATTATGTACAAGGACACTTGGCATAATTGATAACAAAGTATTAAAACCTTGGGTTACACGCAGTCGATAACCTGGTGTAATTATTAAACAAAGTATTAAGACCTTGTTACAGTTTAAGTCCCCAATTAGTTGGAATATTTGACTTCGGGTATAAGGATAATTTGACGAGGAAACTCGCACTTTATATTTATGACTGATGGACTGTTATGGACAAAAACCAGACGGACATATTAAATAATCCAGGACAAAGGACAATTAACCCATGGGCATAAAACTAAAAATCAACACGTCAAACATCATGATTACGGAAGTTTAAATAAGCATAATTCCTTTATTTTCATATTTAATAGCACTTCTAATTATCGCACTTTTATTTATTGTCATTGTATTTAATTGCACTTTTAATTATCGCACTTTTTAATTATCGCAATTTTATTTCATCGCACTTTTATTTATTGCAATTTCATTATCGTTATTTACTTTACGCTTTAAATTAAGTCTTTTATTTATTTAATATTTTACATTAGGTTTTAACTGCGACTAAAGTTTTAAAAATCGACAAACCGGTCATTAAACGGTAAAAAAAACCCCCCTTTTATAATAATAATATTACTTATATATATTTGTATTTTTATAAATTAAAACTAATATAGCGTGAAGCTTTGTTTAAAAGATTCCCTGTGGAACGAACCGGACTTACTAAAAACTACACTACTGTACGATTAGGTACACTGCCTATAAGTGTTGTAGCAAGGTTTTGGTATATCCATTCTATAAATAAATAAATATCTTGTGTAAAATTGTATCGTATTTAATAGTATTTCCTAGTAAAAATAAAGCTATTTCATATACACCTCGTAGAACATCAAGTATTTTTGGCGCCGCTGCCGGGGAACTTAAACGCAGAAAGCGCAACGCTAATGATATAAAAAAAAAATTTGTAAAAGTTTTTATTAAGTCTTTCAAGTAAAAATATAAGTTTTTAAAAATATAAAAATATAAAAATACAAAAAGAGTTTGTTAAAAAATATATAAATTTAAAAAGTATTTTTATTTTTGAGTTTAAATATAAGTATTTTATTGTTTTAGAGAAATATTTATATATATATATATATATATATATATATATATATATATATATATATATATATATATATATATATATATATATTTGATAAAACAGAAAAACATAAAAAAAAAAAAAAAAAAACTGAACCTATGCAAAAACGAACACTTTCTCAGCTTAAATTTGACCCTCCACGACTCGCGGAGTAATTGAACTGGGTTCATCCGCACTCGCGGAGGTCTTCTGACACGTCTGACCAGAACCTTAATTCGCATTAATTACGGAGTATTAAATTTTATTATTATTATTAAATCTTAATTAGGGTTAAATATTTTATTAATTAGTTTTAATTTTAGTTTTATTATTTAATTTGTAATTTAAGTATTATTTAGTTTAAATAATTTATAAAATTAATAGTTTTATTAAATAAATAATATAAAAATAATATTTTTATAAAAATTGTACTTTTTACAACTTTAAGTATATTTTTATATTTTGTCTCTTTTTATTTGTTTTTAGCGTAATATTTGTATTTTTCGCTCGTTTTTAGTTTTAAATCATAGTATTTGCCATAGTTATTTTTATTTCTAGATTTTTAGGCTTTGCCGTAAAATCCCTTAAATGCTTTTTCTTTAGACTAAGATTTAGGTGCTTTAGAATTTTGCGACGCTATTTTTAAGTTTTAGTACCTTTTTAAGTTATTGCCATTTGGGATATAGTTTTACTTGAAAGCTTTAATATTTTTAGATGCAACTTTTAATTCTTAGTTTTTAGTTCCTTTTTAAGTTACGACACGCTACTTTCTTATTTTTCGACGCCTTCTACCTATGTATCAATTATCACTCTAATTAGTAATCTCAATTTGCAATTTTAATTTTAAGTTAGTGATAATAATAAGATTGGGATAGTCGAGTGTTTTAAAGTTTTATAAGTCACTCTTTTTCTTTCTTATTTCTTCAATTTTAATACCGACGCGCTCTTTTTCTTTCTTATTTCTCGCCACTCTAGTTTTTTGGACATAGATTTTTATTCTATTTGTTTTCTAAAATTTCTTAAAATTACGAAAATTTATTTTAAGTGGTTAAATTGATAGACATCAAAATTTTCTGGTTCGTAGTAATAGTTGGATTTGTACCTGGACCGGATTATTGGAGCCAAACAGTACTCAATTATATTGAGACCAAATGAATCCTGCCCCTCTGCTACATCTTTTGGCTATTCGAAACGTGGGCAAAATCAGAAAAGTCTATTAATTGGATAACTTATATAATTTTTCTTTCTTTTTAAAAACTAATAGGATATTCAGTGAATGCACCGAGCAAAACGTTCACCACCTGTAACTCGATCAAGACATCTAGCAAATATTGTTGCCATTGATTTTTCTTTAGAATTGTCATCCAGTCGACCAAGTACTCCAATTCAAATTTCCGATAATCCATTTTTTGAACCCAACCTCACAATTGAGAATCCGGAGAATATTCAGGGACGATTTCGAGATCCTGAACCATTAATTTTTCCTCTGGAACCACCAATCATTCAAACAAAGATTGTTGAGGAACGAACCATTAAATCAGAATCCTCTAGTGATTCAGATTCAACAAATTCAATCATGGAGAATCTGGAACCTTTAAGTATGGAAGACCGAATGAGAGCTAAACGCACTGGCCAAGGTCACGCAATTACTCATCCAGACATTAATGTGCCAGATTATGAAATCAAATGACAAATCCTACACATGGTAACAAATCAATGCCAATTTAGTGGTGCACCGAAGGAAGATCCAAATGAACATCTTCGTACCTTTAATAGGATCTGTACTCTATTTAAAATAAGAAAAGCGGAGGATGAACAGATATATCTCATGTTATTTCCCTGGACTTTAAAGGGAGAAGCCAAAGATTGGTTGGAATCGTTACCTGAAGGGGCGATTGATACATGGGACGTTTTAGTTGAAAAATTTCTTAAACAATTCTTTCCTGCATCTAAAGCCGTAAGACTTCAAGGAGAAATTGTTACGTTCACATAAAAGCCAAATGAAACTCTATATGAGGCATGGACAAGATTTGGAAAGTTATTGAGAGTATGTCCGCAACATGGTTTAGACACTTGTCAAATAGTACAAATATTCTACCAAGGATGCGACATCACTACAAGGAAAGACATCGATATAGCAGCTGGTAGTTCCATTATGAAGAAAACCGAAACTGATGCTTACAAAATTATTGATAACACTGCTTCCCACTCACATGAGTGGCATCAAAAAAAAGATATCGTTAGATCATCTAAAGCAGCTAGAGCCGATTCTAGCCATGACTTAGATTCCATTTTCGCAAAGATAGATGCTGTCGAGAGACGAATGGAAAAGATGACTAAGGATATACACTCAATACGAATTACTTGTGAGCAGTGTGGAGGACCACATTTGACAAAAGATTGTCTCAGTATTGAACTAACAATGGAACAAAGAGAGAATGTTTCATATCTAAACCAAAGGCCTGGAAATAATTATCAGAATAATTATCAACCGCCAAGACCAATTTACAACCAAAACCAGAATTATAATCGAAATGTTCCATACAACAACCAACAAGGTCCTAGTAATCAACAAGTATCCAATAATACTTACAATCAGCAAAGACCTAATTTTCAAAACAAACCACCACAAATCGATGATAAAAAGCCGAATTTAGAAGATATGATGACAAAGCTAGTTGAATCTCAAATGCAATTTTTCACATCTCAGAAACAAACAAATGAACAAAATGCTCAAGCATTTAGAAATCAACAAGCTTCTATTCAAAATCTGGAACAAAAAGTAAGTAACCTAGCAAGGTTAATAGGTGAAAGAAAACCGGGAAGTCTACCTAGTGATACAAATGCTAACCCCCGGAATGAAACAGCTAAAACTATTCCTACTCCACAAGAACCACAATCTGAACAAGATAAGGAAAAAGAACCGGTAGTTGAAAAGGTTAATGAAGATAACACAGTTAAGGCAAAACCTTATGTTAAACCATACCAACCACCATTTCCTTACCCCGAGTAAAATGAAAAAAGAGAGACTTGAAGTCGAGCAATCCAAATTCTTGGATATGTTTAAATAGATAAATGTAAATCTTCCTTTTATTGATGTGATTTCAGGAATGCCTAGATATGCTAAATTTCTGAAAGATCTAATCTCAAATAGAAAGAAAATGGAAGAACTCTCTGCTGTTACTATGAATGCTAATTGTTCAGCAGTGCTGTTGAATAAGATACCAGAAAAATTATCAGATCCAGGAAGTTTCACAATTCCATGTTTTCTGGGTAGTCCTAGTTCAATAGAAGCATTGGCAGACTTAGGTGCTAGTATAAATTTAATACCGTATTCACTATACACTAACCTAGACCTTGGAGAATTGAAACCAACACGAATAAGCATACAACTAGCCGATAGATCAGTAAAATATCCTAGAGGGATAATGGAGAACATGCTAGTTAAAGTTGGTACTTTAGTATTTCCAGTAGATTTTGTTGTTCTGGACATGGAAGAAGATTTTCAAGTTCCTCTCATATTAGGAAGACCATTCTTAAACACGGCTAAAGCAATGATAGACGTGTTTGGTAAGAAACTTACCCTAAGTATAGAGGACGAGAGTGTTACCTTTTTAGTTGATAGAGCAATGCAACAACCGCAATCTACAGATGATACATGCTATTATATTCAAACTATAGAATCACATGCAGAATTGTTAGAAGAATTTCCAGAATTACAAGGAACGGGAGAATGTTCTTTAGGAGAAGGTACTGAACCAATTGATGAAACTGAAATCTTAGCTACACTTATGGCTAATGGATATGAACCAACAACAGAAGAAATTCAAATGCTAAAAGAAGAAGACAGATATCGATATAAATCATCGATAGAAGAACCACCGACATTAGAGTTAAAGCCACTTCCAAACAATTTGGAATACGCTTATTTACATGGTGAATCTGAATTACCTGTAATAATATCGTCTTCTCTTACTGAAAATGAAAAATCTCAACTCATTTCTGTGCTGAAAGCTCATAAACCAGCCATTGCATGGAAGATTCATGATATAAAAGGAATAAGTCCTTCGTATTGCACACATATAATCCTTATAGAAGAAGGTCATAAAGCGTATGTGCAACGCCAACGAAGACTAAATCCTAATATGCAAGATGTTGTTAAAAAAGAAATTATTAAACTGCTTGATGCAGGTTTAATTTATCCAATTTCTGATAGTCCATGGGTAAGCCCAGTTCAATGCGTGCCTAAGAAGGGTGGCATGACTGTCATTACAAATGAGAAAAATGAGCTTATTCCTACTAGGACTGTAACAGGATGGCGTGTATGTATTGATTATAGAAAATTAAATGACGCCACCAGAAAAGATCACTTTCCCTTACCTTTCATTGATCAAATGTTGGAAAGATTAGCCGGAAATAGTTACTATTTTTTTCTTGATGGTTTTTTCGGATATTTTCAAATTCCAATAGCACCCGAAGACCAAGAGAAAACCACATTCACGTGCCCTTATGGTACTTTTGCTTACAAACGCATGCCATTTGGACTTTGCAACGCCCCTGCAACCTTTCAAAGGTGCATGATGGCGATTTTTCATGACATGATAGAAGAATGCATGGAAGTTTTCATGGATGACTTTTCAGTCTTCGGTGATACATTTGAATCATGTCTAGTTAATCTTGAACGAATGCTTATTAGATGTGAACAATCAAATCTAGTTCTTAATTGGGAGAAATGCTATTTCATGGTTAAAGAAGGCATCGTTCTTGGTCATAAAATTTCAAAGGAAGGAATAGAAGTGGATAGAGCTAAAGTAGATGTAATTGCTAAACTTCCACATCCCACCAATGTTAGAGGAGTTAGGAGTTTTCTAGGGCATGCCGGTTTTTACCGACGTTTCATAAAAGATTTTTCTAAAATTGCCACTCCTATGAATAAACTCCTAGAAAAGGATGCTCCATTCATCTTTTTAGATGAATGTATCAAATCTTTTAATATACTTAAAGAAAAACTCACTAATGCACCGATCATGATAACACCAAATTGGAATCTACCATTCGAACTTATGTGCGATGCAAGTAATTTTACAATTTGAGCCGTTTTAGGACAAAGGATTGAAAAACAATTTCAACCTATATATTATGCTAGTAAGACGTTACAAGGAGCACAAACAAATTACACAACTACTGAAAAAGAACTCCTTGCTATTGTCTTTGCTTTTGACAAATTTCGTTCATATCTCGTTCTAGCTAAAACGGTGGTCTATACTGACCATTCTGCTCTTAGATACCTATTTTCGAAACAAGATGCTAAACCAAGATTAATCCGTTGGATCTTACTCTTACAAGAGTTCGATATTGAAATCCGAGATAAAAGAGGAGCAGAAAATCTCGCCGCTGATCATCTTTCTCGTCTTGAAAATCTTGAATTAGAAGTTCTAAATGAATCGGCCATACAAGACAACTTTCCTAATGAATATCTATTGAAGATAGATTATAATGAAATTCCATGGTTTGCAGACTATGCAAACTATTTAGTATGTGGATTCCTCGAAAAAGGATTGTCGTACCAAAAATGAAAGAAATTCTTTAGTGATATAAAACACTATTTCTGGGAAGATCCACATTTGTTTAAAAGTTGTCCCGATGGAATAATACTACGATGTGTATTCGGAGATGAAGCTAGTAAAATTTTAAACCATTGTCACACAGAACCAACAGGAGGGCATTATGGGCCCCAACTCACAGCAAGAAAAGTTTATGATGCTGGATTCTATTGGCCTACAATTTACAAAGACGCACACCTTCTTTGCAAATCCTGTGATGCTTGTCAAAGGGCCGAAAAAATAAGTCAACGTGATGAAATGCCACAAAATGTCATTCAAGTATGTGAAGTATTTGACATTTGGGGTATTGACTTTATGGGTCCATTTCCAAAATCTCATAATAATCTATATATTCTCGTAGCCATTGATTATGTATCTAAAAGGGCGGAAGCACAAGCTCTCCCAACTAACGATGCACGAGTTGTAGTCAACTTTTTAAAACGTCTTTTTGCAAGGTTTGAAACACCGAAAGCTTTAATAAGTGATCGGGGTACTCATTTCTGTAATAATCAACTTGAGAAAGTTCTCAAAAGATATGGAGTAACTCATAAAATCTCCACCGCATATCATCCACAGACAAGTGGACAAGTTGAAAATACCAACCGAGCTTTAAAACGTATTCTAGAGAAAACCGTAGGATCAAATCCGAAGGAATGGTCCATGAAATTGGAGGATGCACTTTGGGCTTTTAGAACAGCCTACAAAACTCCAATTGGAACCACACCTTTTAAACTCGTTTACGGAAAAGCATGTCATCTTCCAGTAGAAATTGAACACAAAGCATTTTGGGCTTTGAAGATATGTAATCTTGATTTACATGAAGCGGGACGTCTACAATTAAGTCAACTAAACGAATTAGAAGAATTAAGACAAGAAGCATACGAAAATTCGTTAATCTATAAAGAAAGAACGAAGAAATGACATGATAAAAGAATCAGAAGTTCAAAAGAATTTAAAGAAGGAGACGGAGTTCTTCTTTTCAATTCACGAATCAAGCTATTTCCTGGAAAATTGAAATCAAGATGGTCTGGACCATTCATAGTCAAAAGAGTTTTCCCATACGAAACAGTAGAATTAATAAATTCAAATGGGATTGAATTTAAGGTTAATGGTCACAGAGTTAAACATTACATAGATAGTCCGATGGAAGTTGACAACGAAGTTAATCACAATTTCGACACCACAACTAACTAAGTGTGGGGAGAATCAAGTCTTTTAAAGGATAATATGTATTTATGTTAGAGTTAGATTTTCTGTTTTCCTGTAGTTCTCGAAAATGGAACCCGAATGGTCTTTCCCTAGTAGACCCTAAAGAACTAGTCTTCTTCCCCCCATTCTGAATTTTTATTTTTTTTAGGTTTTTCGAAATGAAGACTTCCTGTGAATTAAACCATGGTCTAATGCTACACGCTTTGATTACTAAACGTAATAATGACACCCTTCCAAGTGAAATAGTATCATTAATCAGAAGTAAATTGGACGGAGTAAGAAAAGAATCCAGATGCGAAGATAATAAGTTACAATTTGGTAAAGGAAAATCAAAATTCGCAGCGAAAAGAAGAGCACGACACCTTGAAAAATGTTACAAATGCGGAAAATGGTCACACGAAGGTAAATGTTCAAATAATCAAACCTATTCAAACACCGAATTTGTTACTTTATGCAGAGACGGACCGTTCATATGTTTAGAAGAAAAAACGTTAAATATGTAGCCATGGAAAATCAATTAGTACGACTATCTTATGAGTGGGCTAGAGCATATCACTAAGAAATATATTTCACAGGTAAGTTTGTACAGTTTTCATTTTTTTATTTTAATTTTTAACCTTTTGATAATAAACGCTAATTTATTCGCTATAAAGTATTAAATTGGTATTCAATAAAATTAGGTCTTGCGACCGAAATTATTGATATCATACAAAAATTTATTACATCACTGCGAAATTTAACGTTTATTCTTAAGGTATAAATATATTTAATCAATCAACCCAAAATATTTCAAAAATTCGTCATGAGTTAAATTAGGTCGTTGAAACGAAATTACTTTACCGAAAAGAGGGGCGCATATTTTTGATAATATTTGATTGATTAAAGTGGGATAAAAGCCAAAAAGATTTTTAATTTTATTTTTACCATGTTTTTAAAGTTAATATATAAATATTAAAATAATATTATAAACTTCTTTAAAATTGTAAATATTTGAAAAATTAATATTTTTAATATAAGTTTGTATGTATAAAAACAAAAATATAATTTAAGTTTGGTGTGAATTTTTAATATAAATTTTTTTAATTTTATGCATTTTAAATAGAAGTTTGGTGTGAATTTAAAAACAAAAATTTACTTTATTTCGCTAAGTTAAAAATATGATTTTTAAAATTCGTCGTAAGTTGAAGACTAGGTCTTTGAACCGAAATTGCTTTACCCGAGGGAGGGACGAGAACTTTTATTATCATTATTTTTAATCTTATTGAATTAAAGTATGCCAAAAACATTTAAAAAACCCAAAAAAAAAATCTTTACTTTTAAAACCGCGCTTCGAATTGACAAATTTTAAATTTTTATCGAGGGACGGACTAGGATAACGATCCGAAACGCCCTCGCTCCTAAAGGAAAACAAAATTTTTAGAATTTAATTAATTTTATGTTTTATAAAGTTATAAGGTTTTATAAATAAATATAAAAAAAGGGCCGCGACTCGCGGTGATTTGTGGGTTCACACCACCGCACTCGTGGAGGTCAAAAAACCCAAAAAAAAATAAAACTGGTCGAACAGACCAGTTTGTTCATCACCACACCCAATTTTCTGCGAAAAAACACACACAAAAATCGCCCAAATTCTCCATTTTTCATCATTTTTCATCAAATCTTTTATAAAATCACAATGAGAAGACTATTATCAAGGAATTACTCAAGGAAATCGGTAAATTTCTACACCTAAACACCATTTAATCCGAATTTTAGTGTTCTTGAACAATTTCATACATAATTCGATTTTGATGCTTTCTAGTGTAATAATGCTTCGATTGTTTGTGTATTATGCTTGTATAACCTAGATTGATGCTATTTAACATGATTAGAAGCTTTAAACTTCAATTTTTGAATAATCTAGGGTTTGTGTTCTTGAGCAAAATTAGGGCTTTTTGATATAAACAGATTATGGCCGAATTTTGTTATTAGTTTATGCTAAATTGAGTAGTGTAACATGTTTAGGTTGCTAAATGATCAAAACTTTGATCCTAAACATGATTTATGAAGATTAAAGTGGACTTTTTGAACCAAAATTGCATGAACTTGATTTAATTGATATGAATGCCATGAGGAACTTGTTTAATTGTTATAATGATTATTTTTGACATGTTTTAGAAGTTAAATGCGTAGAAACTTTGTATACATTTTTGTAAAAGTATATTTGTAAAAATGTAGAATTGTTAATATTTTGAAAAAGTGTATAGAGTTTAATATGGATTAAACATGTCATTGTAATTGTTTATATTTATGATTTTGCTAAAACTAATGCATATTTTGATGCATAAAAATTGTGTTTGATAAATTTTGCAGACTGAAAGGAGTGAATCTTCATCCCAGGCTCGCAATGCTCCTCCGGAAGATGCAAATTAACAGGAAATTAATAACCAATACCGACAAGATATGCCTCACCCAATTGTTTCATATTCAAACATTCATGAGGCAGATTTACATCCGAATTTGAGATTTGATAGATATTGGATAGACTATCCAAAATATCAAAAGAACCTGCACAACCCTGTGTCTAATAATGTTGAGGTACCCAGAGTTATAGATTGGGCACCATTAGAGGTAGTGGAATTGGCCGAGCCAATCAGGGAATTACTTACTCAAAGGTATGGTAATTCTACTTTTAGTGATTGGGTACATTTATTCAACATGCTAGACCTGTATATAGAGAATGGTGTATAGAGTTATTGTGTACTATTGAAATAAATGATCGGGTAGATACTTTAATCGATCGTAGTTTTATTAGATTTTTATTAGGAGGGGAGATGCGCCATATGTCCTTACTAGACATGGCTCGGGCTTTAGGTATATATACGCCCGAGGAGCTAGCATCTTATGATTGCCAGAGGTTAATAGTTTATGATAGGAGGGTGGATGAGAATTTTGATACAAATGACGTATGGAGTAGGATGACTAGCCATAACCGATTCCAGGGGGGATTATACTCTTATCTTGATATTGATAGAGCTGAATTAAGAGTAATCCATAGGTTTTTAGCCAATTCGATTACACAACGAGATAAGAATAAGGAAAAGGTAAATGAACAGGATTTGTTTTACCACATGTGTATTCGAGACCCACACAGCACTGTAAGTATACCTTTTTGTGTGGGTTATTATTTATTGACTATGGTTAGGGGTATGAGGCGTGGTAGCATAATAGGAGGTGGTATATTTATTACTTTGATTGCTGAATATCTCGGTGTGGATAGAAGTCGGGGGGGATTATTAATGGCAGAACCAGAACTCCGCGATAGAATAGATTTGCGTGTTTATCATGGTGCTAAGGTCTTAAAGAAACGAAACAACGCGGCAGCACGTTATGATGGCAGGCATCCACAGGTTGAGAGAGATCAACAGCAAGGTCAACCGGGAGGGGGTAATCTAATGACGAAAATGCAAATTTTTATGGCTCGACACGAGTATGAAATGGCTAGACAAAAAGCATTTCAAGATTGGCAGTATCATCAAAGTCAAATCATAAGTCATTGTACACACGTAGGTAGAGACTACATACCTACCGTTATGCCCGAATTTGCTCCTTGGACTATAGAGAGCCGACCACCATATCCTACATATGTCCCGGCCCAAGCATTTTACAGCATCTATGGATACGCTTGGGACCCATACTGGAACCATCCTCCTCATCCGTAATTTTCTTATTTTATATTTTTGTTTATTTTATTGTAATGTTACTAATTCTTAATTTTCTTATTTCTTATTTCTTATTTTATTATTATAATAGCTTTTATAATTTTCTAACTTTATTAGATTTTAATAATTTTTGAATGTGGTGTGAAAACCCAACTTTAAAAATATGTATATATGTGTTTGTAGTTTATCTCATGTACAAAACAGGGCAAAACAGTGCATTTTCAAAGACTGGCATTAAGTTCAGCAAAAGCTATTAATTTATACGACAAAACGAAAAACAAATGTGATGTACCAACAGACGGAATGAACAAATGATGTGCACCATTTATCATTCAGCAAACAAACGCCAATATGTTTGGAAACTTTGGTAAAATTTAATCATTTTTCTACGCTAATCACCCTCAATAATTTAAATTGTTACTGATTTCTTGCAAATGAGGGCATTGCAAGATCTTAAGTGTGGGAAGGGTTTAAATTCTTTCGGATTTTTAAAATTTTTAACTTAAACACTTGGTTACCATTAAAAATACTAGTAACGTAGTAGTTGTATTAGAATCTAGTGCTCTCTGATAACAAAGAACAACCCTAGTCTTATATACTGACTACCCACTTCTAGTAAAATTTTTCAAAATTTTCAATTAAATGAACTCAAAATCATGTTTATACATATTTATGAACGATAAAACTAGGTGTTAACACCGAAATTATTGTTACCTCGGAAAGGACATAAATTGAGAAACAAACCAAAATGTTAGAATTCATTTAAAATGGAATAGAGGACAATAAAAAGGCAAATAAAAGAAAATAAAAGCCAAGTGTGGGAAAATTTACCAAGTTATTTTAAACATATGTCACATATTTTTGTACAAATAACTAAAGATACTTTTGCTTTGGACTAAAATAAAACGTTTTACCCGATTTACTGTAAGAAAGATGGATCTACACGATGAATCAATTCCATCATTAAAAGGAAGTAAAGTCTTCCGAAAAAGAAACGCGCTTCTTGATTTAGGTCATGAAGTTGTCGTCCAGACCAGCTGTAGGTTGACGAAAAATCTAGAAAAGTCATCTAAAAAATCAGCAGGAAATCCACGGACCTCAGCATCAAACAGGGTCGCCAAGTGGTCAGACTTATCCTAACTATGAGAGGATCTGTCTTGTAAAATGGGGAGGACGCCGTGCAAATTAGCTGGATAAGACTAATGAATCAGATCCCCAGAAAGGATAATCTCCTTAAAGATCAAAAATCAGCTTTTAAGACTGATATTACTCAATCCTAGAGATTGACCTTAAAGATTGAGAATTACAAACTCATGGAATTCGATGATATCTAAACTCGAGCTTGAACGAGAAAATATTTTGATCAAAATTACAAACCGATTTGTTTTCTGAAAACCTATTTTCAATGCGTTCATTACCATTGAAAACCTTCGGGTGTCAACCGTAAGAACAGTGGTTGCATAGCATAGTCAAAGACAGGACCTTGTGCCAGACCGAAAAATTATAAGGGTGAGCTTTACTATTGCTCCTACAAATGATAGTAATTGCGTCCGACACGTTATAGACCATAATTAAAAGCATGTCAGGGGACATTGCCTTAACAGTTGCTTGTTCAAAGCTTTCCTTTACAACCGGACGGTAGTTTACCGAAAGATAATATACGGAACAAGTAAACTGGACGTGTGGCTTTCCTAATACAAGGTTAGCAAGTGGGTGACAAAAAACCACAAGTTTTGAGCTAAAATTTTAAAATCTGATACCCACCAAACCCACAAAAAGAATTTGCAAACACCGGTGAAGGGTTATTCTGGAAAACTTATCTAGGGTAAAAACTAGATTTAATTTTCAAAAGATCAAATGTTTTCATAAAGATCCAATTTCCTTAACGGATCTAAATTTTATAGTCATGTGGGACTGTAAACTACATCGTTACTACCATTGTTTATACCGCCGTATAGAAATCACTGATGTACAAAGTGTGAAGAATAAAGAGGTGATTCTAGTATTTCAAGACTATATTGCTTGAGGACAAGCAATGCTCAAGTGTGGGAATATTTGATAATGCTAAAAACGAACATATATTTCATAGCATTATTCCTCAAGAAAGACAAGCTTTTAGTTGCAGTTGTCCTATTTACAAGTAATATTCGTTTAAATAATAAAAGGTGAAGACAAAAGACAGATTCGACGAATTGAAGACGCAAACGACCAAAAAGCTCAAAAGTACAAAATACAATCAAAGTGGTTCCAATTATTGATGAGAAACATCTCAAAATTACAAGAGTACAAGATTCGAAACACAAAATACAAGATATTAAATTGTACGCTTGGACGTTCGAAAATCCGGAACCGGGACCAGAGTCAACTCTCAACGCTCGACGCAACGGACTAAAAATTACAAGTCAACTATGCACATGAATATAATATAATATATAATTAATTCTTAAAATTAATATATATATTATATTATATAAACCGTCGGCAAGCTAGGAGCCAAGCTTGTGTGAGCTAGATTCCACAGCTCCGCACTCGCGGAACCCAAAAAGTCAGAAATCCACCTTTAAAAGGCCGAGCATTCGGCCGAATTTTACACATCTTTTTCCTTCTTCATTCATCATACGTAAAATATATATATATATATATATATATATATATATATATATATATATATATATATATATATATATATATATATATATATATATATATATATATATATATATATATATATATTTTAATTTTAATTTTAATTTTAAATCCTAATAATAAGGGTATGTTAGCGAATATTGTAAGGGTGTAAGTCGAAATTCTGTCCGTGTAACGCTACGCTATTTTTAATCATTGTAAGTTATGTTCAACCTTTTTAATTTAATGTCTCGTAGCTAAGTTATTATTATGCTTATTTAAAACGAAGTAATCATGATGTTGGGCTAAAATACTAAAATTGGGTAATTGGGCTTTGTACCATAATTGGGGTTTGGACAAAAGAACGACACTTGTGGAAATTAGACTATGGGCTATTAATGGGCTTTATATTTGTTTAATTAAATGATAGTTTGTTAATTTGAATATAAAGATTTACAATTGGACGTCCCTATAAATAACCATATACACTCGATCGGACACGATGGGCGGGATATTTATATGTACGAATAATCGTTCATTTAACCAGACACGGGAATGGATTAATAGTCACTAGAATTATTAAAACAGGAGTGAAATTATGTACAAGGACACTTGGCATAATTGATAACAAAGTATTAAAACCTTGGGTTACACGCAGTCGATAACCTGGTGTAATTATTAAACAAAGTATTAAGACCTTGTTACAGTTTAAGTCCCCAATTAGTTGGAATATTTGACTTCGGGTATAAGGATAATTTGACGAGGACACTCGCACTTTATATTTATGACTGATGGACTGTTATGGACAAAAACCAGACGGACATATTAAATAATCCAGGACAAAGGACAATTAACCCATGGGCATAAAACTAAAAATCAACACGTCAAACATCATGATTACGGAAGTTTAAATAAGCATAATTCCTTTATTTTCATATTTAATTGCACTTCTAATTATCGCACTTTTATTTATTGCCAGTGTATTTAATTGCACTTTTAATTATCGCACTTTTTAATTATCGCAATTTTATTTCATCGCACTTTTATTTATTGCAATTTCATTATCGTTATTTACTTTACGCTTTAAATTAAGTCTTTTATTTATTTCATATTTTACATTAGGTTTTAACTGCGACTAAAGTTTTAAAAATTGACAAACCGGTCATTAAACGGTAAAAAAAAAACCCCCCTTTATAATAATAATATTACTTATATATATTTGTATTTTTATAAATTAAAACTAATATAGCGTTAAGCTTTGTTTAAAAGATTCCCTGTGGAACGAACCGGACTTACTAAAAACTACACTACTGTACGATTAGGTACACTGCCTATAAGTGTTGTAGCAAGGTTTTGGTATATCCATTCTATAAATAAATAAATATCTTGTGTAAAATTGTATCATATTTAATAGTATTTCCTAGTAAAAATAAAGCTATTTCATATACACCTCGCAGAACATCACTTGCAGACACGATTCATAAGATCCATGAATACAGCAGGAGCATTGGTCAAACCAAAAGGCATGACACAGAATTCATAATGTCCATATCGAGTACGAAAAGCAGTCTTAGGAATATCGGATTCCTTGACTTGGAGTTGGTGATAACCAGATCTTAAATCAATTTTTGAATAGACGCTTGACCCTTGAAGTTGGTCGAATAAATCATCAATACGCGGCAACGGATAACGGTTCTTGATAGTAAGCTTATTAAGTTCGCGTTAATCAATACACATCCTTAACGTACCATCCTTTTTCTTAACAAATAGAATAGGAGCTCCCCACGGGGACGAGCTAGGTCGAATGAAACCTTTATCCAATAGTTCTTGCAGCTGGTTGGATAATTCCTTCATTTCGGAGGGTGCTAAACGATACAGAGCTTTAGCAATAGGAGCAGCACCAGGAGTTAAATCAATTTGAAATTCAACTTGTCGAGGAAGTGGAAGACCAGAAAGATCTTCGAGAAACACATCGGGAAAGTCTTTAACCACTGGTACATCTTCAATACGCTTTTCCTTCGATTCAATCATCTTAACGTGGGCTAAATAGCTAGATAACCTTTCAAAAGGTATTTGCGGGTTTTAATACAGGAGATGATGTTGAGATTGGAACCACTCTTTTCACCTAGGATGATGAGAGTCTCTCCATTTCCCAATGGAACATTAACAGTTTTATCGTAACACATGATAGCAGCATTTAATGGACGCAACCAATCCATTCCAACTATGACTTCAAAACTTCTGAGCTCAACAGGCAAAAGGTCTATCAATTCCTTATCGGCTAAGAGTAGCTTGCAGTTTTTATAGATTTTATCAACTTGCATGACTTTTCCATTGGCTACTTCTACTAATCTTTTAGTTTCTAAGAGTTGAGGCTTTTCAGTAAATAGGGTACAAAAATCACTAGACACGTAACTTCTGTCGGCACCAGTATCGAATAAAATAGTTGCATAACAATTATTGACAAGATACGTACCCGTGATGACCTCATCCTCATCTCGAGCTTCAGCAGTAGTAATAACAAACGCACGACCCTTCGCAGCAGTAGCATTAGCTCCAGTAGTTGGATTATCCTTCTTCTTAGGACAATTAGGACTAATGTGTCCCTTCTTGTAGCGACTCGACAAAATCGTCATTTGACGACGCCGACTACTTAGGTCCCGTTACGTGGTCATAAGTCTTTATCTTGACGTTTGACCAAAATATGTCGCATTCATTGCAAAAGTAAAGATTGTTCCCTAGTTTACAAGAATTGTTCATCCAAAAGTTACGTTACAAAGTTATAAGTACAAATGAAACCTATGCGACACAATTTAAAAGTAGCCAAAAGATGCTCCATGTATGCATAAATACTCGACATCCAAAGCAAGTATCAAAATAATGAGCGGAAGCATGTAACACATATAGTTCAAAGACCTGAGAAAAACATAGAAATCTGTCAACGAAAACGTTGGTGAAATCATAGGTTTAAGTAAGTAAGTACAAATGAACCACAAGATTTGTAACATTGATATAATAGTAATACATTCCAAAAGTTTGTTTCACGAGCACCCAATTATCAATGCTTAACTTTCCTTCCATAGAACCCCATCACAATAGTGTTAGAACATACACTATTTCATGAAAATATATTTCATTCGTAAACGGTAGCGAACCGTTTGAATGAGGGTTTGTCAAACCCATATGGATCCATACAACATAAGTTCTCGCTTACACCCGGCAAGTGTAACTAATGATAATCGAATTGAGGATTTTGTTCTAAACTCGTATGTAGAATGTTTGTTTTCCTGTACTTGTGTTCACTTAGTAAAAGAAATGTTTATGTTTTCTCATCCCAAATGTAAGTTCAAAAAGAGTAAAAGTGGGACTATGATCTCACCTTGAGCGGAAGAGTAAATAAGTACTTCGACAAGTAACGTGTGCAAAGAACAATGCTAGTCTTGACCTAAACAAATAGGTCGTATCAATAACGGTAAACACGATAGGTCAAAGATGTTCAATTAGTCCTATGGCTCGTTACGACTCGATTAAGTAGCATGTGAATCGCATTGTCAAGTTTCATGCAAGATACAAGTATAGAAGCAAGTTAGAGAGATTGCATAAGTATTCGGTTAAGTTTGGCTAAAAGTCAAACTTGGTCGGGTCAAAGTCAACGAAAAAGTCAACACGTTCGGGTCGGGTCCCGAACTATTTTTCTGAGGTTTTTAATCATATATAAGCATGTTAGTCAAGTTTCATGTTAATCGGAGGTGCGTAGCATAGTTAGAATTAATCGAAAAACGACCAAATTGGACAGCACCTGATAGGCCATCTGGACGGCGTCCAGTATTGAAGTACTGGATGGCGTCCAAAAGACTGGACGGCATCCAAGTCTGAAGGGCTGGACGGCGTCCAAGATTCTGGACGGCGTCCAGATCTGTATCCAGGCCCTGTTTTGCTGCAACAAAGAAATGCACGAACCAAAACTCAAACAATCCCAATTTATGACCCGCAAACAATCAAAACATGTATCCTATATCATCGGGAAGGTATTTTGACAAAGGATACAACTAACCACATATCATCAATCGAGTTTATCATTTACAATAACCGAATTCTCGTCAAGTGATCATTTAGAGTTTGTTTTCCAAGTTTCAAGTTCACTACTTCATTTCATGATTCAGTAGTCCAATCTACACATACGATATGCCGTTTCGAAGGTAATTAAACGTACATTGCAACTAAACACTTACTAACAACATTAACAAGCATTCAATGCATCAAAAGTTCATTTTAAGGTTCATCAAACCCTAATTAAGAATCACAAAATCAATAATCATGTTAACGCAAGGTTTTCATATCATCCAACATACCAAAACGAAACTAACGATGCTAGTAACACTTTTAACACAATGGGTTTAACATCTAACAACATTTAATCAATCAAAATCAAAGATTAAACTAACCCATTTCAAGTGTTCATGCTAGTTACACCAAATAACAAGATCGAGCATACAATTTACATACACGACATCACAATGAGCCATAGACACTAACTAACATCATTTCAAGTCAAAAACAAGAATTTAGAGAAATCTAGAGTTTTAGAAATGTTACCCAAACGAGACGAAGTTGGTACCAAAATGAAGAGGAAGAAGAGAGGATCACGAATATGTAATTTATTTTGTTGCTAGCTCCCTAAATCAAATTTGGATGATGATTTTGTGTTTGAAGGTTTTGAGAGCATAAAAGGGAAGTAATAAAAAGAGATAGAGAGAAATGGGAGGTTGGTGGTGGATGGAGGGTTACTAGTTAGCCAAGTTTGCCCGAGTGGCGAGATTAGTCCCTCGCGTTTGTAGTCGGGTGCGGGAATTACCTAAACGGAATATTTTAAAACGCGTATTAACGGAGGATGTTAAAATCCAATAACGAAAAAAAATATTAAGAATGTTAGCTAACGGAGGATACGAATTTAGTTACGAAGGATATTATTAAAATAAAAAGACGGGCGTTAAAATAATTTAACGGAAAAATGCGGGATGTTACATTACCCACACCTTAAAAGAAATTTCGTCCCGAAATTTAGTTGGAAGTAATAGTCGATGTCTCTTCCTTGAGACCTTGCATTGTCAATGCTATGAATAAGTGAAGATACATCCTTGGGCATTCCCACGAATTTGGACAGTCGGGGTTTTACGTTGTATTAAGGCTTGGTTTTACGATCCACAATTTCAACCGGTCTTTCTACGAAGAGGAGTTGTCATCAATAGTAAGTTTATCTAGAAGGATAGCACGTTCCTGTTCCGCAGGACACTTATCTAAGTTTGTTACATGGAACGTAAGGTAAACGAAAACTTAATTGAGTCAGAAGTTCTAAACGGTAGGAAGCGGTTCCAATACGCCCCAAGATTTCAAAAGGATCAATATTGCGGATATAAATTTCCTCGATTTCCCGAAACGGATTACACCTTTCCAAGGTGTGGTTTTCAATATTACACGGTTACTGACTTTAAATTTGAGAGATTTTCATCTAACATTGGTATAACTCCTTTGGCGACCACGGGCCGTCTTGAGCCCTTCTCGGACTTGAACTATCTCAAAGGTTATTTCTTGAATGATTTCGGATCTGATGATTTGCTTGTCACCTGCTTCGGTCCAACGAATAGGAGAACAACATTTGTGGTTATATAAAGTTTCGAAAAGTGCGCGTTAACACGCGAGTGGTAACTACTGTTGTAAGAGGGATCAACTAAAGGCGACAATACAAGTTTGTAACATGTCTTTCCAAGATGTAAATTGTTCGTTTGCTTAGCTCGTCTGTTTGTGGAAGATACGCAGTACTCACGTCTAGACGTGTTCCGAAGGCTTCTTGTAAACAAGATGTGTAACGAGTATTTTCGATCCGGGATAATTGACAATGATACACCGTGTTGGAATATGATTTCTTAAGATATGCTTGGACAAGTTAGTTAGGGTTCGAAAGCGTTTGTTGGAACAGGTTTCTTGTCGGCTACTGAAAAATGTTCGTAAGGGCTAGTCACCCTCGTGGCGAATACTAGTAACACGTGAAGAGTCTCTCTCTCCATTGAGAAATTATATAAAAAGGTTTCCGTATACGGAAGTACGAGCGAAAAGATAGGAGTGAAATGAGAACTTAGAATAGGATGAGTTCACATTTTGAGGTAGCCATATCGCGCATCTAGAGGCCAAATGTTGAGACTTGGTGGGAAAAGAGATAGTACACGTAGTTGTATAGCTCGGGGTTGAGTAGTAGTTGGCCATATAACAGAAGCACAAGGACGTTAAGTCAAAGAAGAAAGGGGTATCCTTGGATTGTGTGTTATCTTTGGTCTCAGTAATATCAGACGGTAATAGTGAAATAGCAGAGCTATGTATCGTGGTACGCGATGACGAGAAGATTGATCGGATCCATAAACAAGTATTCAAAATTATTATTTTTTTTTTAATTTTTTTTTTTTTTTTTTTTTTTGCAAAATAACGAATTTCAGTTTCCGTGATCTCGAGTCGAGAGAGTATGCCTTTCAGGCGTTCACTTAGAAATATTTTCATATTTGAGTTCCATTTTGTGCTACACCAATTTAGCTAGCTAGTGAGGTTGGTGTGAATAATCACGTTCAAAGTGCGGACACGGAGGGTTTTAAATTTTTCCCTTAGAGAGTTAACGAGGTTAAAGGTCGTGTAACACGAGAAAAAGTCGGAAATGATTCTTCGGTAACAACCGGAGAGATTTAAGATTTTACAAATACAAGATAGAGTCGTGAGGGTTTCCCGATTACGCGTGGCTTCGATTTTCGCGAGGTTTGTTGTAATACCTTGACCACTAACAACATGGTATAGGAATTGAACTTCATTTAACCAAAATTCTCACTTGGAGAATTCAGGATAGAGTTGCTCCTTTCTCGAGAGTTCGAGCGTAAGACGGAGACGTTGTTCGTTTTCTTGTTTACTTGAATAGGTTTAGAATACGATGATGGATTTGTCTAGATAAGTTTGCATACGCGGTTCAGGATGTCTATGAATACGGACGGAGCCTTAGTTAAACTAAACGGTATTAAAAGAAATTTATAACTATCGTAGCGAGTTCGGAAAGCGGTTTAGGAGACATCTTCTCCCTTAACCCTCAATTGATGATAACCAGAATGAAGGTCGATTTTAGAATATACGCGAGATCCGTGTAACGGTTCAAGAGGTTGTTGATACGGGGAAGAGGATATCGGTTCTTAAACGGAAATTATTTAGTTCACTAAAATCACATATATGTGGGGAAAACATTCCCTTCCTAACGTATAGGTTTTGGGCTCCCTAGTTCTACAGATGTCAAATCAAAGTTCAAATTACCTACCCAATAAGTTTGACGTACACTCTCCGATAAATTTGTCGGTACGCAATAGTTTTCCGTTGGTCACTTGAATGGCCTAAGTAATATCTAGGGGGTGGTGGAGTGCAAATAGTAGGCTCCAAAGCCTTGGATACAAATCATTTATCGACATCCGAATCGAATAAACATGAAGTATAAGAGTTGTTAAGAAGAAACGTACCCGTGACTAGTCCATCGTCGTCTCGGGCATCCTAGATGTCGATGTTGAAAGTTCAACGGCGTGCGTTGGGGTTGGTTTCTTCGTTGGACACGCATTCCTAAAATGACCCCGTTGGCCACATTCGAAACAAGCGCCCCTTCTGCATGCACTGGGCACCTTTTTAGCGAATGGTTTGCCACATTTTTCATAATGATGTTTGTGGCACTTGTTGCAAAAAGGTCGAGTTCCGGCATAATTTTTCCTGCCGCCGGGGGTGAAAAGCTTCTTGGTGGAGTCGTTGTGGTTGTGGCTGCTTGATGGAGAGGCTTCCTGTTTTCTTTTGTTGTTAACCGGTTGGGCCTCGGCCGTTGGTGCCGACGCTTCAATTTCATCCACCGTTTTTATAAATCGGCGGGCTATCATCACAGCCTCTTGTAGGTCGGTGGGTCTTAATGGCATTACCCCATGTGGAATGCTCTTAGGGAGGCATCCATGTAAAACTCAACTCCTTGGGGCCCGGGAGCCCGGAGGTTTGGACAAATTGAGGTTAGTTCGGCAAACCGTTGATTATAAGCTTCGAGGTCATCTCGGGCTATTTTTAAATTTCTTGGCCCCTGTTCGAGCCTTCGAGTCTCTTCGCGCGGGAAGTATTCGGTGGTCATTCTTTCTCTTAATTCGGTCCAAGAGAGTGTAAGGGCTTCATCGATACCCACTGATTGTACATATGTGTTCCACCATGAGAGAGCAATACCGGTGAGAGTGAGGGTGGAAAACTTGACCTTATCTTGGTCCCGATAACCGCTTATGCTAAAAACGGTTTTTGTTTGTTCGAACCATCGAGTGAGAGCAACCGGTCCCCCGGTTCCCTCGAAAGTGGGAGGGTTGTACTTCATGAAGTTTTTGTAGGAGCAACTTCGCTTGAATTACCGGCCCCATGATTGTTGTTGTTGGAAAAGTGATCGGCCACGGCCGCACCCACGGCGGTGGTTATCATTCGTTGAAGAGCTTGTTCGAGAGTTTCGGAAGGAGTATTGTGTTGACCTTGGTGAGCCATTGTTCCTTCATGACACAAGAATACCGTTGATTAGTATTATCAATAATACTAATCGTCATATGGAAATCAAGATAAAGAGAAAATTTTTCCTTGACTAGCCTTAAATTCTTTATGTCATAATGTCAGAACGTTCATTTGAGTCACCGTAATATAATCCCGGAAATTATATTACCCTAATTCATATGTGCATTCGACATCATTTCATATAGTCAAGGTGGCGTGTCAATCAAATCAACCACGTGAGATTAAGGTAGAACAAGAGTTAGATGTGAATAAAAGAGTTCGAGTATAAATGCACAAGTAGTCAAGTAATTCCTACTTCAAGTCTATATGCCGGTTGTAGTCTAGATTCACTAATGTACCCTATGACTCGGGGTCTACACCAATGAACTCTAAATCCCTACAACCAACGCTCTGATACCAATTGTAGCGACCCGACAAAATCGTCATTTGACGGCGCCGACTATTTAGGTCCCGTTACGTGGTCATAAGTCTTTATCTTGACGTTTGACCAAAATATGTCGCATTCATTGCAAAAGTAAAGATTGTTCCCTAGTTTACAAGAATTGTTCATCCAAAAGTTACGTTACAAAGTTATAAGTACAAATGAAACCTATGCGACACAATTTAAAAGTAGCCAAAAGATGCTCCATGTATGCATAAATACTCGACATCCAAAGCAAGTATCAAAATAATGAGCGGAAGCATGTAACACATATCGTTCAAAGACCTGAGAAAAACATAGAAATCTGTCAACGAAAACGTTGGTGAAATCATAGGTTTAAGTAAGTAAGTACAAATGAACCACAAGATTTGTAACATTGATATAATAGTAATACATTCCAAAAGTTTGTTTCACGAGCACCCAATTATCAATGCTTAACTTTCCTTCCATAGAACCCCATCACAATAGTGTTAGAACATACACTATTTCATGAAAATATATTTCATTCGTAAACGGTAGCGAACCGTTTGAATGAGGGTTTGTCAAACCCATATGGATCCATACAACATAAGTTCTCGCTTACACCCGGCAAGTGTAACTAATGATAATCGAATTGAGGATTTTGTTCTAAACTCGTATGTAGAATGTTTGTTTTCCTGTACTTGTGTTCACTTAGTAAAAGAAATGTTTATGTTTTCTCATCCCAAATGTAAGTTCAAAAAGAGTAAAAGTGAGACTATGATCTCACCTTGAGCGGAAGAGTAAATAAGTACTTCGACAAGTAACGTGTGCAAAGAACAATGCTAGTCTTGACCTAAACAAATAGGTCGTATCAATAACGGTAAACACGATAGGTCAAAGATGTTCAATTAGTCCTATGGCTCGTTATGACTCGATTAAGTAGCATGTGAATCGAATTGTCAAGTTTCATGCAAGATACAAGTAAAGAAGCAAGTTAGAGAGATTGCATAAGTATTCGGTTAAGTTTGGCTAAAAGTCAAACTTGGTCGGGTCAAAGTCAACGAAAAAGTCAACACATTCGGGTCGGGTCCCGAACTATTTTTCTGAGGTTTTTAATCATATATAAGCATGTTAGTCAAGTTTCATGTTAATCGGAGGTGCGTAGCATAGTTAGAATTAATCGAAAAACGACCAAATTGGACAGCACCTGATAGGCCATCTGGACGGCGTCCAAAATGGCTGGACGGCGTCCAGTATTGAAGTACTGGACGGCGTCCAAGTCTGAAGGGCTGGACGGCGTCCAAGATTCTGGACGGCGTCCAGATCTGTATCCAGGCCCAGTTTTGCTGCAACAAAGAAATGCACGAACCAAAACTCAAACAATCCCAATTTATGACCCGCAAACAATCAAAACATGTATCCTATATCATCGGGAAGGTATTTTGACAAAGGATACAACTAACCACATATCATCAATCGAGTTTATCATTTACAATAACCGAATTCTCGTCAAGTGATCATTTAGAATTCGTTTTCCAAGTTTCAAGTTCACAACTTCATTTCATGATTCGGTAGTCCAATCTACACATACGATATGCCGTTTCGAAGGTAATTAAACGTACATTGCAACTAAACACTTACTAACAACATTAACAAGCATTCAATGCATCAAAAGTTCATTTTAAGGTTTATCAAACCCTAATTAAGAATCACAAAATCAATAATCATGTTAACGCAAGGTTTTCATATCATCCAACATACCAAAACGAAACTAACGATGCTAGTAACACTTTTAACACAATGGGTTTAACATCTAACAACATTTAATCAATCAAAATCAAAGATTAAACTAACCCATTTCAAGTGTTCATGCTAATTACACCAAATAACAAGATCGAGCATACAATTTACATACACGACATCACAATGAGCCATAGACACTAACTAACATCATTTCAAGTCAAAAACACGAATTTAGAGAAATCTAGAGTTTTAGAAATGTTACCCAAACGAGATGAAGTTGGTACCAAAATGAAGAGGATGAAGAGAGGATCACGAATATGTAATTTATTTTGTTGCTAGCTCCCTAAATCGAATTTGGATGATGATTTTGTGTTTGAAGGTTTTGAGAGCATAAAAGGGAAGTAAGAAAAAGAGATAGAGAGAAATGGGAGGTTGGTGGTGGATGGAGGGTTACTAGTTAGCCAAGTTTGCCCGAGTGGTGAGATTAGTCCCTCGCGTTTGTAGTCGGGTGCGGGAATTACTTAAACGGAATATTTTAAAACGCGTATTAACGGAGGATGTTAAAATCCAATAACAAAAAAAATATTAAGAATGTTAGCTAACGGAGGATACGAATTTAGTTACGAAGGATATTATTAAAATAAAAAGACGGGCGTTAAAATAATTTAACGAAAAAATGCGGGATGTTACACTTCTCTCCACAAGTATAGCAGGTTGGAGGAGCTTTGGTAGGAACAATCACTTTATCCTTTGGAGGAGTCTTACATGTCTTAGAAACGTATCTCACTTTCTTACACAACGAACAAACAGCAGTACACTGCCCCGGGTGATGCCTCTCACAACGAATACAGAAAGGATAGGAACCCTTATAATTCGACTTTGTACTATCCGCAGGCTTCTTACTAACATTCTGAGTCGAACCTTGAGATGGCTCAAACTTCCTCTTACCATCATTACCCTTAGTTTCAACCTGCTTATTAGCCGATGCTCTTCTTCTCTTGGCCAACATCAAATTTTGTGCCATAAGAATCACGGCATCCCGAGTAACCTTCTCGGCAGCTATAATATTCCCTTGAACATCCTCGGGAAGACCTTCAATATACCGCTCAATTCTTCTAGCTTCGGTAGGAAACATATCAGGACATAGAGTAGAAAGTTCCAGATAACGATTGGTGTAGTTCTCAATATCAGTACCCTTGACCTTGAGTTCCCAGAACTCAGCTTCAATTTCTGAACTTGACTCCTTGGGCAAAATTTGTTGGCCATCATGCTTTTGAGTTCGTCCCATAGAATTGCATTAGCATTATCAATTCCTACGGACTTGGCATGAGCAGACCACCAAGTTAAAGCATTACCTCCCAGTGAGCTAGTGGCATACTTTACTCGATCATCATCACCACAGTTGCAAATACGGAAAATAGATTCCATCTTCTCGAACCAGCGAACTAGTTCGACAGCTTCTTCATTTCCTTTGAATGCGGGAGGGTGACAGTTTGAAAAATCCTTGTAGGAACAAGGTTGAGGATTGAGGATTGACATTATTAGCTTGGGCATTGCCTTGTGCGGCAGTAAGTAACTGTTGGAATTGCTCGGTAGTCAAAACAATATTGTTAACAGTAGGTGCAGCTGAACGAACCATGATGTTGCTACGTAAGTGAACATAAGTCGGATAAGTTAATAAATTATAGGGTTGAGCAATTACAAGTATGAATAAGATAAAGTATTGATATCACATGATATATATAAAACACTTTATTTTATTAAGGAACAAGGCATTAAATAAACCTTTTTAATACACGATTCGGAAATAGAAATAGTTTTAAGGCATAGCCTTTACATAGATGGAAAAATAGGAAAGATAACTAAAGAATATTAAGATTGAAATAGTCTTCATATTTCTTCTTCTCGTCCTCAAACTGCTTCATCACTTTTTCCATGTTATCCTTCACAAGTTTCTCTAGCCTTTCGATTTGAGAGTCGAGAGACTCTTTGATAATTTCCTTCAAGATTTTGTTTTCTTTTTCTAGGTTGTTTAGACGCACTTCTATTCGAGCAACATGATGTCTACTAAACTCCCTATTCTTCTCACAGCTACTATGAAGGTTGATGATATCAGACTTCACCCTTACGTGCTTCTCGTTATTACAGAATAATGGACTGGTAGTGGGTTCGGGTTGCTTTCTCTTTAGAGTTGAGTTTTTAGACGATTCTTCAATAGGCTCTTCTTCAGGTTCGTAATTTGAGTAGTCGCTGTTGTAGTTAGGGAGTGCTTGAAGAGCATCCCATTCGGGAGTACTCATCGGTTTATGCACCAATAAGTGAATAGAGCCAGTGTCAGCAGAATCGGTAGGGCTTTCTCCTTTGCTTTCAGATCCTTGAGTTGGGTGAAATTCAGGAGAAGCAGGTGGACTATAGTTGTAGTGACCCGAACTTTTCCATGTTTATATATATTAATTGAGATTGATATTTACATGATTAAATGTTTCCAACATGTTAAGCAATCAAACTTGTTAAGACTTGATTAATTGAAATATGTTTCATATAGACAATTGACCACCCAAGTTGACCGGTGATTCACGAACGTTAAAACTTGTAAAAACTATATGATGACATATATATGGATATATATATAGTTAACATGATACTATGATAAGTAAACATATCATTAAGTATATTAACAATGAACTACATATGTAAAAACAAGACTACTAACTTAATGATTTTTAAACGAGACATATATGTAACGATTATCGTTGTAAAGACATTTAATGTATATATATCATATTAAGAGATATTCATACATGATAATATCATGATAATATAATAATTTAAAATCTCATTTGATATTATAAACATTGGGTTAACAACATTTAACAAGATCGTTAACCTAAAAGTTTCAAAATAACACTTACATGTAACGACTAACGATGACTTAACGACTCAGTTAAAATGTATATACATGTAGTGTTTTAATATGTATTTATACACTTTTTAAAGACTTCAATACACTTATAAAATACTTCTACTTAACAAAAATGCTTACAATTACATCCTCGTTCAGTTTCATCAACAATTCTACTCGTATGCACCCGTATTCGTACTTGTACAATACACAGCTTTTAGATGTATGTACTATTGGTATATACACTCCAATGATCAGCTCTTAGCAGCCCATGTGAGTCACCTAAAACATGTGGGAACCATCATTTGGCAACTAGCATGAAATATCTCATAAAATTACAAAAATATGAGTAATCATTCATGACTTATTTACATGAAAACAAAATTACATATCCTTTATATCTAATCCATACACCAACGACCAAAAACACCTACAAACACTTTCATTCTTCAATTTTCTTCATCTAATTGATCTCTCTCAAGTTCTATCTTCAAGTTCTAAGTGTTCTTCATATATTCTACAAGTTCTAGTTACATAAAATCAAGAATACTTTCAAGTTTGCTAGCTCACTTCCAATCTTGTAAGGTGATCATCCAACCACAAGAAATCTTTGTTTCTTACAGTAGGTTATCATTCTAATACAAGGTAATAATCATATTCAAACTTTGGTTCAATTTCTATAACTATAACAATCTTATTTCAAGTGATGATCTTACTTGAACTTGTTTTCGTGTCATGATTCTGCTTCAAGAACTTCGAGCCATCCAAGGATCCGTTGAAGCTAGATCCATTTTTCTCTTTTCCAGTAGGTTTATCCAAGGAACTTAAGGTAGTAATGATGTTCATAACATCATTCGATTCATACATATAAAGCTATCTTATTCGAAGGTTTAAACTTGTAATCACTAGAACATAGTTTAGTTAATTCTAAACTTGTTCGCAAACAAAAGTTAATCCTTCTAACTTGACTTTTAAAATCAACTAAACACATGTTCTATATCTATATGATATGCTAACTTAATGATTTAAAACCTGGAAACACGAAAAACACCGTAAAACCGGATTTACGCCGTCGTAGTAACACCGCGGGCTGTTTTGGGTTAGTTAATTAAAAACTATGATAAACTTTGATTTAAAAGTTGTTATTCTGAGAAGATGATTTTTATTATGAACATGAAACTATATCCAAGAATTATGGTTAAACTCAAAGTGGAAGTATGTTTTCTAAAATGGTCATCTAGACGTCGTTCTTTCGACTGAAATGACTACCTTTACAAAAATGACTTGTAACTTATTTTTCCGACTATAAACCTATACTTTTCTGTTTAGATTCATAAAATAGAGTTCAATATAAAACCATAGCAATTTGATTCACTCAAAACGGATTTAAAATGAAGAAGTTATGGGTAAAACAAGATTGGATAATTTTTCTCATTTTAGCTACGTGAAAATTGGTAACAAATATATTCCAACCATAACTTAATCAACTTGTATTGTATATTATGTAATCTTGAGATACCATAGACACGTATACAATGTTTCGACCTATCATGTCGACACATCTATATATATTTCGGAACAACCATAGACACTCTATATGTGAATGTTGGAGTTAGCTATACAGGGTTGAGGTTGATTCCAAAATATGTATAGTTTGAGTTGTGATCAATACTGAGATACGTATACACTGGGTTGTGGATTGATTTAAGATAATATTTATCGATTTATTTCTGTATATCTAACTGTGGACAACTAGTTGTAGGTTACTAACGAGGACAGCTGACTTAATAAACTTAAAACATCAAAATATATTAAAAGTGTTGTAAATATATTTTGAACATACTTTGATATATATGTATATATTGTTATAGGTTCGTGAATCAACCAGTGGCCAAGTCTTACTTCTCGACGAAGTAAAAATCTGTGAAAGTGAGTTATAGTCCCACTTTTAAAATCTAATATTTTTGGGATGAGAATACATGCAGGTTTTATAAATGTTTTACAAAATAGACACAAGTACGTGAAACTACATTCTATGGTTGAATTATCGAAATCGAATATGCCCCTTTTTATTTAGTCTGGTAATCTAAGAATTAGGGAACAGACACCCTAATTGACGCGAATCCTAAAGATAGATCTATTGGGTCTAACAAACCCCATCCAAAGTACCGGATGCTTTAGTACTTCGAAATTTATATCATATCCGAAGGGTGTCCCGGAATGATGGGGATATTCTTATATATGCATCTTGTTAATGTCGGTTACCAGGTGTTCACCATATGAATGATTTTTATCTCTATGTATGGGATGTGTATTGAAATATGAAATCTTGTGGTCTATTGTTACGATTTGATATATATAGGTTAAACCTATAACTCACCAACATTTTTGTTGACGTTTAAAGCATGTTTATTCTCAGGTGAATATTAAGAACTTCCGCTGTTGCATACTAAAATAAGGACAAGATTTGGAGTCCATGTTTGTATGATATTGTGTAAAAACTGCATTCAAGAAACTGATTTCGATGTAACATATTTGTATTGTAAACCATTATGTAATGGTCATGTGTAAACAGGATATTTTATATTATCATTATTTGATAATCTACGTAAAGCTTTTTAAACCTTTATTTATGAAATAAAGGTTATGGTTTGTTTTAAAAATGAATGCAGTCTTTGAAAAACGTCTCATATAGAGGTCAAAACCTCGCAACGAAATCAATTAATATGGAACGTTTTTAATCAATAAGAACGGGACATTTCAATAGTTTGGTGAACGAGGACCACCAAAGCCATAAGGTGGACTTTGGACTGATTTTTCAGTGGAAGACCCTTTAGTATCTTCTTCGGTTGGCTTGAATAGAGTTGTTTTATTAATGCTTGAGCTTGACATCCTATCATTAGGAAAGAGACTTTGATTAGAATCTTTTAGTCATGTTTAGGAAAGCATAAATGTTAAGATTATAGAGCAATCCTAAGTGCTTTAAAGTCTAAGGCAGGAAAGGTTATAGTTTTCTAGATTGCTAAGGCACCCTAGCTAGCAAATAAGGCACACATAAAAATGCAATCCTGGTTCTCTATAACAGTCTGGTTATGCTCTGATACCAATCTATCACACTTCCAGTTAGGGCCTGGGCGAAATGTGACTTAATATCAAAATATACCAACATATTATAATAACGAGAACAATACTAAATAATAAAATAAAACTTTAGTGAGTACGCAGCGGAAAATGAAATGTCGTTACAAAGGAATAAGTAAATGTTTAAATGCAATAGTAATAAATGCGATATCTCTTGATCCTATGTCCAAGTAGCATCACATAAGCAGTAAGTATAAGAGCTTGAATCAAACGGCACCTAAGACAAAACATGCTAAAGTGTCAACCAAAAAGGTTGAGTGAAGTTCATAGGTTTAATAAAAGTTTGACCGTTGTTTTAGACCACAAGATTTAGTTGTAAAGTTGATCTCCCGCAGGATCAAAAAGTTATGCCAATGCGTGATATTTAGACTAAACGTTCAATTTTGCCCCAAGACAAGTTATCGTTTATACTTGTCGGTTTAATTTCATTATTAAGTAATACAAAGACTTAGTCAAATGTATCGGGGATGTTACTCCCGATAGGCCTACCCCCAATAATTAAGCATGCAAGCAGCAATTAAAAATATCACTGTATAAACTTAAAACATCAAAATATATTAAAAGTGTTGTAAATATATTTTGAACATACTTTGATATATATGTATATATTGTTATAGGTTCGTGAATCAACCAGTGGCCAAGTCTTACTTCCCGACGAAGTAAAAATCTGTGAAAGTGAGTTATAGTCCCACTTTTAAAATCTAATATTTTTGGGATGAGAATACATGCAGGTTTTATAAATGATTTACAAAATAGACACAAGTACGTGAAACTACATTCTATGGTTGAATTATCGAAATCGAATATGCCCCTTTTTATTAAGTCTGGTAATCTAAGAATTAGGGAACAGACACCCTAATTGACGCGAATCCTAAAGATAGATCTATCGGGCCCAACAAGCCCCATCCAAAGTACCGGATGCTTTATTACTTCGAAATTTATATCATATCCGAAGGGTGTCCCGGAATGATGGGGATATTCTTATATATGCATCTTGTTAATGTCGGTTACCAGGTGTTCACCATATGAATGACTTTTATCTCTATGTATGGGATGTGTATTGAAATATGAAATCTTGTGGTCTATTATTATGATTTGATATATATAGGTTAAACCTATAAATCACCAACATTTTTATTGACGTTTTAAGCATGTTTATTCTCAGGTGATTATTAAGAGCTTCCGCTGTCGCATACTTAAATAAGGACGAGATTTGGAGTCCATGTTTGTATGATATTGTGTAAAAACTGCATTCAAGAAACTTATTTTGTTGTAACATATTTGTATTGTAAACCATTATGTAATGGTCGTGTGTAAACAGGATATTTTAGATTATCATTATTTGATAATCTACGTAAAGCTTTTTAAACCTTTATTGATGAAATAAAGGTTATGGTTTGTTTTAAAATGAATGCAGTCTTTGAAAAACGTCTCATATAGAGGTCAAAACCTCGCAACGAAATCAATTAATATGGAACGTTTTTAATCAATAAGAACGGGACATTTCAGTTGGTATCAGAGCGTTGGTCTTAGAGAACCAGAAAATTTGCATTAGTGTGTCTTATCGAGTTTGTTAGGATGCATTAGTGAGTCTGGACTTCGACCGTGTTTTCTTTAAAAATGATTGCTTAACATTTTTGTTGGAAACTATATATTTTTAACATATGAATATTATGTGATATATTAATCTCTTATCGTGTTTGATATTATGTGATAGATGTCTACCTCTAGAACAAGTCCCATTGACTCACCTAATAATAATGAAGAGTCAAATGTAAATTGGAATGATTCGTGGACTGATTCACAAGTTCCCGAAGAGGAACCGGAAGAAGAGTCGGAACCGGAAGAAGAATCAGAACCGAAAGAAGAATCGGAATCGGATGAAGAAGTAGAACCGGTAGGGGAAATAATAAAACGGTTAAGTAAAAGAAAATCCTCAACCAACCGACCAAGGTTAATTATGGTCAATGGTGTTTCCGCCAAGGAAGCAAAATATTGGGAGGATTACAAATTCTCCGATGAATCGGATTCCGACGAGAATTCCGATGATGTTATAGAAATTACCCCAACTGAATTTAAAAAGGCAAAAGAAAATAATAAGGGAAAGGGCATAAAAATAGAGAAATCTAATTCCAACCCCGATGAACTTTATATGTATTGTCAACCCCCGAAGTCCTTAAGTTGTAACAATGACCCGGGAACCTCTAAACCACCAGGTTTTTCTAAACCGTTGTGGAAAACGACAGTTAGTATTAGGGGAACATCATATATCCCTAGAAACTTGGCAAAACGAACCAAAACCGAAGAAGAAGAAACGAGCGAGTCGGAATAAGATAGTTGTATTCGTGTGGTGTAATATATGTAATATAGTGTTCTTATGCTTTATGATATATGTAAAAATTGCTTGTATTAATAACTATTTTTTTTATGAATCTAACTCTTGTCTATTTTACAGTTTAAAACACAAAATGGATAGACAACCCAATATTTTAAGAGACCTACCCGGAGACATGATTGATGAAATCTTGTCTAGAGTCGGCCAGAATTCCTCGGCACAACTATTTAAGGCGAGATCAGTTTGTAAGACATTCGAAGAACGTTCCAAGAATGTCTTGGTTTATAAGAGACTTTCATTTGAAAGATGGGGGATATCACATTGGGAAACCCATAAGTTACGATGTGTTTACTTTGACGCATATATTGCGGGGAACCCAAATGCTATTTTACGCAACGGGTTAAGAAATTATTTTGACTCAATATATCCGAATATTGGACTTCGTGATTTAGAAAAAGCGGCTAACATGCAACATAAAGAAGCATGTTATGCTTACGGATTAGTAATGTTCGCTTCTCACCAAAGTGAGAACAAGAACATCAGGCTACAACTATTAAACAAAACGTTTCCACAAGTGACGGAGTCGGTAATTGGGGTAAGAAATGAGGTTTTTAGATTGTTACGGGACTGTTGGACATTACGTAACCCTCGTCCTTTTGGCGACGTTACAACACGCTGTCTTATCAACGGCCATAACGGTTATGTTCCACAAGACCAAGGATGGGAAGTAATCCTAGTAAAACCAGAATGCATGACTTGTTTCTGGACGTATGAATTACGTGTCTTTATTGCCTTTGCTGAACGACTTGTGTACTAGCTAGAATTATCTTCACAACTATCTTGTATCAAAGTTATTGTGTGCTATATTTCATGCTTTATGTAAAATAAGCAGTATTGTAAGTTTGTAAAATATTGTATAAAAGTTTGAACGCGAAATATTATTATAATCAGTTTTTCATATAGAATTGTAGTAGTTGAATTGTATATTAGCTACTAAGTATGAACTTAACGGGTAGGTACTACCCGAATTTAAACTTATAAAACGCTAATATGGAGAAAAAGCTTTTATAAATGAGTTCATATTATGCTACGAAATACTATTAACTACTCTTAATATTCTGTATGATTAACTTGTTCCATTTGACTATTTTGAAGGAAATGGCACCGACTACTCGACACACCGTGAATATGAATGAAGAGGAATTCCGTACTTTTCTAGCTTCAAACATAGCCGCAGTACAGGCTGCGCTACATACCAACAATAACCTTGGATCTAGCAGTACAGGAAATCGTATAGGATGCACCTACAAAGAATTCACTGCCTGCAAACCTTTGGAATTTGATGGAACCGAAGGACCGATCGGATTGAAACGGTGGACCGAGAAGGTCGAATCGGTGTTTGCCATAAGTAAGTGTACTGAAGAGGACAAAGTGAAGTACGCTACGCATACCTTCACAGGTTCTGCGTTAACATGGTGGAATACCTATCTAGAGCAAGTGGGACAAGACGATGCGTACGCACTACCATGGTCAGCATTCAAGCACTTGATGAACGAGAAGTACCGTCCCAGAACCGAGGTCAATAAGCTCAAGACAGAACTTAGAGGGTTACGAACCCAAGGATTTGATATTACCACGTACGAAAGACGATTCACAGAATTGTGCCTATTGTGTCCGGGAGCATTCGAAGATGAGGAAGAGAAGATCGACGCATTTGTGAAAGGATTACCGGAAAGAATCCAAGAAGATATAAGTTCACACGAGCCCGCCTCTATACAACAGGCATGTAGAATGGCTCACAAACTAGTGAACTAGATTGAAGAAAGAATTAAAGAACAGACTGCTGAAGAGGCTAATGTGAAGCAAGTCAAAAGAAAGTGGGAGGAAAACGGTGATAAGAATCACCAATACAACAACAACAACAATTACAACAATAATCGCAACAATTATCCCAACAATCGCAACATCAATCGCAACTATAACAAACGGCCCAACAACAACAACAACAACAACAACAACAACAGCAACAGCAACTACAACAATCATCCCAACAACAATAATAACCGCAACAACAACAACAACAATCAGAAGCAGCTATGCCAAAGGTGTGAAAAGTATCACTCGGGGTTCTGCACCAAATTTTGCAACAAGTGTAAAAGAAATGGTCATAGTGCGGCGAAATGTGAGGTCTACGGACCAGGGGTTAATAGAACGAAAGGAACAAATGGTGTCGGAACGAGTAATGGCGGAACAAGTAGTGTCGGAGCAAGTTATGCCAATGTAGTTTGTTATAAATGTGGAAAACCGGGCCACATTATTAGAAATTGCCCGAACCAGGAGAACACGAATGGACAAGGCCGCGGAAGAGTTTTCAATATTAATGCGGCAGAGGCACAGGAAGACCCGGAGCTTGTTACGGGTACGTTTCTTATTGACAATAAATCTGCTTACGTTTTATTTGATTCGGGTGCGGATAGAAGCTATATGAGTAGGGATTTTTGTGCTAAATTAAGTTGTCCATTGACGCCTTTGGATAGTAAATTTTTACTCGAATTAGCAAATGGTAAATTAATTTCAGCAGATAATATATGTCGGAATCGAGAAATTAAATTGGTTAGCGAAACATTTAAGATTGATTTGATACCAGTAGAGTTAGGGAGTTTTGATGTGATAATCGGTATGGACTGGTTGAAAGAAGTGAAAGCAGAGATCGTCTGTTACAAAAATGCAATTCGCATTATACGAGAAAAAGGAAAACCCTTAATGGTGTACGGAGAAAAGGGCAACACGAAGCTACATCTTATTAGTAATTTGAAGGCACAAAAACTAATAAGAAAAGGTTGCTATGCTGTTCTAGCACACGTCGAGAAAGTACAAACTGAAGAAAAGAGCATCAATGATGTTCCCATTGCAAAAGAATTTCCCGATGTATTTCCGAAAGAATTACCGGGATTACCCCCACATCGATCCGTTGAATTTCAAATAGATCTTGTACCAGGAGCTGCACCAATAGCTCGTGCTCCTTACAGACTCGCACCCAGCGAGATGAAAGAACTGCAAAGCCAATTACAAGAACTTTTAGAGCGTGGTTTCATTCGACCAAGCACATCACCGTGGGGAGCTCCTGTTTTGTTTGTCAAGAAGAAAGATGGTACATTCAGGTTGTGTATCGACTACCGAGAGTTGAACAAACTTACCATCAAGAACCGCTACCCACTACCGAGAATCGACGACTTATTTGATCAACTACAAGGCTCGTCTGTTTATTCAAAGATTGACTTACGTTCCGGGTATCATCAAATGCGGGTGAAAGAAGATGATATTCCAAAGACTGCTTTCAGAACACGTTACGGTCATTACGAGTTTATGGTCATGCCGTTTGGTTTAACTAATGCACCAGCTGTGTTCATGGACCTTATGAACCGAGTGTGTGGACCATACCTTGACAAGTTTGTCATTGTTTTCATTGACGACATACTTATTTACTCAAAGAATGACCAAGAACACGGTGAACATTTGAGAAAGGTGTTAGAAGTATTGAGGAAGGAAGAATTGTACGCTAAGTTTTCAAAGTGTGCATTTTGGTTGGAAGAAGTTCAATTCCTCGGTCACATAGTGAACAAAGAAGGTATTAAGGTGGATCCGGCAAAGATAGAAACTGTTGAAAAGTGGGAAACCCCGAAAACTCCGAAACACATACGCCAGTTTTTAGGACTAGCTGGTTACTACAGAAGGTTCATCCAAGATTTTTCCAGAATAGCAAAACCCTTGACTGCATTAACGCATAAAGGGAAGAAATTTGAATGGAATGATGAACAAGAGAAAGCGTTTCAGTTATTGAAGAAAAAGCTAACTACGGCACCTATATTGTCATTGCCTGAAGGGAATGATGATTTTGTGATTTATTGTGACGCATCAAAGCAAGGTCTCGGTTGTGTATTAATGCAACGAATGAAGGTGATTGCTTATGCGTCTAGACAATTGAAGATTCACGAATAAAATTATACGACGCATGATTTGGAATTAGGAGCGGTTGTTTTTGCATTAAAGACTTGGAGGCACTACTTATATGGGGTCAAAAGTATTATATATACCGACCACAAAAGTCTTCAACACATATTTAATCAGAAACAACTGAATATGAGGCAGCGTAGGTGGATTGAATTGTTGAATGATTACGACTTTGAGATTCGTTACCACCCGGGGAAGGCAAATGTGGTAGCCGATGCCTTGAGCAGGAAGGACAGAGAACCCATTCGAGTAAAATCTATGAATATAATGATTCATAATAACCTTACTACTCAAATAAAGGAGGCGCAACAAGGAGTTTTAAAAGAGGGAAATTTAAAGGATGAAATACCCAAAGGATCGGAGATGCATCTTAATATTCAAGAAGATGGAACCCGGTATAGGGCTGAAAGGATTTGGGTACCAAAATTTGGAGATATGAGAGAAATGGTACTTAGAGAAGCTCATAAAACCAGATACTCAATACATCCTGGAACGGGGAAGATGTACAAGGATCTCAAGAAACATTTTTGGTGGCCGGGTATGAAAGCCGATGTTGCTAAATACGTAGGAGAATGTTTGACGTGTTCTAAGGTCAAAGCTGAGCATCAGAAACCATCAGGTCTACTTCAACAACCCGAAATCCCGGAATGGAAATGGGAAAACATTACCATGGATTTCATCACTAAATTGCCAAGGACTGCAAGTGGTTTTGATACTATTTGGGTAATAGTTGATCGTCTCACCAAATCAGCACACTTCCTGCCAATAAGAGAAGATGACAAGATGGAGAAGTTAGCACGACTGTATTTGAAGGAAGTCGTCTCCAGACATGGAATACCAATCTCTATTATCTCTGATAGGGATGGCAGATTTATTTCAAGATTCTGGCAGACATTACAGCAAGCATTAGGAACTCGTCTAGACATGAGTACTGCCTATCATCCACAAACTGATGGGCAGAGCGAAAGGACGATACAAACGCTTGAAGACATGCTACGAGCATGTGTTATTGATTTCGGAAATAGTTGGGATCGACATCTACCGTTAGCAGAATTTTCCTACAACAACAGCTACCATTCAAGCATTGAGATGGCGCCGTTTGAAGCCCTTTATGGTAGAAAGTGCAGGTCTCCGATTTGTTGGAGTGAAGTGGGGGATAGACAGATTACGGGTCCGGAGATTATACAAGAAACTACCGAGAAGATCATCCAAATTCAACAACGGTTGAAAACCGCCCAAAGTCGACAAAAGAGCTACGCTGACATTAAAAGAAAAGATATAGAATTTGAAATTGGAGAGATGGTCATGCTTAAAATTGCACCTTGGAAAGGCGTTGTTCGATTTGGTAAACGAGAGAAATTAAATCCAAGGTATATTGGACCATTCAAGATTATTGATCGTGTCGGACCAGTAGCTTACCGACTTGAGTTACCTCAACAACTCGCGGCTGTACATAACACTTTCCACGTCTCGAATTTGAAGAAATGTTTTGCTAAAGAAGATCTCACTATTCCGTTAGATGAAATCCAAATCAACGAAAAACTTCAATTCATCGAAGAACCCGTCGAAATAATGGATCGTGAGGTTAAAAGACTTAAGCAAAATAAGATACCAATTGTTAAGGTTCGATGGAATGCTCGTAGAGGACCCGAGTTCACCTGGGAGCGTGAAGATCAGATGAAGAAGAAATACCCGCATCTATTTCCAGAAGATTCGTCAACACCTTCAACAGCTTAAAATTTCGGGACGAAATTTATTTAACGGGTAGGTACTGTAGTGACCCGAACTTTTCCATGTTTATATATATTAATTGAGATTGATATTTACATGATTAAATGTTTCCAACATGTTAAGCAATCAAACTTGTTAAGACTTGATTAATTGAAATATGTTTCATATAGACAATTGACCACCCAAGTTGACCGGTGATTCACGAACGTTAAAACTTGTAAAAACTATACGATGACATATATATGGTTATATATATAGTTAACATGTTTTTATTATAAGTATGTATCTCATTAGGTATTTTAACAATGAGTTATATACATAAAAATGAGACTATTAATTTAAGAAACTCGAAAACGATATATATAACGATTATCGTTATAACAACGTCTTACTAGGTACATATGAATCATATTAAGATATTGATACACTTGGTTAATTATGTTAAATGATAATTAAATATATTATTAAGTGTATTAACAATGAAATACATATGTAAAAATAAGACTACTAACTTAATGATTTCGAAACGAGACATATATGTAACGATTATCGTTGTAACGACATTTAACTGTATATACATCATACTAAGATATATTATATATCATAATATCATGATAATATAATAATTTAACATCTCATTTGTTATAATAAACAATGGGTTAACAACATTCAACAAGATCGTTAACCTAAAGGTTTCAAAACAACATTTACATGTAACGACTAACGATGACTTAACGACTCAGTTAAAATGTATATATATGTAGTGTTTTAATATGTATTCATACACTTTTGAAAGACTTCAAGACACTTATCAAAATACTTCTACTTAACAAAAATGCTTACAATTACATCCTCGTTCACTTTCATCAACAATTCTACTCGTATGCACCCGTATTCGTACTCGTACAATACACAGCTTTTAGATGTATGTACTATTGGTATATACACTCCAATGATCAGCTCTTAGCAGCCCATGTGAGTCACCTAACACATGTGGGAACCATCATTTGGCAACTAGCATGAAATATCTCATAAAATTACAAAAATATGAGTAATCATTCATGACTTATTTACATGAAAACAAAATTACATATCCTTTATATCTAATCCATACACCAACGACCAAAAACACCTACAAACACTTTCATTCTTCAATTTTCTTCATCTAATTGATATCTCTCAAGTTCTATCTTCAAGTTCTAAGTGTTCTTCATATATTTTACAAATTCTAGTTACATAAAATCAAGAATACTTTCAAGTTTGCTTGCTCACTTCCAATCTTGTAAGGTGATCATCCAACCTCAAGAAATCTTTGTTTCTTACAGTAGGTTATCATTCTAATACAAGGTAATAATCATATTCAAACTTTGGTTCAATTTCTATAACTATAACAATCTTATTTCAAGTGATGATCTTACTTGAACTTGTTTTCGTGTCATGATTCTGCTTCAAGAACTTCGAGCCATCCAAGGATCCGTTGAAGCTAGATCCATTTTTCTATTTTCCAGTAGGTTTATCCAAGGAACTTAAGGTAGTAATGATGTTCATAACATCATTCGATTCATACATATAAAGCTATCTTATTCGAAGGTTTAAACTTGTAATCACTAGAACATAGTTTAGTTAATTCTAAAGTTGTTCGCAAACAAACGTTAATCCTTCTAACTTGACTTTTAAAATCAACTAAACACATTTTCTATATCTATATGATATTCTAACTTAATGATATAAAACCTGGAAACACGAAAAACACCGTAAAATCGGATTTACGCCGTCGTAGTAACACCGCGGGCTGTTTTGGGTTTGTTAATTAGAAACTATGATAAACTTTGATTTAAAAGTTGTTATTCTGAGAAGATGATTTTTATTATGAACATGAAACTATATCCAAAAATTATGGTTAAACTCAAAGTGGAAGTATGTTTTCTAAAATGGTCATCTAGACGTCGTTCTTTCGACTGAAATGACTACCTTTACAAAAACGACTTGTAACTTATTTTTCCGACTATAAACCTATACTTTTTCTGTTTAGATTCATAAAATAGAGTTCAATATGAAACCATAGCAATTTGATTCACTCAAAACGGATTTAAAATGAAGAAGTTATGGGTAAAACAAGATTGGATAATTTTTCTCATTTTAGCTACGTGAAAATTGGTAACAAATCTATTCCAACCATAACTTAATCAACTTGTATTGTATATTATGTAATCTTGAGATACCATAGACACGTATACAATATTTCGACCTATCATGTCGACACATCTATATATATTTCGGAACAACCATAGACACTCTATATGTGAATGTTGGAGTTAGCTATACAGGGTTGAGGTTGGTTCCAAAATATATATAGTTTGAGTTGTGATCAATACTGAGATACGTATACACTGGGTCGTGGATTGATTCAAGATAATATTTATCGATTTATTTCTGTACATCTAACTGTGGACAACTAGTTGTAGGTTACTAACGAGGACAGCTGACTTAATAAACTTAAAACATCAAAATATATTAAAAGTGTTGTAAATATATTTTGAACATACTTTGATATATATGTATATATTGTTATAGGTTCGTGAATCAACCAGTGGCCAAGTCTTACTTCCCGACGAAGTAAAAATCTGTGAAAGTGAGTTATAGTCCCACTTTTAAAATCTAATATTTTTGGGATGAGAATACATGCAGGTTTTATAAATGATTTACAAAATAGACACGAGTACGTGAAACTACATTCTATGGTTGAATTATCGAAATCGAATATGCCCCTTTTTATTAAGTCTGGTAATCTAAGAATTAGGGAACAGACACCCTAATTGACGCGAATCCTAAAGATAGATCTATCGGGCCCAACAAGCCCCATCCAAAGTACCGGATGCTTTAGTACTTCGAAATTTATATCATATCCGAAGGGTGTCCCGGAATGATGGGGATATTCTTATATATGCATCTTGTTAATGTCGGTTACCAGGTGTTCACCATATGAATGACTTTTATCTCTATGTATGGGATGTGTATTGAAATATGAAATCTTGTGGTCTATTATTATGATTTGATATATATAGGTTAAACCTATAACTCACCAACATTTTTGTTGACGTTTTAAGCATGTTTATTCTCAGGTGATTATTAAGAGCTTCCGCTGTCGCATACTTAAATAAGGACGAGATTTGGAGTCCATGTTTGTATGATATTGTGTAAAAACTGCATTCAAGAAACTTATTTTGTTGTAACATATTTGTATTGTAAACCATTATGTAATGGTCGTGTGTAAACAGGATATTTTAGATTATCATTATTTGATAATCTACGTAAAGCTTTTTAAACCTTTATTGATGAAATAAAGGTTATGGTTTGTTTTAAAATGAATGCAGTCTTTGAAAAACGTCTCATATAGAGGTCAAAACCTCGCAACGAAATCAATTAATATGGAACGTTTTTAATCAATAAGAACGGGACATTTCAAATTACACAAGTTTTAAAGTTATTTATTTAGTCACAAAAGTTAATAAGCTTATTATTTTTATCTTGTATTTACTTGTCGTTTACAAAGTTAATTATTATTATTCTTAACAATCGTTAAATAAAGTCTTAATTGTTAAGTTTAATTATTTAGTTGGGCATTTAATAAGGAAAAGTATAGAATGAAAAAATGAGAAATATAGAATGGAAAAATGAGGGTCGTTATACAAGAGGTGAGTCTTCAAATGCTTCAAGGCTTGGCTTTTATAGGAAAGAGAAATCTGCCTGGAAGATATACGGCTCATTGCACGGTCGACCGTGGTTCGACCGTGTACCTCTGACATCTGATTCTTATGGTCGTTTTTGTCCTTTGAAAATTTTCATTTTCCCTTGTTGAATAGCTGCAACTAAAGGACAATTACTTCTGAAATTATCCTCATTACCCTTTATGTTTTGGACATAAGCTTGGAAGTTGACATGTCCATTAAAGAAGAAAGTCTTCAATCTTTGACCATTTGTCATTGATTACCAAATGAGGTAATTGTAGATTTTTGTCTCTTGACAAACCATTATCTTCCAAAAGCTTCATCAACCTTTCTTAATTACTTGTCATTTTGCTTATGGAATTATCTTGCCCTTTAGAACATTGTTACAACTTAAATGAACTAGTTTGAACATAATGATTCTTGTTACAACTTGACTAGACTTGAACTAATTACATTCTCATACAAATAATGATACATAGAACTAATGGGAGAGCAACTCTTTAATTGGGACTTTAATGACCATTATTAGTATGTTTAAATGACACTATGCATTAGGATAAGGAGATATGACACTTGAGTGTTTTAGCCTAAATCAAGCTTAAAATGTCATTAAGATGTCATTAGGTGTGATTAGTAAAAATTAACATATTTTGGTTCAAAACTCTTTTGAGATCAAAGAGGGCAACTATTATAAGCATCTTTAAAAAGGTTTTGTAAATTATAGATGTCGGGAACTAGTAAAACTTTATTTGGTCAAAATTGGTAATAGAGAAAACTGAGGTCGGGCTGCGGTCGTCCGTTAAGTCAGCCGTAGATTTACAGTTTTAGAAAAACTTGAACTCGTTGGTACAGGACACACACGGTTGGTTTCACGGTCGATCGTAGTTTAGCCGTGTGGCCTTTTTTTTACCAAGATAATTACTTATGTATTGGTCTTTTGCTAGAGATAGTTTAGGCTCATGAACTCATGTCATCCTACATATGATTAACTACTTACTTCTTGTGTATCATCATCAAAACAAAGTGATTAACCTTTGAATATTATGATTTGAATCTTAACCAACATTCTCCCCCTTTTTGATGATGACAAACATATGAGTAAGTGTTAACTATGACAAACATATGAGTAAGTGTTCCTATGATTTTGGAAAGAATATAATCAATCTAGTAAAATTTGAAGTAAGTTTTAGGTGCTTACCTTGAAGAGAATTGAAAGAGTATGGACCACTTTTTGAAGAGTACTTGAAGACAAAAGTAAAACCATAAATTCAGTGTTTGGGGTTTAAGGAAGAGATGTGGTTGGTGGAAAAGTTATTTGGATATTAAAGGAGTTGAATAAAAGACAAAGAAATTCGTCACACATCAGGCGGCTCTCAACATGGTCGACCGTGGTTCGACCGTGCGTGATCAGGATAGGATTTTACAGAGTATGTTCCATCATTCCCAATATTTCCTTTTTAAGGGGCTTAGTGAATATGTCAGCTATGTTTTCCGCAGACTCTACCTTATCTATCACAATATTACCATTTTGGACGTGGTCACGAAGGAAATGGTGCCTAATGTCTATGTGTTTAGTCCTAGAGTGTAATATTTGATTTTTCGATAGGTCTATAGCACTTTTGTTATCACAACATACGGGTATTTCAGATGAGATGATACCGTAATTGAGGAAGGTTTACTTCATCCATAGCACTTGTGCGCATGCTCTTCCCATAGCTACATATTCGGCTTTGGTGGTAGACAATGCAATGGACGTTTGCTTCTTCGAGAACCATGAAGTTAGGTAAAGACCCACGAATGCGCATACTCCACTTGTGCTTTTTCTATCAATCATTGATCCTCCGTGATCGGAATCCGCAAAGCACATAATATCAACTCCGGTGAACTTTGGATACCATAACCCAAGATGCATTGTCCCTTTTAATTATCTAAAAATTCTTATGACGGCCTCAACGTGTGATGTCTTTGGTTTTTCTTGAAATCTTGCACATAAGCACACACTAAACATGATATCGGTCCGACTTACCATTAAGTATAGAAGGGATCCAATCGTTCCCCTATATTTTGTACTATCGAACAGTTCTCCTTCCCCTTCCAAGGTGAGTTTTACATTTGTTGCCATTGGAGTCGGCATTGGTTTTGAGTTCTCCATTCCGAATTTTTTGATCATTTCATGAATGTATTTTTGTTGATTGATGAATGTTCCATCTTCTAGTTGCTTGATTTGTAGTCCGAGAAAGAACTTAAGTTCACCCATCATGCTCATTTCAAACTCATCATGCATTAACTTAGAAAACTCATTGCTAAGAGATTCGTTAGTAGAACCAAATACAATATCATCAACATATATTTGAACTATAACTAAATCCTTTTCATGCCTTTTGATAAAGAGTGTATTATCAATTTTTCCTATTTCATACCCATTATTTGTAGCGACCCGACCAAGTCATGTTTGACGGCGCCGACTACTTAGGTCCCGTTACGTGGTCATAAGTCTTTATCATGACGTTTGACCAAAATATGTCGCATTTATTTCATAAGTAAAAGGATGTTTCAAGTTTACAAATGTAGTTCAAAAGACTAATTACATTACAATGTTTAACGTACGAATGAAACCTATGCGACACAATTTAAAGTAGCCAAAAGACGCTCCAACTATGCATGTATACTCGACATCCAAGCAAGTATCAAAAGTAATGAGCGGAAGCATGTATCACACAAATGTTCAAGGACCTGAGAAAAACATAGAAATCTGTCAACGAAAACGTTGGTGAAATCATAGGTTTGAGTAAGTAAGTACAAGTGAACCACAAGATTTGCAACAATGAGATAATAGTAATACATTCCAAAAGTTTGTTTCACGAGCACCCAATTATCAATGCTTAACATTCCTTCCATAGAACCCCATCACAATAGTGTTAGAACATACACTGTTTCTCGAAAATACATTTCATTCGTAAACGGTAGCGAACCGTTTGAATGAGGGTTTGTCAAATCCATATGGCCATATAACATAAGTTCTCGCTTACACCCGGCAAGTGTAACTAATGATAATCGAATTGAGGATTTTTGTTCAAACTCGTATGTAGAATGTTTGTTTTCCTGTACTTGTGTTCACTTAGTAAAAAGAAACGTTTATGTTTTCTCATCCCAAATGTAAGTGCAAAAGAGTAAAAGTGGGACTATGATCTCACCTTGAGCGGAAGAGTAAATAAGTACTTCGACAAGTAACGTGTGCAAAGAACAATGCTAGCCTTGACCTAAACAAATAGGTCGTATCAACAACGGTAAACACAAAAGGTCAAAGATGTTCAATTAGTCCTATGGCTCGTTACGACTCGATTACGTAGCATGTGAATCAATTTGTCAAGTTTCATGCAAGATACAAGTATAGAAACAAGTTAGGAATGTTGCATAATCATTTGGTTAAGTTTGACAAAAAGTCAAACTTTGGTCGGTCAAAGTCAACGAAAAAGTCAACACGTTCGGGTCGGGTCCCGAACTATTTTTCTGAGGTTTTTAATCATATATGAGCATGTTAGAACAAGTTACATGTGAATCGGAGGTGCGTAGCATAGCAAACATTTTCCAAAAATGGACAAAGTTAGACAGCCTACTTTGGAGCGCCGCGCGGGTATATGGCGCGCCGCGCCATTACCAGTGCAGAGAAAACTGGCTGTTTTTAAGTTTTATGCACGAACCTAACTTCAAACAATCACCATTTATGACCCGCAAACAACCAAAGCATGTATCTTATATCATCGGAAAGGAATTTTGACAAGGAAAAAAACTAAACACATTTCATCAATCACTTTTACATTTACAACAACCAAAATCACATTCAAAGCTCCTCATTAAATGCATTCAAGTTCATAAATGAAATTCGATGATTCAGCAACCAATTTACATGAATGATATGCCGTTTCGAAGGTGATCAAGCATAAAATACAACCTAACACTTACAAATAACATTTCATGTCATTCAAAGCATCAACAGTTCATTTCAAGTTCATCAAACCCTAATCCAAATCCACCAAAACCAATAATCAAGTTTATGAAGTTTTCTAAAACAACCCACACATCAAATTGAAGCTAGTGCTACTAGTAACACATTTAATACTTACACTTTACCATAACAACGACATTTAAGCAACCAAATTACCAAATCAAACACACCAAAGTTCATATTCAAGCTAGTTACTTCAAATAATGAAATCGAGCATATAAATCATATAATCATGTTAGACTTGAGCCATAGACACTAATTAACAACTTTAAAAGTTAAAAACATCAAGAACACAAAATCTAGTGATTTTAGAAAGTTACCCAAACTTGATGAAATCGGTATGGAATCGAAGAGGAAGATGAGAGGATTCCAAATATGTAATTAGTTTAGATTGAAGCTTGCTAGATTTTGATTAGATGATGAATCTTTGAAATGGTGTTTGAGAGAATTTGTGAAAGTATTAGAGAAAAATGGAAAAGAAAAGAAATAATGAATGGAGGAGGAAGAGTGTTGACTCTTTGACCTAGTCACCTCTTTGCTCCTTTGTCAAACTTAGTCCCTCAACTTTGGAAACGGGTGCGTGAATTACCTAAACGAGATAATTTAAAACGCGTATTAACGGGAGATGTTATAAACATATAACGGAGTTTAAAATAGTATAACGGAAAAGTAAACGGAAAAAGGCGGGATGTAACATTACCTACTCCTTAAAAGAAATTTCGTCCCGAAATTTAAGTAGGCGTAGTAGTCGTTGTTTCTTCCTCGGGATCTTGCGTTTCCGGAGCCGGGAACAAATGAGGGTATTTATTTTGCATTTGATCTTGCCTTTCCCAAGTAAACTCGGGTCCCCTTTTAGCGTTCCAACAGACTTTAACAATCGAAATTCGGCTTTGTTTCAATGTCTTGACGGAGGTGTCCACAATTTCAACCGGTTCCTCCACAAAATGAAGTTTGTCATCAATAGTAAGTTTCTCGAGAGGGATGACGATATCGGGTTCGGCAAGACACTTTTTCAAGTTAGATACATGGAAGGTAGGATGAACGGAGTTCAATTGAGGCGGAAGATCTAAACGATAAGCAACGGTTCCAATACGCTCCAAGATTTCGAAAGGACCAATATACCGTGGATTTAGCTTCCCGCGTTTCCCAAAACGGATTACACCCTTCCAAGGTGCGACTTTTAACATGACGCGGTCACCGACTTGAAATTCAAGGTCTTTGCGTCTTTTGTCGGTATAGCACTTTTGACGACTCCGGGCCGTCCGAAGCCTATCTCGGATTTGAACAATATTCTCGGTGGTTTCGTGAATGAGTTCGGGTTCGGTGATTTGTACGTCGCCTACTTCAGCCCAACAAAGAGGTGAACGACATTTTTGGCCATATAGCGCTTCAAAAGGTGCGACTTTAATACTCGCGTGATAACTATTGTTGTAAGAGAACTCGGCGAGAGGTAAGTGCTTGTCCCAAGCTTTTCCGAAATCAACCACGCAAGCTCGTAACATGTCCTCTAAGGTTTGAATTGTACGTTCGCTTTGTCCATCGGTTTGAGGATGATATGCGGTGCTCATGTCTAAACGCGTTCCCAACGATTCTTGCAATGTACACCAAAATCTAGAAACGAAACGGCCATCTCGGTCGGAGATAATCGATAAAGGTACACCGTGTCGGGCTACGATCTCCTTAATGTAAAGTTGTGCAAGTTTCTCCATTTTGTCCGTTTCTTTCATGGCAAGGAAGTGTGCGGATTTGGTGAGACGGTCAACAATAACCCAAATGGTATCATAACCGCCCGTCGTTTTTGGTAGCTTGGTGATAAAATCCATCGTTATCCATTCCCACTTCCATTGCGGGATCTTGGGTTGTTGAAGTAGTCCGGACGGTCTTTGGTGTTCGGCTTTGACTTTGGAACATGTCAAACACTTGGAAACATAAGTAGCTACGTCCCTTTTGATGTTCGGCCACCAATATAGTTGTTTAAGGTCGTGGTACATCTTATTGGCACCGGGGTGAATCGAGTATCATGACTTATGGGCTTCATCTAAAATAAGGCTTCGTAGGTCCCCATAACTAGGCACCCAAATCCTTCCGGCGTAATATCGGAGTCCGGTCTCCCTAATTTCGAATCGAGAGATGAGAATGTTCAAGAGCTCGTATGAAAGGTTTTCATCCTTGAGAGCCTCATCTTGGGCTACCCGAATTTGGCTATTAAGGTTTGTGTGGATGGTGATGTTTAAGGCTCAGACACGAAGAGGCACCGCTCTTTCTTTTCAACTTAAGGCATCGGCTACTACATTTGCCTTCCCGGGATGGTAACGAAGCTCGCAATCGTAATTGTTTAAGGTTTCAATCCACCTTCGTTGTCTCATGTTTAGTTGCTTTTGATCGAAAATGTGTTGGAGACTTTTGTGGTCGGTAAAGATAGTACTCTTGGTTCCATAAAGATAGTGTCTCCACATTTTAAGTGCAAAGAAAACGGCTTCGAGTTCGAGATCATGCGTCATGTAGTTTCGTTCATGAATTTTGAGTTGTCGAGAAGCATAAGCAATGACTTTCGTTCGTTGCATCAATACACACCCAAAACCATGTTTCGAGGCATCGCAATATACAACAAAGTCATCATTGCCTTCGGGAAGTGACAAGATAGGAGCGGTGGTTAGCTTTGTTTTCAAGATTTGGAATGCGGATTCATGTTCGGTTGCCCAAACGAATTTTCTTCCCTTATGAGTTAACGTGGTTAAAGGACGAGCAACCAAAGAAAAATCCTTGATGAATCTACGGTAGTATCCGGCGAGACCCAAGAATTGACGGATGTGAGTAGGAGTAGTAGGAGTCTCCCATTTACTAATGGCTTCGATTTTCGTTGGATCGACTTTAATACCTTGGTCACTTACAACATGACCAAGAAATTGAACTTCCTTTAACCAAAATTCACACTTGGAGAATTTGGCATAGAGTTTTTCTTGTCTTAAAAGTTCAAGCACAAGTCAGAGGTGCTCCTCGTGTTCTTCTTCGCTTTTTGAATAGACTAAAATATCATCGATGAACACGATAACGAATTTGTCAAGATACGGTTTGCACACGCGGTTCATAAGATCCATGAACACCGCCGATGCGTTAGTGAGACCAAATGGCATTACAAGAAATTCATAACTACCATAACGAGTTCGGAAAGCGGTTTTGGAGACATCTTCCCCCTTAACCCTCAATTGATGATAACCCGAGCGGAGATCGATTTTTGAATATACACAAGACCCTTGTAATTGATCAAAGAGGTCATCGATGCGAGGAAGAGGATATCGGTTCTTAACCATCAATTTGTTTAGTTCACGATAGTCAATGCACATTCGTAGGGATCCGTCTTTCTTTTTAACAAACAAAATCGGAGCGCCCCAAGGTGAATGTCTAGGTTGGATAAAACCACGATCAAGTAGTTCTTGGATTTGACTTTGCAATTCTTGCATTTCGGATGGAGCGAGTCTATATGGTGCACGTGCTACGGGTGCGGCTCCCGGAATAAGATCGATTTGGAATTCAACAGGTCGATGAGGTGGAAGACCCGGCAATTCGTCGGGAAATACATCGGAATAGTCACTAACAATTGGCACATCATCGATGTGCTTCTCATCGGACTCGACTTTCTTAATGTGAGCAAGGATCGCAAAACAACCCTTACGGAGTAGTTTTCTAACTTTAATACACGAAACGAGGTTGAGTCCGGTGCAACTCTTATCGCCATAGACGATCAAAGGTTCACCATTCTCGATAGGGATTCGGATTGCGTTAAGATCACAAAGGATGTGAGATTTCGTTTTGGCTAGCCAATTCATACCGATTATTACATCGAAGCTACCTAGTTCCATGGGTATCAAGTCGATTTCAAACTCATTACCCAAAATTTTTAACGTACACCCCCGGTAATATGTGTCGGCACTCAATAGTTTTCCGTTGGCCACTTCAATGGTATAAGTGGTATCTAGTAGACGTGGTGGAGTATTAAAAGAATGAGTCAAAGTCTTGGATACAAAACTCTTATCGGCACTTGAATCGAATAAACAAGTAACATAAGTGTTGTTGAGAAGAAACGTACCCATGACTAATTCATTATCATCTCGGGCTTCCTCGGTGTTGATGTTGAAAGCTCGGCTGCGCGTATTGGGGTTATCTTTCCTCTTCGGGCATGCATTTCTATAATGGCCCGTTTGGCCACATTCATAACAAGTGCCCGTTTTTGGTGCATTGGGCCCCTTTCGAGCGATGGGGACAACACTTTTACACTCATTGGCCTTATGACCAACTCCTTGGCACCGGTGGCAAATTAACTTGCCACATTCACCAAAGTGATGTTTGTTGCATTTGTTACAAAGAGGTAGGTTCCCGGCATAACCCTTCTTGCCGTCGGAGGTGTAAGGCTTCTTAGAAAAGTTGTTGTTGCTTGATTGGGAGGGTTCCCACTTTCTTTTGTTGCCGCCCGATTTATCCTCGGCCTTAGGTGCCGGAACTACGATTTCGTCAACCGTTTCTATCAATTTGCGGGCCATGTTCAAAGCTTCTTGATGATTAGTGGGTTTGGATGACATTACTCCGTGTTTGATACTCTTTGGAAGACCATCCATGTAAAGTTCAACCCTTAAAGCTTCGGGGTTCACAAGATTTGGGCACATCAAGGCTAGTTCGGAAAATCGTTGATTATAAGCCTTGAGATCATTTCCGATCGCCTTTAAAGTTCTTAGCTCTTGTTCGAGCCTTCGGGTTTCTTCACGAGGGAAATATTCGACAATCATCTTTTCCCTCAAGTCGGCCCAAGAGAGGGCGTGAGCTTCATCGGTACCCACCGATTGTACATAAGTATTCCACCATGTAAGAGCGACACCGGCGAAGGTGTGAGTGGAGTATTTGACCTTTTCTTGGTCCCGACAACCGCTTATGTAAAAGACGGCTTCCGTTTGCTCAAACCATCGGTTGAGCACGACCGGTACCCCGGTTCCATCAAAAGTGTGAGGTTTGCACCCCATGAAGGATTTGTAGGAGCACCCTTCGTTTGAGTTACCGGCTCCATTGTTGTTGTTGTTGTGGTTGTTGTTATTGTTGGAGGAGTGATCGGCCATGGCCGCTTCCACGGCGATGGCTATCATTCGTTGTAGAGCTTGTTCGGGAGTCTCATGGCGTGGCACACGACGAGGAGGCATTGTTCCTTCAAAACACAAGAATACCGTTGATTAGTATTTTCAATAATACTAATCATGATATAGAATAAGGATAGAGAGAAAAATTTTCCTTGACTCGCCTTAAATTCTTTATGCCACAATATCGGAACGTTCATATGAGTCACCGTAATATAATCCCGGAAATTATATTACCCTGATTCATATGTGCATTCGACATCATTTCACTAAGTCAAGGTGGCGCGTCAATCAAATTAAACAACGTGAGATTAAGATGAAATAAAAGTATATGTGAGTAGAAACGTTCGAGTATAATGTACAAGTAGTCAAGTAATTCCTACTTCAAGTCTATATGCCGGTTGTAGTCTAGACTCACTAATGTACCCTATGACTCGGGGTTGACACCAATGAACTCTAAATCCCTACAACCAACGCTCTGATACCATCTGTAGCGACCCGACCAAATCATGTTTGACGGCGCCGACTACTTAAGTCCCGTTACGTGGTCATAAGTCTTTATCATGACGTTTGACCAAAATATGTCGCATTTATTTCATAAGTAAAAGGATGTTTCATGTTTACAAATGTAGTTCAAAAGACTAGTTACATTACAATGTTTAACGTACGAATGAAACCTATGCGACACAATTTAAAGTAGCCAAAAGATGCTCCAACTATGCATGTATACTCGACATCCAAGCAAGTATCAAAAGTAATGAGCGGAAGCATGTATCACACAAATGTTCAAGGACCTGAGAAAAACATAGAAATCTGTCAACGAAAACGTTGGTGAAATCATAGGTTTGAGTAAGTAAGTACAAGTGAACCACAAGATTTGCAACAATGAGATAATAGTAATACATTCCAAAAGTTTGTTTCACGAGCACCCAATTATCAATGCTTAACATTCCTTCCATAGAACCCCATCACAATAGTGTTAGAACATACACTGTTTCTCGAAAATACATTTCATTCGTAAACGGTAGCGAACCGTTTGAATGAGGGTTTGTCAAATCCATATGGCCATATAACATAAGTTCTCGCTTACACCCGGCAAGTGTAACTAATGATAATCGAATTGAGGATTTTTGTTCAAACTCGTATGTAGAATGTTTGTTTTCCTGTACTTGTGTTCACTTAGTAAAAAGAAACGTTTATGTTTTCTCATCCCAAATGTAAGTGCAAAAGAGTAAAAGTGTGACTATGATCTCACCTTGAGCGGAAGAGTAAATAAGTACTTCGACAAGTAACGTGTGCAAAGAACAATGCTAGCCTTGACCTAAACAAATAGGCCATATCAACAACGTAAACACAAAAGGTCAAAGATGTTCAATTAGTCCTATGGCTCGTTACGACTCGATTACGTAGCATGTGAATCAATTTGTCAAGTTTCATGCAAGATACAAGTATAGAAACAAGTTAGGAATGTTGCATAATCATTTGGTTAAGTTTGACAAAAAGTCAAACTTTGGTCGGCCAAAGTCAACGAAAAAGTCAACACGTTCGGGTCGGGTCCCGAACTATTTTTCTGAGGTTTTTAATCATATATGAGCATGTTAGAACAAGTTACATGTGAATCGGAGGTGCGTAGCATAGCAAACATTTTCCAAAAATGGACAAAGTTAGACAGCCTACTTTGGCGTGCCGCGCGGGTATATGGCGCGCCGCGCCATTACCTGTGCAGAGAAAACTGGCAGTTTTTAAGTTTTATTCACGAACCTAACTTCAAACAATCACCATTTATGACCCGCAAACAACCAAAGCATGTATCTTATATCATCGGAAAGGTATTTTGACAAGGAAAACAACTAAACACATTTCATCAATCACTTTTACATTTACAACAACCAAAATCACATTCAAAGCTCCTCATTAAATGCATTCAAGTTCATAAATGAAATTCGATGATTCGGCAACCAATTTACATGAATGATATGCCGTTTCGAAGGTGATCAAGCATACAATACAACCTAACACTTACAAATAACATTTCATGTCATTCAAAGCATCAACAGTTCATTTCAAGTTCATCAAACCCTAATCCAAATCCACCAAAACTAATAATCAAGTTTATGAAGTTTTCTAAAACAACCCACACATCAAATTGAAGTTAGTGCTACTAGTAACACATTTAATACTTGCACTTTACCATAACAACAACATTTAAGCAACCAAATTACCAAATCAAACACACCAAAGTTCATATTCAAGCTAGTTACTTCAAATAACGAAATCGAGCATATAAATCATATAATCATGTTAGACTTGAGCCATAGACACTAATTAACAACTTTATAAGTTAAAAACATCAAGAACACAAAATCTAGTGATTTTAGAAAGTTACCCAAACTTGATGAAATCGGTATGGAATCGAAGAGGAAGATGAGAGGATTCCAAATATGTAATTAGTTTAGATTGAAGCTTGCTAGATTTTGATTAGATGATGAATCTTTGAAATGGTGTTTGAGAGAATTTGTGAAAGTATTAGAGAAAAATGGAAAAGAAAAGAAATAATGAATGGAGGAGGAAGAGTGTTGACTCTTTGACCTAGTCACCTCTTTGCTCCTTTGTCAAACTTAGTCCCTCAACTTTAGAAACGGGTGCGTGAATTACCTAAACGAGATAATTTAAAACGCGTATTAACGGGAGATGTTATAAACATATAACGGAGTTTAAAATAGTATAACAGAAAAGTAAACGGAAAAAGGCGGGATGTTACATTATTTATCAGGAAAGTTCTATGTCTTTCATACCATGCTCTAGGGGCTTGTTTAAGTCCATAGAGAGCCTTTTTAAGTTTAAAAACTTGATAAGGTTTTTCGAAATCTTCAAACCCCGGAGGTTGTGACACATAAACTTCTTCATTTATGACACCATTTAAAAAAGGCACTTTTGGCATCCATTTGATAGAGTTTGAAGTTATTGGCACACGCATATGCAAGAAGTATTCTTATTGATTCTAGCCTAGCGACGGGAGCAAATGTTTCATCATAATCAATTCCCTCTTGTTGGCTATATCCTTGTGCAACTAGTCTAGCTTTATTTCTAACTACGTTGCCATCTTCATCTAGTTTATTTCTATACACCCGTTTTGTACCTATGATATTGCTCTCACTAGGTAAAGGAACCAAATCCCATACATCGCTCCTTTGGAATTGATTTAATTCCTCTTGCATAGCTTCTACCCAACTTTCATCTAATAGGGCTTCTTTAACATTTTTGGGTTCTATTTGGGAGATAAAAGCATAGTTAGCAATTAGGTTGAATGCTTGTGATCTACTGGTTCTAGTGTTGTTGTCTCCTATGACTTGATCTATAGGATGATCCTTTATATGTTTAATATCGATCGAAGATGCTAAGTTATCCTTACTTGGTTTCAAACGAGATCCATCCTCATTGGTGTCATTGAACTCGATTTGAGTTGGCATTGATTCTATGGCATCTTGTTCTATCACATCATCATCCTTTAAAGGTTTAGTCATAGGTGGAGGTGGAGTTTCATCAAATGTGACATCTAGGGATTCTTCTATGATATTTATGTATTTATTTAGAACCCTATATGCCTTACTTTCTAACGAATACCCTAAGAACACTCCTTCGTAAGCCTTAGGTTCAAACTTTGTAAGATATTCCTTTTTGTTTAAGATAAAACATTTGCACCTGAATACTCTAAGATTACTTACGGTTGGTTTTCTACCATTTAAAATTTCATAAGGTGTTTTATCCATTGATGGCCTAATTAAGACTCTATTTTGAATGTAAGTGGAGGTGGCAAAGACTTCACTCCAAAACTTTTGAGGGATTGATTGTTCATTTAACATAGTTCGACTCATTTCTTGAAGAGTTCGATTTTTCCTTTCAACAACCCCATTGGATTGAGTTATGCGAGGAGCCGATAAATTATGAGAGATACCATTTAAATAACAAAAGACTCCAAATTGAGCATCATTATCAAATTCTCTACCATGATCCGTTCTTATTATTACTATAGTGCAACCAAGAAAATTTTGTATCTTAGTGGCGAAGATTATAAATCTTTCACATGCTTCATTTTTATGCTTTAGAAATAGTGTCCATGTATATCTTGAGAAATCATCTACTATTACTAAGGTATAAAAATTTCCTCCATAACTTTGAACGGCCGATGGTCCAAATAAATTCATGTGCAACACTTCTAGACATCTTTTAGTAGAGATAAAGTTCTTAGGTTTATGACTAGCATGTACTTGTTTTCCTACCTTGCATGCATCACAAAAATGACTTTCATATTTTAATTTAGGCAAGTCTCTAACTATGTCCTTTGAGGATATGTTGTGAATTAGTTTCATGTTAGCATGCCCTAGTCTGCTATGTCACAAGGTAGTAGTATCATGTATAGATGTGAGACAAATATCTAAATGTTTGAAATTATTCAATTTGCATGTATAAAGACGTTTCTTCCTAGTTCCATTTATGACACTTTTACCATCTTTTATTATGTGTGATGAATTTTTAGTAAATGTCATGTTATATCCTTTATCACATATTCTTCCTACACTTAGCAAGTTAAAACTTAAATTTTTAATGTGTAACACATTATCAAAGTGTAATCTTTTGATTAGTAATGTTACCTTTACCGACGATTTTTCCTTTCACATCGCCACTAAAGATTACATCACCTCCATTGTGCACCATATATTTTGTGAAGAATTCTTTGTTGCCCGTCATGTGTGTTGTACATCCGCTATCAATTATCCATTCCTCATTTTGTACAACACCATTGAGACAAACCTATATTTAATTAATCAATAACTTTGGTACCCAATGTTTGTTGGGTCCGGGATGATTAGCATTAAAGACTCCTACTTTAATCCATCGTTTAACAATTTTATTATTGCTCCTTTTAGTTTCGACCCTTTTTCTTTCAAAGTTTTGATTGATCATTCTTCTTGAATAATTTTTCACAAATGGTTTGATTTCTTTTCTACTTGTCTTAACTTGTTTAGTTATGGAAGCCTTTGTTTTTGGTGTTTCTACTTCTTTAGGTTTAACAAACACTATCGGCTTATGTTTGGATGATTTTATCTCAAGAGTATTTTCCTTATATCCTAGCCCTTGTTTGTCATTTATTGATTTTTGAATACTTAAAATATTTTCTAACACTTTACTACTTCCATTATATTTTAAAAACTTAATTTTATTTTCAAGTAGTTTGTTAGTTTTGTTCAAGGCATGGTTTTCATGTTTTAAGTCATCACATGTAAGACGTTCTTGTGAGTTAGATAATCTTTCTTTAAGTTGTAAGATTTCTAACCTAAGCAAGTTATTTTCTTCCTTTAGACTTGTATTTTTGTTGCTTACTTTACTACTTAAGATACACAATTTAGCAAAGTTGTCAATACTAGACTCAAATGAATTTGGAAGTACCTCATTGTCGGTTTGTCAGACTTGCGATCCCTTGTCGTCATCACTTGGTATGTCAATGGCCATGAGACACGTTTCCTTTCCTTCTTCTTGTGTGTCATTTTCTTCATCATCCCATGCGCCTCCAAGAAAAGGCTTTTCATTCTTTCTCTTACGACATTCACTTATCAAGTGATTTGGATCACCGCACCCAAAACATTTTCGTACAAACTTTTTCTTCGAATCGAATGGTATTTTCTTTTGTTCCATTGGAGGGCGAACATGGTTTCCCGGCCTTCGATAGAACTTCTTAAATGAGCGAACAATAAATGCTAGTTGTTCATCATCATTTAGAATATCATCATCGTCATCATCAACGTCATATTCATCATGAATCTTAGCCTTTAGAGCAGTTGACTTGTTCTTTTCTCTCTTGGACTTTTATACCTCATCATCTTTATCTAGAATGACCTCATGTACTTTGAGATTTCCAATGAGTTCATCTAGAGTTAACTTTTCCGCATTCTTTGATTCATCAATTGCCGTCACCTTTGGTCTCCATCTTGATGGTAGAGCCCTTAAGAATTTTCGAACATATTGCTTATCCGTATAGATCATACCTAGAGCTTTCAAACTTGAACAAATATTGTTAAATCTAATGTAGGCACTATCAATTTTTTCATAATCTACAATAGCAAATTGTTCATATTTAGTTATAAGCAATTCTACTTTATTTTCTATAACTTGCGGGTTTCCATGATGAGTAACCATGATACTATCCCAAATTTCCTTAGCACTACCCATCATAAAAACTCTCACATATTCTTTCATAGGTAATGCATTAAAAATGGTCATCTTAGCTTCATAGTTTTTGCCTACTTCCACCTTATGTTCCTTAGTCCATTCTTCCTCGGGTATATATATTTTAGTTTTCTTATCATCACCAAACTTAAATGGAACATAATCACCTTTAGTAATAATGTTCCAATAGTCTATATCTTTGGAACGGACATACGTTTCAAATTGATGCTTCCAATAACAAAATCCTTCACTTTCAAGAAGTGGAGGCCTTTGCATGGAGCATCCTTCACTATAGTTCAAGTTCTCAAATTTTTGTTCCATGATCTTAAACTCTAAGATTTGCAAAAATTAGTTTTAATTTTGAATTAGTTGACAAAACGTTTAGAGCAACCGCTCTGATACAAATGTAAGTAACTGGAGGGGGGTGAATATTTACTTAGTCGATTTTTTAAAATTTTCTTTGCGTTTTGTTGAACTTGAACTTGATATAGTGTGATTTGAAATGTTTGTTCTCCAATGATACTAACAATATAAATATATGTAAAACTTGTAATCAAAGAGATAAGGGAAGAGATAACAAACACAACGATTTATAGTGGTTCGGGAAGATGTTAACTAATATTCCTTAATCCACTCCTCAATTCTATGAATTGAGATTTTTCTTCACTATGATACTCCAAACTCGGTGGAGTGTTCGGATACAACACTAGTACTTCGATAAGCCGCAACTCGTGAACTCTTACGTCCCTTTGAAGACTTCACAATCACCTATAGCTCTTACCACAAGATCCTAATGAACTATCCTAGTGAAAACACAACTATCCTCTAGATCCCTTTAAGAAGATAGTTTACAAGTAAACTTACAACTTTAAGCTTACAAGTACTCTTGCTTGAATCACTCTAAAAGATTACAATTCAATTATAAGAATGAATCAGTAAGTATGAGAAAATATGAGTGCAAGAGGTGAGTCTTCAAATGCTTCAAGGCTTGGCTTTTATAGGAAAGAGAAATATGCCTGGAAGCTATACAGCTCGCTGCACGGTCGACCGTGGTTCGACCGTGTACCTCTGACATCTGATTCTTATGGCAGTTTTTGTCCTTTGAAAATTGTCATTTTCCGTTGTTGAATAGCTGCAACTAAAGTCCAATTACTTCTGAAATTATCCTCATTACCCTTTATGTTTTGGACATAAACTTTGAAGTTGACATGTCCATTAAAGAAGAAAGTCTTCAATCTTTGACCATTTGTCATTGATTACCAAAAGAGGTAATTGCAGATTTTTGTCTCTTGACAAACCATTATATTCCAAAAGTTTCATCAACCTTTCTTAATTACTTGTCATTTTGCTTATGGGATTATCTTGCCCTTTAGAACATTGTTACAACTTAAATGAACTAGTTTGAATCTAGTTTGAACATAATGATTCTTGTTACATCTTGACTAGACTTGAACTAATTACATTCTCATACAAATAATGAAACATAGAACTAATGGGAGAGCAACTCTTTAATTGGGACTTTAATGACCATTATTAGTATGTTTAAATGACACTATGCATTAAGATAAAGAGATATAACACTTGAGTGTTTTAGCCTAAATCAAGCTTAAATTGTCATTAAGATGTCATTAGGTGTGATTAGTAAAAATTAACATCTTTTGGTTCAAAACTCTTTTGAGATCAAAGAGGGCAACTATTATAAGCATGTTAAAAAGGTTTTGTAAATTATAGATATCGGGAACTAGTCAAACTTTATTTGGTCAAAATTGGTAACAGAGAAAACTGCGGTCGGGCTGCGGTCGTCCGTGAAGTCAGCCGTAGTGTAAGACCCAAATATTTGTTGTGTACATAAGCGTAAATAAGATGCTTGAAGTTGGGGTTTTGTTGTACATATTTAAAAGGAGAAAGAGTCTGATCTGGGGGAGTGGCGCGTCGCGCAGGTCTTTGGCGCGCCGCGCCATTGGTCTGTGACAGATTCCTTTCTTTTTTATTAGATATTTTGAGGGCAAATTGATAAATTCACTAAAGGGCCGACTTTAAGGCTCTAGATTCAGTTTGGTGAGCCTCATAACACCATTTTCACCTACTTCACCTCTTCCAAATTAATTTAGTGAGAGAAAGGGTTTTCTAGAGTGAGAGAACTCAAATCAAGGAAGAAGAAGCCGATTTCGGGTCTAAGTGCAAGCATTAAAGTTGTTCATCTATCCTGTAGCTATGTTTTGATTGTAGTGGTATGCTCTAACCTTGATTTTCTAATTTAATTTTGTGAAAGGGTTAGTGTTAGGGTTAATGGTGAACTTAAAACCCACTTTGTTAGTAAATTGGGTGTTTTGGGTGAATTTGGGTCATGTAGACCTAAAGATGATTAACTAGGGTTTTTCGAAGTATTAATTGATGTTTATGAGCTTAAATTAGTTAGTTAATTACTAGCACACCTAGAGATAAGTAAATGGCCGTTGTGTGGGTTGGTGGATGACCCGAAATGGGTGTGTTGACCTTAATTTGGTCAAATGGGTCAAAATGGACCAAAGTTAGTTAATGTTGTTGTGTAATGCATAAACCTTATGTTGAAATGCGTTTTAAACCTAACTTGGCTAATGATTAGGGTTTTGGGGATGTTAACCCAAATATTAGGGTTAAGGGTGTAAATGGGTCGAAATTGCACCATGGGTCAAGATAACACTAGAATGGAGTTTTAGTTGGTTGACCAACTTGAGTTTGTGATTGATATTATGTATAATGTAATAGGTACGTTACATTGAAGATTTCCGAGCTTGATTATCTTTCACAAGAGATTTTGAGGTGAGTGGAGTAATTATACGTATGTGTATATGACACGTTTATTTGTGGGTGTTATGGTATGAACCATCGAGCCAGTAGTGCCATAACATGTGTGCGATAAGATGTGAACCACGAGCCGGTAGCATCGAGTGTGAACCACGAGCCGGTAGCACTATAAAATAAGATGTGAACCACGAGCCGATAGCATCGAGTGTGAACCACGAGCCGGTAGCACTATAAAAGAGTATGACTCAATTGCGTATGGTGTGAACCACGAGCCGGTAGCACCATAGCGTTTTTGGTTAACCATATTGAGATTGTCGATTATTTAGCATATTGTTTATATATATATATATATATATATATATATACATTGTGTTGAGTATATGCTAATGTGGTTTTGTGTTAATGTACGACTTGTTAAGTGTTTTGGGTACGATGACATGCTAATTGAGTTACAAGTTCGTATGAGGTATTTGGTGAATTTGATTGCAAATAGATGAGTTATATATATGTATGTGTAATTATTGCATTCACTAAGCTTTGCTTACCCTCTCGTTGTTTACCTTTTTATAGGCTCAGGTATGGACAAAGGTAAGGGCGTTTGTTTGGAGTAGAGATCCCGTCGTGTTAGGGGACGCTTTTGGAGATATTAGCTTTTGGGGTTTGACCGAGACTTGGATAGTTTAACCCCAAACACCATGCTCGTAGGGTCGTTTGGTATTTAAACTTTTGCGGTCGAAACTCTCGTTATGTATTAAACTCGTAAAACGGCCGATGTGGGCCCCTATTTGTAAAACTTATTTTAGGTTTGAAAAGTGTTAGTTGTACATATTTGAATATGTTGTTAAAAGCGTTTTGTCTAATTATATCGGGAAGTGGCCAATCTTTTTCATGTTTCAAGACTTTTTGGACAGACCAGATCGGCGCGCCGCGCGGGGTACTGGCGCGCCGCGCTAGTTGCTGAACAAACAAATTTTTTTTTTTTTTTGATATTTTCCGCGGGTTCGATGGTGGTTTGGTTTGGGTTGTTACAAGTGGTATTAGAGCATGGTCTAAGGAATTTAGGTGACTTGAGATAGGCGCCTAGACTTAGACTTTTTGTGTGCGCGTTATGCGGGACTTGTTGGACTTTGGGTCGGATCGGGTTTTGGTTAGTGCATAGGTTTATGTGAACTAATCATGCGCTATTGTTTTGTGTGGTATTGGAAATCTTCAAGTAAGATAGACGTGGTACTAGTGAGTTAATGCGATGTGTTCGCGTAACAATGATTAGCTACCATTGTTATGGGTTCAAATCGTGTCAAACAAGCGATGTACGACGATTGTTGAGCAAGATGGGGTAGTGTGGTGTATATGTATATACATATGTGTTAAGTCCTTTTGTTTTGTTGCTTAATTTACTTCGTTTTATAGAATGAAGATGAGAAATGGACACGACACCAATGACAGAAGTACGAGTGAGGAAGTTGAACTCACGGCCAAGGTTGAGGCCATCTTTAAAAGGCTAAAGAAGGATTTTCTAGACGACGTCCGAAAGGTCTTCCAAGAGTCGGTTGATGGACAAGTGACCGAAATGATCAATGAACGAATGAAAGCCGCAATAGGGGAGGCTTTAGAGGCTAGAAACCTTTATCCTCGAGGCGAAGGGGATGAAGGTAATGGTGGGGGTGGAAGGCGGGACTTCCATTACAAAATTTCAAGGATACTCAACCTCCGATGTTTAATGAGGTGAAGGATCCATTGAAAAACACTTGTTGGATTTCCGATATCGAGGGAGCATTCCGTACCGCGGAGTGTCCTCCTGAGAAGAAGACGAGGTATGGGTCTAGCATGTTGCGCGAAGAGGGCAAGTTGTGGTGGGACGTTAAAATCAAATTATATGGTGAAGAGCAATGCATGTGTTTGAAATGGGAGGAGTTTAAGAAGGAATTTTTCCAAGAATACCGAACTTCTTCCGATCTTGATATAATCCGGGACGAGTTGCACAATTTGCGACAAGGTTCAATGGACTTGGTTACTCTTAAGTCTACCTTCTTGGCAAAGACTCGTTTTTGTCCGGAGTATGTTGGTGATGATCACAAGTTGATGCTAGATTTCTACCGTACTTTAAGTGATGAGCTGAAGGGTAAGATTAGCCGGGGAATGGCTAAGTCATTTGAAGATTTATACGAATTGGCTAGGGGTTTTGAGCCGGAGGTTCCAAGGAAAAGCGATTTCACTTTTTCGAAGAGAAAATTTGAAGGTTCGAGTTATTCGAACTTTTCAAATAAAAAGAACAAGAAAGGCTCCGAAAGCGTTAATAGTGTGAAGAAGGGTGCTTTCGGAGGTTTCGGACCCACGTGTTATAATTGTAATCAAAGAGGGCACATCGCCCGTGATTGTACCAAGGCGACGACCAAGCTTACTTGTTTTAATTGTGGTAAAGAGGGACACAAGAGGCCGGAATGTCCCGATTTGAATAATGATCATGTGAAGAAGTTGGAGAGAGCGGCGGGTACTGCAAGGGGTTGCAATTACTTGATGACCAATGATGAGGCCAAGCAATCCAACGAAGTTGTTTCAGGTACTTTTATGGTTAACTCTAATCCGGCAAGGATCCTATTTGATAGTGGTGCAAATTTGTCGTTTGTATCTCCAAAATTTGTGCCTAGACTTAATAGACCGTTAGCTAAGTTAAGTCGTCCGGTAGAAGTCGAAATAGCGGACGGCAAGACTGTGCTAGTGGTTGATGTGTGTAAAAATTGTGATGTCGTTTTTGGTGCCGAAAACTTTAAGATTGATCTTATCCCGATGACTTTGGCCGATTTCGATATCGTTGATGGTATGGATTGGCTCGATCATAATAGAGCCGATATTGCATGCCATGAAAAATTTATTCGTGTAAAGGCCCCAAGTAGGGGAGAGTTAATTATTCACGGTGATAAGCGTAGAAGACTTGTGCCGATATGCACTTTTGCACGGGCACATCGTCTCCTCGATAGTGGTGGCATGGCTTTTCTTGCCCATGTTGTTGATACTCGTGATGAGCCATCACCCATTCATGAAATTCCGGTGGTTAGTGAATTTGAAGACGTTTTTTCGGACGAGTTATCGGGTGTTCCGGCAGAAAGACAAGTTGAATTTCGCATTGAGTTGGTTCCGGGGGCTGCCCCCATTGCTAAAACTCCTTATAGTTTAGTGCCGACGGAAATGCAAGAGTTGTTAAATCAAACCCAAGAGTTGCTTGAGAAGGGTTTTATTTGACCGAGTGATTCGCCATGGGGCGCTCCGGTTTTATTCGTAAAGAAGAAGGATGGTAGTATGCGGATGTGCATCGATTATCGGGAGTTAAATAAAGTGACGATCAAGAATCGTTATCCATTACCTCGGATTGACGATTTGTTTGACCAACTCCAAGGTGCAACGTATTTCTCTAAAATCGACCTACGATCCGGCTATCACCAAATGAGGGTCCGTGAGGAAGATATCGAGAAAAAGGCTTTTCGAACGCGTTATGGTCATTTTGAGTTTGTGGTAATGCCTTTTGGTCTTACGAATGCACCGGTGGCATTCATGGATCTTATTAACCGAGTGTGCCAACCTATGTTGGACAAGTCGGTGATTGTGTTCATTGACGACATACTAGTCTACTCGAAAAGTATGAACGAACATGAACGTCATTTGCGCGAAGTATTGAAGACGATACGAAAGGAGAAGTTGTATGCTAAGTTCTCCAAATGTGAATTTTGGCTAAGGGAGGTTCAATTCCTTGGCCACATTGTGAACAAAGACGGTATTCAAGTAGATCCGGGGAAGATAGAGACGGTGAAGAGTTGGAAACGACCGACTACGCCTACGAAAATCCGAAGTTTTCTCGGATTAGCCGGTTATTATCGTCGGTTTATCCAAGACTTTTCTAAGATCGCTTCTTCGTTGATAAAATTGACGAGGAAGAACGCGAGATTTACTTGGGAGAACGAGCAAGAAATTGCTTTTCAATTGCTAAAAGAGAAATTGTGTCAAGCTCCGGTGTTAGTGTTGCCGGAAGGAGTGGAAGACATGACGGTTTATTGTGATGCTTCGTTAAATGGGCTTGGGTGTGTTCTAATGCAAAGAGGTAAAGTCATCGCTTATGCCTCTAGACAACTAAAGGAACACGAAACGAGATATCCGACTCATGATCTTGAGTTGGCGGCGGTTGTGCATGCGTTGAAAATTTGGCGCCATTACTTGTATCGTGTCAAGAGTACGATTTATTCGGATCATAAGAGTTTGAAACACCTCTTCAATCAACGAGATTTGAATTATCGCCAACGTAGGTGGATGGATGTGGTGAAATATTATGATTGTGAAATACTTTATCATCCGGGCAAGGCAAATGTGGTCGCGGATGCGTTAAATCGAAAGAGTCATCACCCGGCGTTACGATTGGGATTATTACGTATGATTATTACTAATGATTTTCTTAAAAAACTTGGTGTGATTCAAATAGAGGCTTACGTTCACAACAAGCATGCGGAACGAATCATGGGGCAATCAGAGTTCATTACTATGGGCTCGCGTGGTTTGTTGTCTTTTCAAGGAAAGGGGTGGGTGCCTAAGATGGGTGATTATCGACAAGTGCTACTTGATGAAGCACATAAATCAAAGTATTCCATTCATCCGGGTGCGACGAAAATGTATCTAGATTTAAGAAAAGATTATTGGTAGCCGGGCATGAAACGTGATGTTGTGAAGTATGTTGAGCAATGCGTCACGTGTTTGCAAGTTAAGACCGAGCACCAAAAGCCGTATGGTAAGTTACAACCGTTAGAAATCCCGAAATGGAAATGGGAGCACATTACCATGGATTTCATCACAAAGTTACCTAAAATGGCGAGAACCCAATTTGATTCGATTTGGGTTATAGTTGATCGATTGACGAAAAGTGATTTGTTTCTTCCCATTCGGGAAGCGATATCGTCGGAGACCTTGGCTAAGTTTCTATATCTATTATTTTGGATCGAGATACCCGTTTTACATCTCGGTTTTGGGAAAAGTTTCACGAAGATATGGGTACACAATTGAAATTGAGCACGGCGTATCATCCTCAAACGGACGGTCAAACCGAACGTACGAATCAAACTTTGGAGGATATGTTACGGGCGTGTATTATTGATTTTGGTGGGAGTTGGGACGAGTACTTACCTTTGGTGGAATTCTCGTACAATAATAGTTATCATACTAGAATCGGGATGCCACCTTACGAGATGCTCTATGGGCGGAGGTGCCGAACTCCGATTTGTTGGGGTGAAGTTGGTCAAAAATAAATCGGGAGTACCGATTTGGTCTTAGAAATGAATAGCAAGATTGATATGATTCGAGATCATTTGAAAAAGGAGCAAGATAGACAAAAGTCGTATGCCGACAAGCGTAGACGAATGATCGAATTTCAAGAAGGTGACATGGTGATGTTTAAGGTTTTGCCATGGAAAGGTGTTATTCGGTTTCGAAAACAGGGAAAGTTAGCTCCTCGGTTTATTGGGCCATTTAAAATTTTAGCTCGTGTTGGTGAAGTTGCGTATCATTTGGAATTACCCGAAGAGCTTGCGGGGATCCATAATACATTTCATGTTTTCCATCTCCGTAAGTGTCTTGCGAATCATTCATCTTGGGTACCGTTAGACGAGATTGAGCTAAACAATAAGTTAGAATATATTGAGGAGCCGATTGTCACTCGATGAGAAGGTCAAAAGGTTGAGAAATAAAGAAGTGAGAACTTTTAAAGTTCAATGGCGTCGTAGTAAAGGTTCCGAATTTACTTGGGAGCCCGAAGAGTTTGTGTTAGTTTATCTTCCCTCTTATCATGCGGCTTGGATCTCGAGGACGCGCTCCGATTCAAGTGGGGGAGGGTTGTAAGACCCAAATATTTGTTGTGTACATAAGCGTAAATAAGATGCTTGAAGTTGGGGTTTTGTTGTACATATTTAAAAGGAGAAAGAGTCTGATCTGGGGGAGTGGCGCGCCGCGCAGGCCTTTGGCGTGCCGCGCCATTGGTCTGTGACAGATTCCTTTCTTTTTTATTAGATATTTTGAGGGCAAATTGGTAAATTCACTAAAGGGCCGACTTTAAGGCTCTAGATTCAGTTTGGTGAGCCTCATAACACCATTTTCACCTACTTCACCTCTTTCAAATTAATTTAGTGAGAGAAAGGGTTTTCTAGAGTGAGAGAACTCAAATCAAGGAAGAAGAATCCGATTTCGGGTCTAAGTGCAAGCATTAAAGTTGTTCATCTATCCTCTAGCTACGTTTTGATTGTAGTGGTATGCTCTAACCTTGTTTTCCTAATTTAATTTTGTGAAAGGGTTAGTGTTAGGGTTAATGGTGAACTTAAAACCCACTTTGTTAGTAAATTGGGTGTTTTGGGTGAATTTGGGTCATGTAGACCTAAAGATGATTAACTAGGATTTTTCAAAGTATTAATTGATGTTTATGAGCTTAAATTAGTTAGTTAATTACTAGCACACCTAGAGATAAGTAAATGGGCTTTGTGTGGGTTGGTGGATGACCCGAAATGGGTGTGTTGACCTTAATTTGGTCAAATGGGTCTAAATGGACCTAAGTTAGTTAATGTTGTTGTGTAATGCATAAACCTTGTGTTGAAATGCGTTTTAAACCTAACTTGGCTAATGATTAGGGTTTTGGGGATGTAACCCAAATATTAGGGTTAAGGGTGTAAATGGGTCGAAATTGCACCATGGGTCAAGATAACACTAGAATGGAGTTTTAGTTGGTTGACCAACTTAAGTTTGTGATTGATATTATGTATAATGTAATAGGTACGTTACATTGAAGATTTCCGAGCTTGATTATCTTTCACAAGAGATTTTGAGGTGAGTGGTGCAGTTATACGTATGTGTATATGACACGTTTATTTGTGGGTGTTATGGTATGAAACATCGAGCTGGTAGTGCCATAACATGTGTGCGATAAGATGTGAACCACGAGCCGGTAGCATCGAGTGTGAACCACGAGCCGGTAGCACTATAAAATAAGATGTGAACCACGAGCTGGTAGCATCGAGTATGAACCACGAGCCGGTAGCACTATAAAATAAGATGTGAACCACGAGCCGGTAGCATCGAGTGTGAACCACGAGCCGGTAGCACTATAAAAGAGTATGACTCAATTGCGTATGGTGTGAACCACGAGGCGGTAGCACCATAGCATTTATGGTTAACCATATTGAGATTGTCGATTATTTAGCATATTGTTTATATATATATATATATATATATATATATATATATATATATATATATATATATATATATATATATATATATATATATATATATACATTGTGTTGAGTATATGCTAATGCGGTTTTGTGTTAATGTACGACTTGTTTAAGTGTTTTGGGTACGATGACATGCTAATTGAGTTACAAGTTCGTATGAGGTATTTGGTGAATGTGATTGCAAATAGATGAGTTATATATATGTATGTGTAATTATTGCATTCACTAAGCTTTGCTTACCCTCTCGTTGTTTACCTTTTTATAGGCTCAGGTATGGACAAAGGTAAGGGCGTTTGTTCGGAGTAGAGATCCCGTCGTGTTAGGGGACGCTTTTGGAGATATTAGCTTTTGGGGATTGACCGAGACTTATGTAGTTTAACCCCAAACACCATGCTCGTAGGGTCGTTTGGTATTTAAACTTTTGCGTTCGAAACTCTCGTTATGTATTAAACTCGTAAAACGGCCGATGTGGGCCCCGCTTTGTAAAACTTATTTTAGGTTTGAAAAGTGTTAGTTGTACATATTTGAATATGTTGTTAAAAGTGTTTTGTCTAATTATGTCGGGAAGTGGCCAATCTTTTTCACGTTTCAAGACTTTTTGGACAGACCAGATCGGCGCGCCGCGCGGGGTCTGCGCCAGTTGCTGAACAAACAAAAAAAAATTTTTTTTTTGATATTTTCCGCAGGTTCGATGGTGGTTTGGTTTGGGTTGTTACACGTAGATTTACAGTTTTAGAAAAACTTGAACTCGTTGGTACAGGACACACACGGTTGGTTTCACGGTCGACCGTAGTTCAGCTGTGTAGCCTTTTTTTTTACCAAGATAATTACTTATGTATTGGTCTTTTGCTAGAGATAGTTTAGGCTCATGAACTCATGTCGTCGTACATATGATTAACTACTTACTTCTTGTGTGTCATCATCAAAATAAAGTGATTAACTTTTGAATATTATGATTTGAATCTTAACTAACAGAAGGAATAAATGTGTTTAAATAGGAACTGAATTGCTAGAGGCAATGTAAACTAACATGATTTGATCGGAGATTAATTCTAGTCGTCGAAAGTAGTTGCCGGAAGTTATGATCAAAGTGGTGGCGATGAATTTTTGAGGAAGAATTTAGTAAATATTTCAAGAATGAAGGCATACACGTATTTATAGTAGAAGAAAAATGGTTGATGTTACATAGCTTTTAATCTTGATCGTCACGTGTGACAAATCTGAGACACTGATCATTGAAAATTGGCATTAGCGTTAGCAAAACGCAAGTTCCTTCAAATAATTGTGCGTGGATTCACGCTCTACATACGTCAACATTTTATGTCATATCGTTGTCTTCCATGATGTCCCGACGGGTATTTAATGCAACATAAATCTGCGAGCAAGACAATTAATACTTACCATTTTTTAGAAATCTTTTATTTTTAGAAGAGATTTTTTTATATTATTTTCTAGAGTTAAATGTCATGCGCTTTAAAGCGCATAACACCGAACTTAGGGACTTAATCATGCGCATATCCGCAGTCGCAGAATTCACGCATGTAATTGCGCTATTTCACATGGAATATATATAAAAGTCAATGTGCATTTGTTGCAGAATCGTTGACCAAGTCTACCTTTGCGCGCGGTTGTCATGCGGCATGCGGTTGTCATGCGGCATGCGGATGGCATGGGGACCGCCCCAGGTCGGTTATTAATTCCTTGTCACCAAGGATAAGATTCTTTCCATAATTATATCCAATACTCGGAAAGTTAGTAATGAAAAGGATTAACATGATCTTAGATGATTCTAGAATTAAGGTTTGCGTATAAATACAACCCTAAACCCCCGTAACAACAACCATGATTACGTAGCACACTTTGTTGAATTAAACCGACAGTCGAGTTACGTATTCAATCAACACCTTCATTCGTTCTACAAGGTTTACATACCAGTCCTCATCGACGGTAACCTACAACTTTTTTGAGGTCACGATCAACGAACATATTGATGGTGGCCTTAAGCATTTAGTCCACATCGATATCATCATATGGATCTTGTTTATACACGGTAGTCGAACTAAAAAATTAAATAATACGGAGTAGTAAATTTCTTTAAACCCCACATTATTCATAGATTATGATAATACTCCGTGCAAAAACATACACACAAAATGCAAGTACAATACATAGATTATGTGAATCTCACTATTGGATATCGGATTCAGCACAAACTGTATTGGTCATGTCCATGTAATGCAAGTATTTTACCCTTCCAAAAGTCAATCTATGACATCACAAAACTTGGTTTTATTTATACTTTAAGCCCCTCTCCAATATCTACATTTTTTGCAATCTCAGTTTGCTAAATTTTTCATTTCCACATTACAATCAGTTTGTTTATTTTTCATTTCCACATTACAAATTCCAAATACTAGTATACTACCTCAACTGCACACAGTACATATCATTACAAAACCAGAATATAATACTCTAAACTTTTTAAATCTCCGAAAAATAATAACACGTCGAAAATATACTCTTAAATATATACACACAGTTCAAAAAGCCTTTTGCTTTGCTTTGTACATCATCTACCTCTATATATCTATCTTTTCTTCTCTTCGATCTGCAGATCTTGAAAATGCGTCATTGTTAGATTTGATTTTCTTAACTATTATATTATATTATAATATAATATATATAATATAATTATAATTATATATATATATATAATATAAAAACTTAATAACAAAAGCGTTAAGTTTGTTGTTATTGGGATAAAAATAAAAGATAGATGGCAAATGGTACGGGAGACAGTGACAGCGTGGCGGTGGTACACGTGGAAGGTGATTCCGCAATGTTTACCGAACAAGAGGTGAAAGAGATGTGTGGGTTGAAGTTTGGTGGCGTTGATCACGTGGCGGTCACGTGCGGGTGTACTAGTTACTGCTATGGTGATGCTGTTGGTACCCTAAAGGTGTTTCTTAATGGTGATCTTCAAATCACCTGCGATTGTACCCCTGGTTGTCCAGAAGGTCAATCTATATATTTTCCATCCTTTTTTACTTATGCATGTTAACTTGTCTTTATAATTAATGTTATTTTTGATATATTTGATAATTGTGTGTGATATATGCATTCAAATTTCATATAATAAATGTGTTTGCATTGACCATATGCATCAAAAAAAAAAAAAAAAAAAAAAAAAAAAAACATCCGAACATGTGACTTATATTTGTTTTTACCAAAATTTAAAATAAAGAATGTTATAGATACATTACACCTCTACGTATATATTTTATTACAAGTAACAATTTGTGAAATTTGATGCATAGATACAATGTGCTTTTGAAGAATATTATGTTCTTGTGTATGTATGATGTTTTTGTATAAAGTTAGAAAATGTAGTCTTTTTGAAGCAAATTGTGAGTTTAATGGTTGAGGGTGAGAGTGATGTTACATGATGTTTGGTCACTGCAGAGTTTGAGAATCATGGATTCGGCGATTGTTCAGAGATACTGTTATTTACCTTACCCTTCACGTGACAACATCAAATTTGTGTTGTTTTTTAGAATTTATTTTCTCATAATGCCTTTGACCTATATGTTGGTGTTAACCAAAATGTTACTTTTAAAGATGTGAGCTTAAAGCCTACCTAGCCTAGCAGGTGTCAGTAATAGTTGGGGAAGGGCAAAGGTCGACACATAGAAAAAGTAGACGGTATCACTAACCGTCTGGATGAAAGAAACGGAAAAAGATCCTCCGAAAATGGTTGAACGTTCATGTCTCCATGTGGGTTTTGAAGTTTAGCTTTGTTCGTTACTAGTCTTATTTTTGTACTTTTTTCATTTCAAGTAATCTTTGTTTGTTTGTCTCTTATATTGCTAACTTTAATTTTTAGCGTGTACAGTGGCGATTCTAGGATCAGAACTTAATGGGATCCCGATTTTTTTTTTTAAGTATTAATTATATTTTAATGTTATTTTAGTGGTTATTTAACTACAAGAAACTACAAATTCGAGAAATATATGTGATCCGAATAGTTAATTTTGTGGTGTTCTATACAATTTAAAGGAAAAAGTATAAATTCTTAAAATATATGGGATCCTATAGTTAAGTTTTGTGGCGTCCTATACAATTTAAAGAGTATTTTCTACATCAAAATTTTAAACTAGTGGTGTCCCGTGACCCCACGGGTTACAACCTAAAGTCGCCCCTGAGCGTGTAGTAGCTCGGTTGGGTTCGGTTGGAGTTATCGCCGGTTGTGTGACGCTTACTTGTTTCGAGCCTTTGCGAGTTGTTTTGTTTGTAATTGTTTGGGACTTTCATCATTCGATGAAGGTTCCTTTTTTAGTAGTATTCGTTATTTTGGCAAAGAAAAAAAAAATAAAGTTGGTTTATCTGTTAGCGTGTTGGCTCTGACGTTGAGTTGAAATTGGGCAATTGGCTCACTTGAGGGTGACAAAACATTCATATGCATCCCTCAATCAGTCTCTGTATGTATTTGAGGTGGTTTTAAAATGCATTATTGAGCTACATTGGTGGATGTTTATTGATTGCCTTAGATTTTAGCTTTAATAGTATGTGTTCTCTATCATATTTTTTGTTATTGACAAGTTGTTATTGTATAATTAATGTTTAGACAAATTGAGCCCAGCGGCGTTTGAGAAGCATTCGGGTAGGGAAACAGCAAGGAAATGGAAGAATAACATTTGGGTGATTGTTGATGGAGAAAAGGTTCCTTTATCAAAAACTGCACTTCTCAAGTACTATAATCGAGCTTTGACTAAAACACCCAACAAATCCCAAAATGGCCGAGTTTGTCATCGAGATGAGTTTGTTAGATGCACGAAATGCAGTAAACTCCGTAGGTTTCATCTCCGTACAGAAGAGGAGTGTCGGGCTTATCATGACGCTTTTATTGATGATGATTGGAAGTGCTATAAAATGCCTTTTGACAAGTATTTCTTGAACCCTTATTCTTGTTAAATTATATTTTATATTCTTATTTCTGAAACATTTAAAAGATCTTCGGCGCCATTATTTAAACGAACACTCTCTGGTTGAGGTGGCAAATTGAGCGGGTTTCTTAATTGGTAAAATAGTTTAAGTTTATATAGAAATTGGCAGGTTGGATTTTTGTTGAAACACTTTTTGATCAAAAGTTTGGTGTCAATTATGATCAGAATGTAATTACATATTTTATGATTTCAATAATAATCAATTTTCCTTAAATGAATAAAAGATATAATAAAATTAATACTCCGTATAAAACAGTTTAACCCGTACATAAGTAAATGGGTCAAAATTGACCCATAGGTTTTATTTGTAGTTGATTAGCACATTTGATATCTTTATACACTACTCTTGCTATCCGTATTCTGTATTTATATTATAATCCATACGGTGTAGCGGTTGCTCATTATCTTGTAACGTAAAAAGGTATATGTTTTACCATTTGCTTGTCTGTTTCAGAATAACATGTGATGATGAAGAAGAAAGAGGTAGTCGTAGAGTATATAGAGGTTGTGTTCGGTCAACTACATGCAAAGGTTGTACATCCTGTGTTTGTTTTGGTTGCGGTATCTGTCGTTTTACTGACTGTTGTTGTCAAACTTGCATCGACTTCACGAGGAACTCTAAAGCTTGACTTAGGAGGAGACATTTTAATTAAATCATTAATCTTTTTATCATCTCTTCCTTGACTTATTTTTGCATTGTTTGACATAACAATTAAACGTTCTCGAATTTAATTTAATGTACTTTAAAACACAAAATGTGATCGTTTGGGCAACCATTTAGTTCCGAGCGTTTTGAATGAGGCACTTGTTCCACCGATCGTTCTTGTACTTCTTTTCATTTATGGATTGGATTCGATGGTTAAGGGTCTTTTTTTCATCTATATTCTTAACTAACCATTCTGGCCTTCAAATGAGTTTATGGTAGAGATTGGGTAAATAATTTTGAGTCCTTTTTCGTCCTATATATAAGTTACAATAATTTTGAGTACAATTTTGGCATCAAAACATAGGTATACTATATGGGTCCATTTGGTTATTTTCGGGACCCAAGTTCAAAAAACTTTTCAAGCTATTGTTACATGTGTTATTTGGGAGCCCATTTGGTTATTACGGACTTACCAAAATATGAGTGTCCTAGACTCAAAAAGTGGGGCTGTAAACATAATATGAAATGAACCAAACTACCCTCCCTTCTCAACTATTGTTACATCTGTTAACGAATCCAGCAATTAACAGCTTTTCAACCTCGATATTGTTGAACTCAAATTCGAATTTGATAATATATTTGAGCTTGAACAATAGCTATTAAAATACATTATTCCATCTTTACAGAAGCATTATTCTCATAAATCAATACTAAGTCCTCAACACTTAAGATGTAATGTCATTTCGGAGATTAGATTAGAATAACTATGCAAATGCAGGATTGAAGCAGAAGCAAACATTCGTTGCAGGATTGAAGCAGACATCCGTTGCACGATTTGAGTAGTCGTCCAAAAGTGTTTTTCATGATGGAATGAAAGAAATGTCGACCCTCATCTTGAAGTCGAAAAGAACGAAGCAGCGGTACAAAATTAGCATTAAACCATTTGTTTAAATAATGAGCCAATCTAGTTTAACGAATCAAATACCTTAAAATCTAGGATTTTGTAATTTTAAAACTTTACATAAATGTATATAGTAGGATTCAAAGCTATATTTTAACATTATACCAACTTATGTGATCTCTAAATTCATCGCACTCGAGTAGATAAATGAGCAACTTGAAATTGATAATTATTTGCATTTAAGTAACAAAAAACCGGTAATTTTGAGTTTGACATTAGTAAACTATTTATTCATGCAAATCATATAAAACTATTAACTTTATTCTAGACTGTTAAATCAACGTCATATTAGCACTTTCTTCTATCAAAGAATAACTAATCAATATCATCTGCGACACTCTTCTTCAACCATTAAATTAATTTACTTAATCATATTACAAATATTAGCGTACAATGTACAACCAAATTTAACAATTTAAAGCACATGGTTTCATTATTTAATATGCTTTCCAACCACATCTTTTATCACTAAAATTGGATAATACACCAATGGCCAAACAATGTTATTGGTGTGGTGAATGGCGATGGCAATAACGGATGAACCACACCCACCGATGGAAATGCTCTAATAAACCAAGAAAAAGTTACAAAGAATGTAGAGGCAACAAGGCAAATAATATTAGTAACCTAAATACAACTTTTAAGATTTACTTGAGTTTTGTTAGCAATTATGTCTGTATGGAACTGTAAACGTATAAATGCATTGCAATATAACTATAAAGTTAACAATAAGTTGAAACGTAAAACTGAATATAAATACGATCAAACCGAGGTGACGGGTTGAACCGGGCTTGTGTTTGACACAATCCCCTTAAACAGATTCGACGTCTGTTCCCAGGGTACACCGGTTCGAAGCAGCGTACTGCCGGACTTAACACTTGCCTGAAAAGAAGCCGGAACGTGAAGCTGAGATGAAAACGGGTTCGGATTGCAGGTTTCTGTTGTGTGTGCTGCAGGTCATCTGTTGTGTGTTTTTTTTCTGCAGGCTAGTTTCCAATTTTATAGCACAAAGTTGCAGCCTTACTGTTGGTATCCACATCAGTATTTCACACTTGCAACTTACTACTGGTATCCACATCAGTATGAAGTGGATCTGACTCACAAAGTCAACAGTGGAAACCAAGTTGGAAAACATGTGTATCTGCAATTACTCCATAACCAAGTGACAAAAAAAACGTAGTACAAAAACCGGCCTCGCACGGGCCCGGATTTTCGGAGCTGCATTCGTGTCCGCAGGTCGTGCGGGCACGCCCATTGGATCACAGGAAATCCCAAGTTTATTTTGCACCCCCCCCCCCCTGCGCGAGAGTAGGTGCTAGAGTAAAATATGGCATAAGGTCTTGACATAGGTTTGGAGATAAGAACTTATATACCTCTCATAAGTTTATCTCCACTCCTATGTGGGACAAGATGCATCCTACTAGATTTCCATATTTTTGTATCAAACACACAACATTGAGACTCGATATCTCATTCACATTCTATTCGTTTTGGACACACTTTAGCTCGTTTTAAAGTCCTCGTCAAGGACTACAAAATCCACTAAATAGTTACTAATATGTATTACATTATAATATATTAATATGTGTCCAAAGTTTGGTAAAAACCATTTATTTTATCCAAAATTTCCAACAATCCCCCACATGAATGGAGATCGATCTCAGAAACAACAATTTTCCGATTAAATTTCAGCAGTTGAATCTTGCATACGATAGGTAGGTGTTACCCTTTGAACCTTCGCTTATGAAACGCACTTAGTCTACTGGCTCAGAGTAGACGGCGATGTCTTTGAACTCGTCTGCCGTTTGTGTAGGCGACAATACGCTTCACACAAGATTCTCCCTGACAAAGTCAAGTCCTCATAGTTATGTTCGTTATGGTCATGAACATTCGCCTGGTTCTGCGAGAGCTTATCAAATATTATGCCCCAACAATACCCTTCGAAGCGACCCCACTTCTCTCTCACATAGGTGATTCACCACAGCGTGGCTACTGATTAACCACGCATGGTTATTTCAGTTGAATCATTAAAAGCCATATGCTTATCCTCTTACTTGTCACTTTTAGGAATGGACTAGGAAGTCTACTCTTAATTAGTAAACTCCCTTTAAAAGGTGTAGGGGTTGCTAGTTTAGTAATTAACTCCCCCACAGTGACTTCGCTAGTTCATACAAGTAGGTTGTCCTATTGAACTCAGATCTTGGGATCTCCAGTCAACTGAGTTAGGTTTTCCTTCATATAAACTTAGCCTTTCATGGGCTTTAGTCCCATTCCCACGCACGACTTATACACTAACTCTCTGCTTAAGCCTTTTGTCAGCGGATCCGCAATATTATCCTTTGACCTCACATAGTCAATAGTGATAATTCCTGTAGAGATTAGTTGTCGTACTGTATTATGTCTACGCCGTATATGTCTATTCTTACCATTATACATTGTGCTATGAGCTCTACCAATCGCCGATTGGCTATCACAATGTATACTTATGGCCGACACCGGCTTAGGCCATCTTGGTATATCTTCAACGAATTGACGTAGCCATTCTGCTTCTTCACCAGCTTTATCTAAAGCGATGAATTCTGATTCCATCGTAGATCTAGCAATAACCGTTTGTTTAGACGATTTCCACGATATAGCAGCACCTCCAAGTGTGAATACATATCCACTTGTCGCTCTGGAATCATTTGTATCAGATATCCAGTTTGCATCACAATGACCTTCAATCACTGCAGGATATCTGTTATAATGCAGCCCGTAATCCCTAGTGTATCTTAAGTACCGAAGTAACCTTGTCATACACCTCCAGTGAGACGTACTTGGATTACTCGTGTATCTACTTAGCTTGCTTACAGCATATGCTAAGTCGGGTCGAGTACAACTCAGTAGATACATTAAGCTGCCAACAATTCTTGAGTACTCTAATTGGTTAACAGGTTCTCCTCTGTTCTTAGCTAGATGTTGACTCGTGTCAATGGCAGTTCTAGCTACATTAGAGTCATTTGCATTGAACTTCTCAAGAATTTTATCCACATAATGGGTTTGACTTAGAACAAGTCCACTATGGGTTCGTGTGATTTTTATCCCCAATATCACATCTGCCAAACCCATGTCTTTCATGTCAAACTTCGATTTTAACATGTCTTTTGTAGATTTAATCATCTTCTCATTACTACCAGCAATGAGCATATCATCTACATATAGACAAAGGATAACATATCCATCTGGTGTGTCTTTCACATAAACACACTTGTCACATTCATTGATCTTAAATCCTAAATCAAGCATGACATGATCAAACTTCTGGTGCCATTGTTTGGGAGCTTGTTTTAGTCCATACAAGGACTTAACGAGTTTACAAACTTTCCTTTCTTGTCCAGGCGCTTTAAACCCCGCGGGTTGTTCCATGTAAATCTCTTCTTCGAGATTTCCATTTAGGAAAGCGGTTTTCACATCCATTTGATGTACTTCCAAGTTTCTAATGGCGGCAATGGCAAGTACCAACCTGATTGAGGTTATTCGCGTTACCGGCGAATATGTATCAAAGTAATCTAGACCTTCTCGTTGTCTATAACCTTTGATCACCAACCTTGCCTTATACTTATCAATGGTACCATCTGGCTTCAACTTCTTCTTGAAGATCCATCGATAACCTAGTGGCTTGCATCCCGGAGGAAGATCCACTAACTCCCAAGTATGGTTTTGTAAAATAGAATCTATTTCACTTTTAATGGCCTCCTTCCATTGAGGTCCTTCAGAGGAAGACACCGCTTCACGGTAAGTTGTAGGTTCATTTTCAACCATGTAAGTGTGAAAATCAGGACCGAATGATTTTTCTGTCCTTGCTCTTTTGCTTCGTCTCAGCTCAAGCTCTTCTTCCTCAGATTCTACTAGTTCCTCATGAACTTTTTTATGAGGTGTCTCAACTTCAACATGTTCATTCGCAATGCACGGAAATACATTTTCAAAGAACGAAGCATTTCTCGATTCCATGATCGAACCTTTATGTATATCCGAAATCTTGGATTCATGCACAAGGAACCGATAAGCCGTACTGTGTTCAGCATATCCAATAAATATGCAGTCAACAGTCTTTGACCCTATCCTTTGTGCCTTAGGTAGTGGAACAACTACCTTTGCTAGGCACCCCCACACTTTGAGATACTCATATGATGGTTTTCTTTTCCACCATAACTCGTATGGGGTTTCATTCCTTTTCTTTTGGGGTATCTTATTTAAAAGATAGTTTGCCGATAGGATGGCATCCCCCCACATTGACTGGCTTATACCTGAACTCACCAACATGGCATTCACCATTTCTTTCAAGGTTCTATTCTTTCTTTCAGCAGTGCCATTTGATTGGGGTGAGTAAGGTGCAGTGAATTCATGTCTAATGCCATTTTGCGCACAAAATTCAGCAAAAGGTGCAACATATTCGCCACCTCTATCACTGCGGACAACCTTGATTTTCCGTTCAAGTTGATTCTCAACTTCATTTTTATAAGCAATAAATTTCTCAATTGCTTCATCTTTACTTTTCAATAAGTAAACATAACAATACTTCGTGCTATCATCGATAAATGTAATGAAGTACTTGTTACCATTCCTTGTTGGAATGGATTTTAAATCACACACATCAGTGTGAATCATATCAAGGGGTTCGGTTATTCGTTCAACCGATTTGAAGGACGATCTTGTTAATTTGGCTTCTACACATGTTTTACATTTATAGTTTGAGTCAATGTGTAACGTTGGTATGCAATTTAATTTAATTAAGCGACGAATGGAATTAAAATTAACATGACCTAGTCTACCATGCCACACATTAGAAGACTCAAGAAAATAAACAGAAGTAGTACTTGTTTTATTAGCTTCAGTGTTAATAACCATTGCATTTAGCTTAAACATGCCATTAAGGGCATAACCCTTACCAACATAAACACCACTTTTGGTCAACACGACCTTATCAGACTCAAACACTAGTCTAAAGCCAAACTTATTCAATAACCACCCAGACACAAGATTCTTACGAATCTCAGGAACATACAACACATTAGTCAAAGTAAGTTCTTTTCCAGAGGTCATTTTCAGGATCACATTTCCTTCACCCTTGATATCAGCAGTAGCCGAGTTTCCCATAAACAGCTTATCTTCACTAGTAACCTCTTTGAAAGTGTTAAAGAGGCTCTTATCAGCACACACATGACGGGTAGCCCCAGTATCAACCCACCACTCTCTGGTATTAGAACCAACCAGATTAACCTCGGAAATCATAATACTGAGGTCAGAAATCATAGCAACCAGGTTGTCAGCATCATCAACCATGTTAGCTTGTTTAGAAGTATATTTCTTTGGCTTAGTGCACTGATCAGCACGATGACCTGGCTGGTCACAATTAAAGCATTTTCCAGAGAACTTTTTCTTCTTGGCAACACCTCCTTTAGGTCCAAACTTGAACCCTTTTCCCTTGTTACTCTTCTCAGTCTTCCATTTGCGGTTGCTACCTTTTGAGGATTGACCGTGTTCAACAATATTAACCTTTGCTGAAACATGGGTAATGCTTCTTTTAAGAGCAACTTTGTTGTCTTCCTCAATACGAAGACGGACCACAAGGTCTTCAACGGTCATTTCCTTTCGCTTATGTTTCAAATAATTTTTGAAATCAACCCAGCTTGGTGGCAGTTTCTCAATCATAGCTGCAACTTGGAAACTTTCACTGATTATCATTTTTTCCGCATATATGTCATGAATAATGACTTGTAATTCTTGGATTTGACTCATAACAGTCTTTGAGTCAACCATCTTAAAGTCCAAGAATTTAGCTACTACCCATTTCTTGGTACCAGCATCTTCAGTCTTGTACTTTCGCTCTAAAGACTCCCATAATTCTTTGGCAGGCTTTATTGTGCAGTACACGTTATAGAGAGAATTCTCCAAACTATTCAAGACATAGTTCCGGCACAGGTAATCCAAATGTTTCCATGCCTCAACCGCGCTCACAGTTTGAACATCCCCAGCAACAAGTTGGGGAGCGGTTTCTGTTAAGACCCTCGCAAGGTTCAACGTTGTCAGATAAAAGAGCATCTTTTGCTGCCAACGTTTAAAGTCCACACCAGTGAACTTTTCAGGTTTCTCAGCATGAGAAACTACCGCATTCGGTAGTGGTGCAACTGTCGCAACAGTAGCGTTAACAGTGGAGGAGCTCGGGATCGATACTGTCGCACCAGTATTTGTAGCAGCAACGGTAGTGGAATCCGGGTTCGACTGAGTATTCATTCTGAAAAGAAGTCGTAAACCAAATTAATAATCACGAATGAAAGTAATTTTATTTCCACACAACTTTTTTACGATGTGTATTTCATGTTAAGTTTAGACATGAAATAGCATATACGATTCATAATTATATATTCAGCAAGTGGTAACTAATATTTATGGAAGAATATAATTCAAAGATAGATGACAAATAGATATTTAAATATATTTTAAAGGTCTGATGTAAATGATTGTTATAAATAAATATCATGAATGTCTGTGTATATCACATCATTTAATATATAGGAGTCGACTTATATGTTTGGCCACAAGCAATACATATTTTAAAACGAAACTTTAAAACATATGCAGTAGTACAGATATGATATCATAGGTTGCAGTTTGAGTTTCACAAGAACAATTATTTAATTTTCGTGAAATCGGATCTGTTTAAGATTGTTAGCAATTATGTCTGTATGGAACTGTAAACGTATAAATGCATTGCAATATAACTATAAAGTTAACAATAAGTTGAAACGTAAAACTGAATATAAATACGATCAAACCGAGGTGACGGGTTGAACCGGGCTTGTGTTTGACACAATCCCCTTAAACAGATTCGACGTCTGTTCCCAGGGTACACCGGTTCGAAGCAGCGTACTGCCGGACTTAACACTTGCCTGAAAAGAAGCCGGAACGTGAAGCTGAGATGAAAACGGGTTCGGATTGCAGGTTTCTGTTGTGTGTGCTGCAGGTCATCTGTTGTGTGTTTTTTTTTCTGCAGGCTAGTTTCCAATTTTATAGCACAAAGTTGCAGCCTTACTGTTGGTATCCACATCAGTATTTCACACTTGCAACTTACTACTGGTATCCACATCAGTATGAAGTGGATCTGACTCACAAAGTCAACAGTGGAAACCAAGTTGGAAAACATGTGTATCTGCAATTACTCCATAACCAAGTGACAAAAAAAACGTAGTACAAAAACCGGCCTCGCACGGGCCCGGATTTTCGGAGCTGCATTCGTGCGGGCACGCCCATTGGATCACAGGAAATCCCAAGTTTATTTTGCACCCCCCCCCCCCCCCCTTGCGCGAGAGTAGGTGCTAGAGTAAAATATGGCATAAGGTCTTGACATAGGTTTGGAGATAAGAACTTATATACCTCTCATAAGTTTATCTCCACTCCTATGTGGGACAAGATGCATCCTACTAGATTTCCATATTTTTGTATCAAACACACAACATTGAGACTCGATATCTCATTCACATTCTATTCGTTTTGGACACACTTTAGCTCGTTTTAAAGTCCTCGTCAAGGACTACAAAATCCACTAAATAGTTACTAATATGTATTACATTATCATATATTAATATGTGTCCAAAGTTTGGTAAAAACCATTTATTTTATCCAAAATTTCCAACAAGTTTTAGACATCTTATGTCAAGTAATTATTAAACAAGCTAAACTCATAATTTCTGGTACTCGACTCAGCTTCGATCTTGAACGGATGTAGCCACAATATTTTTCAAACAAAGAAGTTGGACCCAAGTTAACAAATACTCCGTATTCCTTAACTTATAGTTAACGTAAATAAATTATAAACAAAAAATTTGAAAGACAAAAAATTAAATTAAGAAATACTTGAGGGACTATTCTTGAAAATCACTCCAAACTTAACAATCAGCTCAAACTAGATCGAGTCTCGACCACTGCTATGCTGGTGTTTGCTTCAACACTGATTAATATTCAGTGGCTGATGCCTAACTTAAAATAGCCCCAATATTCTCAATCATAAAACCCTAAATTCGTATTTTTCACATCAATCTCTATTCGAATTAATTCTCCAAACCCTAGCTTTAAATCACTTTAATTATTGATCGATTTAATTTCATATTGTTAGTTGTTAGTGATTGGATGTAATTTTAGGGCTCGTAAATATGAGAAGACAACGGCCGGAGTTCCGGCGGCAAGTTAGACGGCGGTTTCCGAATGTGATTTGGTTAACTTTATGTGGATTAGTGGTTTTAATGTTGATCATTTTATTAAGTCGAGAATCAACACAACCTAGATCCAGATCCGTTTTATCGAAGGTAAATTCAAACTATATGTATATTTTAAGTAATTATTAGTATTTTGTTATTATATTAGGATTAGGATTGTTGTATATAGTGAATTATTATAAATTATAATATATGGAGTAACTGTTTTGTATTACATGTGTGAAAACTGCATTTAGAATTAAGTGTTAAGCAAGAAATGGACATTTATTTATTTATCTTGATATAATAAGTGTATATTCATCTGCATATCTGCATCATTTAGCTGTTTACCTAGAAGCTTTTTTTAATCTAGATGCTTCTTTTAAGACTGTTGAAGCTCCATATACAAGGTGGAGTGATCCTCATTAGTGGTTTTCCCTTTTTTTTTAAAAAAAATGTGTAATTAGAACTACGAAATGTTACTTCGGGTGCATGTTTTTAATATATAGTACTTGATTATCTTTTCATATCTTTATGATATGCTTGTTATTGAAGAACACTTCTCAAACTAAGCATTTAAGTGTTAAAACTCGAATCATGTAAGTCGAACATAGTTTATACATTTATATATGTATAGAAGTGTTTAATACCAGGAGAGCCTTTTCACTTGTAGGAATGATATAATGCTAACGCATGTTCCATAGTAGGAAGCATCGGTTTTTAATCTCATTAACATTTTAAAGCATTGATTCAGCGAAATCACACTTTTTGACTTCTGCATCTCTATTCCTCTTGCTTAAATGTGGAATCTTTGCATATACGATTGATTTTTTATCTTTTATGAAAATGTGTATCCGCCATATTTATGCATCTACGTGCGTACGTATATTAAAAAATGTTAATGTAAAAATTACTGATATAAGTATGCAGTTTTATATATTTGTCTATTATATGATTCGAATTTAAAGAACTGAGTGTTCCTACTTTTCTTAATTTAGATATTTTCTTACAGGATCCTTGGCCTGTATGTGTTTTTATTGCGTCTGTATGACTTCCTGGTAGACCTTCTTGTATATTCCTTTTTTTCTAATATTGATACCGAATACTATTAGAACAGATATAGATCCGCTTATGATAAAATCAACATGAGGTCATTGTATGAACTGTTGTGAGAGGAACGTAAAATAGTGGGGCCTTAATTTTAGTAAGTGGTGAGTCTCAAATTGTAATTAACAACTTGTAAGTTGTCAACATGATCTCTCATGCTGATTGTTTCAAACTGTGTTAGAACCATGGTCACATTGAACTCAGATTGATCTGGTACTAGATTGCGGTTCGCTAGGTCCATAAAACTGTGTATGGAGAGGATAGGCTCATTCTGAATCGCCGTTGTAAAATGTGCCCTATATCATGACAGTAATTTACCCAATAATTAATAATTTATATTTGTCAAGTAATATCTAACAAAGTCTCAACCTATACTTCAATGTGGAGCTAATTGTTAAGTAGTTCATAATTATTCCCAATACGGAGCTACAAGTTAAGTGGTTCGAAACTGTTTTATGATTTAGAAATTGGGATCTTATTAACTTAATCTCCGAGTAAACAGACCAATTAATATGTTTCCCAACTAAAGTCCCAAATTCCCAATGAACGTGTTAATAGTCATTTGTAATTTTTTATCTACCTATCATTGTGTGTTTAATCTTCTAGTTTTCGTGTAATTAAGTTCTAAAGCCTGTGTATTTATATGATGACACAATATTCTTGTTAAAATGGTGAAGAATTCTTGTAACATTCACACTTTAAATTGGTCAATGCAGAGTTCGTATATGAATAATAAATCGATGGAGGGTCTTAACGTGACAGCTGAAATGTTGAGTCCGGACTCAATCGCACGACAACTCAACGATCAAATATCACTAGCAAAAGCATATGTTGTGATTTCAAAAGAAAGCAACAACCTCCAATTTGCATGGGAGCTAAGTGCCCAAATTCGTAACTCCCAGATCCTTCTTTCGAATGCAGCCTTAAGACGATCTCCGTTAACACTTCGAGAATCAGAAACTGCTATTCGGGACATGGCCCTTTTGCTTTTTCAAGCCCAACAACTCCATTACGATAGTTCAACCATGATCATGAGACTAAAAGCCCGAATCCAAGATCTTGAAGAACAGATGAGTTCTGTAACCGATAAAAGTAATAAGTACGGACAAATAGCTGCCGAAGAAGTACCAAAAAGCCTATACTGTCTTGGTGTCCGTTTAACAACCGAATGGTTCAAACGAACAGATCTACAGAAAAAAGCCCTTAATAATAAGCAAATCAGCACGAAATTAAAAGACAACAATATGTATCATTTCTGTGTTTTCTCAGACAACATTCTTGCTACTTCAGTTGTGGTAAATTCGTCAGCATCGAATTCTCGAAATCCCGATCGACTAGTGTTCCATCTTGTAACGGATGAAGTCAACTATGCAGCCATGAAAGCATGGTTTACAATGAACAGTTTTCGTGGGGTCACAGTTGACGTTCAAAAGTTTGAAGATTTCACTTGGTTAAACGCGTCTTACGTCCCTGTTCTTAAACAGTTACAAGACTCCGATACCCAAAATTATTATTTTTCGGGAAATAACGATAATGGGAAAACGCCAATCAAGTTCAGAAATCCTAAATATCTATCGATGTTGAACCATTTACGGTTTTACATTCCGGAAGTTTTTCCTTCACTGAAGAAACTCGTGTTTCTTGATGATGATGTTGTGGTTCAAAAGGATCTCGCGGGTCTTTTTATTGTAGATTTAAAGGGTAATGTAAATGGTGCAGTCGAAACATGTATGGAGACGTTTCATAGATACCACAAGTACTTAAACTACTCTCACCCGCTTATACGATCGCATTTTGATCCCGATGCTTGTGGGTGGGCTTTTGGGATGAATGTTTTCGATTTAGTCGAGTGGAGGAAAAGGAATGTTACTGGGATTTACCATTATTGGCAAGAAAAGAATGTTGACCGGACGCTATGGAAGCTTGGTACGCTGCCACCTGGACTTCTTACGTTTTATGGATTAACGGAGCCTTTGGATGCCAGCTGGCATGTTCTAGGTTTGGGTTACACGAATGTGGATCCTCAGGTGATTGAAAATGGAGCTGTGCTGCACTATAATGGCAATTCGAAGCCATGGTTGAAAATTGCAATGGAAAAGTACAAGGCTTTATGGGAGAAATATGTTGATTACAGTCATCCGATGTTGGAACGATGCAATTTCCACTGATATGTACCGGTATTTCTGATTAGACTCAATTTTTTTGTTGTGCAAAGTGAAGCATAAGTTATTGTCAAATATTCATGTTAGATTGCCTGGGTACATGGGGTCTCTTTCGGTTTAGGTCTCTTGTTTATCATCAAGATTTATTATTTATTACACTAATTAGTCGATGGTTTAAGTGTAACGATTACGCTGTATACTATATTGTATGGGTCGTTTTGTTTGTACCTGATATACGAGCCTCAGGCTTGTATTTTTACTACCAGACTCTTGTTTATCAGTGTGTTGATTAGAGGGATCTAGTAGGGATCTTCTTGATCACAGTTGAAGATGCCTTTTTTATTGGCAAAATTGATTATATCTTAGTATTTAGAGTGTTTGAATTAACAGTTTTTTTAACTTATTAATGTTATAAATTACTTATCTAACGTTTCCATGACAAAATTCAAGTACTGCTAGAGTGCTAGTGTTGTAAAAGTAACCCAATTAATGCCGATTACTCCTTTATAGAAACCTGCCGAAATGATTTTTCATAATTCGAATAATCAATTTGAACATCTGTCAATGTGTCAAAATCAAATTTAGTTGGTCAAAGTCGGATTTAAAAATTCCTATAAAATCGGTTAAAATGAATATCGGACTAAATTTTAATATGAAATGAAATTAAAAGATTGATGTTATAATTCAGTAGGCTTATAACTACCTTTAGTGGTTTGATTCTTGATGTTATAATTCAGTAGGCTTATAACTACCTTTAGTGGTTTGATTCTTGATGTTATAATTCAGTAGGCTTATAACTACCTTTAGTGATTTGATTCTTGATTTAGAATACTAATAATGAAGTGTAAGAACAAAGATGATAATGGAGAGAAAGAAAGAAACACTTTGTAAGTGTGAGAAATGGTGCAAGTTTAATGCTTGCATTCATGAGTATTTATAGCCTAAAATCTCAATATAAAAATACATACTTTGTGTACCAAAATTGACTATATGTATACACCAAAATTGACTATCCATATCTATATTATTATTATTATTATAACACTCCCCCTTGGATAGCAATTTTATTTTGTTGAAGATCAACTATAAATTACTGCCTCGTTAAAAACCTTGCTAAAGAAAACCCAGTGGGAAAAAACTTTAGCTAAGGGAAAAAGAGTGCAGCATGGAATTGACTCCCCCTCAAGTAGACATCGCTTCAGCTGTTACATCTTTTGAACATGTCTCATGCCAATGTTATGAACGTGTGTTCTGAAAATAGCAGTTGGAAGTGCTTTCGTGAAAAGATCAGCAGAGTTTTTGCTAGATTGCACATATCTCATTTCAATCTGGTTGTCCTTAATGAGATTTTGAGTGTATGAGAAGAATCTAGGTGGTATGTGTTTTGTTCGGTCACTTTTGATATACCCTTCTTTCATCTGTGCTATGCAAGCTGCATTATCTTCATAGATAGTTGTTGGACTTTTATCGCGTTCTAGTCCACAAGAATCAGTAATGAGTTGTGTCATTGATCTCAACCAAAAACATTCTCGAGTAGCTTCATGTAATGCAATCACTTCGGCATGATTTGACGATGTAGCAACAAGTGTTTGTTTTTGAGAACGCCATGATATTGCAGTACCTCCATTTAGGAATACATATCCAGTTTGAGATTTAGCTTTATGTGGATCAGATAAATAACCTGCATCTGCATAACCAACCAAATCTTGTTTTGATTCGTTAGAATAAAATAATCCTAAATCAGTAGTTCCTCGAAGGTATCGAAATATGTGTTTGATCCCATTCCAGTGTCTTTTGGTAGGAGCAGAGCTGAACCTTGCCAACAAATTAACTGCAAAAGAAATGTCAGGTCTTGTACAATTTGTAAGATACATAAGAGCTCCAATTGCACTAAGATATGGTACTTCTGGTCCAAGAATGTCTTCTTGATCTTCACATGGACGAAATGGATCAGCTTCAACATTGAGTGATCTAACAACCATAGGAGTACTTAATAGTTTTGCCTTGTCCATATTGAAACGTTTCAAAATCTTTTCAGTATATGTTGTTTGATGTACAAGTAAACCATTAGGCATATGCTCAATTTGTAAACCAAGGCAATACTTGGTTTTTCCGAGATCTTTCATTTCAAATTCTTTCTTTAGAAGTTGAATGGCTTCATGGATCTCTTTATTTGTACCTATGATGTTAAGATCATTAACATAAACAGCTATGATCACATATCCGGATGTTGTTTTCTTAATGAAAACACAAGGGCAAGTAAGATTATTTGTATACCCTTTGCTTATCAAGTAATCACTTAATCGGTTATACCACATACGTCCCGATTGTTTTAACCCATATAAAGATCTTTGTAATTTAATCGAATACATTTCTTTGGGTTTTGCATTTGATGCTTCTGGTACCTTAAATCCTTCAGGTATCTTCATATATATATCACTATCAAGTGATCCATATAGATAAGCAGTCACAACATCCATGAGATGCATTTCTAAATTTTTAGAAACTGCCAGACTGATTAAGTACCTAAAAGTAATTGCATCCATAACAGGAGAATAAGTTTCTTCATAATCAATTCCCGGTCTTTGAGAAAAACCTTGAGCTACAAGTCTAGCTTTATACCTTGTAACTTCATTTTTCTCATTTCTTTTTCGGACAAAAATCCATCTGTATCCTACAGGTTTCACATCTTTAGGAGTGAGAATGATGGATCCGAAAACTTTTCTTTTATTGAGTGATTCTAATTCAGCTCGTATTGCTTCTTTCCATTGAGCCCAATCATGTCTATTTTGACATTCAACCATAGATGTTGGTTCTGGATCATCATCATTATTCATGATGTCATATGCAACATTAAATGAAAATTTCTCATCAAGATTTTTCATTTCATTTCGGTTCCATAATATTTTTGAATATGCATAATTGATTGCAATTTCTGTATTGACATCATCAATCTCCTCTGCAGTAGGAGTACTGATTTGTGGTTCTTCTTGAACACTTTCTTTTACTTCATTATCAGCTGATTTTCTTTTTCGAGGATTTTTATCCTTTGAACCGATTGGTCTTCCACGTTTCTGACGTGGCAAAGATTCATGAGTGACGTTATTGCCAGCTTTTGGAATTTCAATTCGAGCTGGAGTATTTACTGCTGGTATATATGATTTTGTCACCGTTTTTGTATCTGTAAATGCATCAGGCAATTGATTTGCAAGTTCTTGTATATGCATTATCTTTTGAACTTCTGTCTCGCATTCTTTTGTGCGAGGATCAAGATACTTTAATTGAGGTTCACACCATGAAACATCATTTTCTTTATTTTTCATTTCTCCCCCTAATCTAGGGAACAATGTTTCATTAAAATGACAATCAGCAAAACGTGCTGTAAAAACGTCACCTGTCATAGGTTCAATATACCTTAATATTGAAGATGTTTCATATCCAACATATATTCCCAACCTCCTTTGAGGACCCATTTTTGTACGTTGTGGTGTCGCAATTGGAACATACACTGCACAACCAAATGTTCTAAGATGGGAAATATTTGGCTCTTGACCAAAAGCAAGTTGTAGGGGGGAATATTTATGACTTGCACTTGGTCTGATGCGAATCAATGCAGCAGCATGTAAAATTGCATGACCCCATATAGATACAGGGAGTTTTGTTCTCATTATCAATGGTCTAGCGATTAACTGTAAACGTTTAATCAATGACTCGGCTAAACCATTTTGTGTATGCACATGAGCAACAGAATGTTCAACAACAATTCCTATAGACATGCAATAGTCATTAAATGCTTGAGATGTAAATTCACCAGCATTATCAAGTCTCACCCTTTTAATGGTGTAATCAGGAAAATGAGCTCTCAATTTAATAATTTGGGCAAGAAATTTTGCAAATGCCACATTACGGCTTGATAACAGACAAACATGAGACCATCTGCTAGATGCGTCTATTAGAACCATGAAATATCTAAATGGTCCACATGGTGGATGAATTGGTCCACATATATCACCTTGAATTCTTTCAAGAAACATTGGTGATTCTTTCTCAACCTTAAGTGGTGAGGGTCTAGTTATCAATTTTCCAAGAGAGCAAGATGTACATGGAACCATTGTATCATGATGGATTTTTCTATCCTTTAGTGGATGTCCATGAGTACATTCAATAATCCTTTTCATCATTGTTGATCCTGGATGACCTAATCTGTTATGCCATAAACTGAATACACCAGGATCAATATATTTTTCGTTAACTACCATATGTATTTCTGGTACATTTATATGTGTATAATGTAATCCAGAACTAAGTCTTGGCAGTTTTTCAACCACATGACTCTTGTCAGTGATACTTAAATATTTCTCATTTTCTGTTGTCACTGACTGATAATCATACCCGTTAAGGTATATGTCGGAGAAACTCAATAAATTTCTGCTTGACTTGGGAGAAAATAAGGCATCATTTATTAAAAATTTTGTACCATTTGGTAGTATGAAATTTGCCTTTCCTATCCCTTTTATCAAGTTAGCAGGTCCTGATATTGTATGTATAGTTCCTTCCGTTGGTTTTAGATCAATAAAATATTTCTCGGATTTAAGTATAGTGTGTGTAGTTCCACTGTCTGCTATACAGAGATCTCCACCACTTGATTGATGTTGTATTCCAGCAAAATTCATATTGAACTTCATATATAAGAAATAAATAGTGAGTACATTAATATTACACAATATTTTAAACGCAAATAGATAGTACTGAAACATTTAGCAAACATAATGACAAAGACAGACGATATTAAATCGTTTATTTTTCAAAAGACACACAACTTAAACATTCAAGAAATCTTCATATAAATCAGATGGTTTCTCAGTGACTGTTGGATCAATATTATCCACAAAATTTACTTCCTTTTCTTTACCTTTCAGCGAATCCTGATACATCTTAACAAGATGTTTAGATGTTCGGCAAGTATTAGTCCAGTGGCCCATTCTACCACATCTGTAGCAAGATTCTTCAGAATTTTTAGAAGAATTTTCTTCAACATCTTGTTTAATGGGCTTGTTTTGTGGTTGATATTTATATTTTCGTGGATTACTATTTCTTTGACCACCACGGCCACGACCACGACCACGTCCACGCCCATTACCATTACCATAAGGATGGTTTCTACCATAGTTATGGCTTTTGGCATGATGATGGTGATGGTTATTATAACCACGACCTTGCCCGCGTCCTTGTCCCTGTTTATAATTATTTGCAGTATTTGCTTCAGGGATTGCAAGTGTACCAGTAGGACGGGATTGCTGATTTTTCATTAATAGCTCATCATTTTGCTCTGCAACTAAGAGATATGAATTAAGTTCAGGATATGTTTTGAACTTTAGCATTCTCAAATTTCTTTGCACTGTGATGTTTGCAGCATTCATTGTGGAGAAAGTTTTCTCCATCATGTCTGCATCACTAATTTCATGTCCACAGAATTTAAGTTGTGAACATGTATTATACAGAGCTGAGCTGTATTCATTTACTTTCTTAAAGTCTTGGAACCTTAATGTTCTCCATTGTTCCATTGCAGCTGGAAGTAAAATTTCTCTTTGATTATTGAATCTGCTTTTGAGACCTTCCCATAAAACATGGGGATCTTCTACAGTCACATAATTATTTTGTAAGCATTCATCAATATGTTGATGAATAAAGCAACATGCCGTAGCTTGTTCTTTTTCAGAACAAGTGTTGTTTTCATTTATGGTTTCAAGAATGCCCATTGATTTAAGATGCATTTTTACTTTTATAACCCATGGCATGTAGTTGTTTCCAGTTGATTCTAAAGGAGTAAATTTAAGCTTTTCCAGATTCGACATTTTCTATTATCAAAAATTAAAACAAACATCATGATAAATTAGAGTCAATTTATATTCATAAGTATATAAACATTAAACATAAATTTAATATAACATAAATGATAAGTAGGTGACAGTGTCGACCATGTGTAAGCAATCATAAATAAATGTTATATAACAAAAATATAAATATTAGTAAACATAAATGAAAATTTGGCGACAGTGTCGACCATATATTTTTTCAGGTGGTATAACCGACCTATATCATTCTGGTGGTATAACCGACCATATATCATTTTGGTGGTATAACCGACCATATATCATTTTGGTGGTATAACCGACCATATATCATTTTGGTGGCAGAGCCAACCATATTTAGTATTAAGATTATCGTGCTGATAACGTGTTATAATTCAGTAGGCTTATAACTACCTTTAGTGGTTTGATTCTTGATGTTATAATTCAGTAGGCTTATAACTACCTTTAGTGGTTTGATTCTTGATGTTATAATTCAGTAGGCTTATAACTACCTTTAGTGATTTGATTCTTGATTTAGAATACTAATAATGAAGTGTAAGAACAAAGATGATAATGGAGAGAAAGAAAGAAACACTTTGTAAGTGTGAGAAATGGTGCAAGTTTAATGCTTGCATTCATGAGTATTTATAGCCTAAAATCTCAATATAAAAATACATACTTTGTGTACCAAAATTGACTATATGTATACACCAAAATTGACTATCCATATCTATATTATTATTATTATTATAACAATTGAATGTTATCTTCATTGATTAATTACGATAAATAAACGGCCTATGATCCTATCTATTGCTCTAGAATCCAGTTGTAACTTGTTCTATACTACAAATTTGTAAACAAACCGGATTAACTTATATGTCTTGCAACATCATTATCACCCAGTAATGTTGCATTAGTTTGTTTCCTATTTTTCCCCCGAAAAAACATGTAATAACATTAAACGGATCCAAAGAACATCAAGTGCAACCGATACAAAAGTAAATCAACAAACGAGCTCTAGCCACCAACAACCTAAACAAACGAACTCACCAATAGGGTGGTGAATATGCATCTGATTAGGAACTAAAACGTGACTAAAGCTATAACGCATGGAAACCTTAGTACCGGCACTCTAAATCATTCCCACAAGCCCAAAAGCAAACGGAAAGAATACCAGAGACCCACAAACGTGCAGGAATAAAAAAAACATATGAGACGAGCGAGAGAACACTGCCTGCTACACCAAGTGAACTGCCCGCAACCCATCGGCTAGCTACCAAACAGCCGGAAAGAAAATCTGACCACTAAGAGAACGTTGCAGAGGAAGCAGGACTTGTGAGGCGAACCAGAAAAATACCAACAGACTAGCGAAAAAGGCAACCGGTCGAAAAAAGTCAATGACCAGCAAATCAAACCACCCACAAATCCGGGAACCAACCATAGTACCAAGGAAAGTACTCGCCGCCTGGCTCCCGAGTAGAAAGAAAATCATAGAAAATGAAATCCGACAACGAAAAACTTATTCTGGCGAAAGTCAAAAGCATAATGCAACCTCAATCAACACCAATATCCGACAAAGAATAAGCTTCGTGAGTGTGTAGATGGCCGACGGAACGTCGAGCAAAACTCCAGCAAACGGAAACCAGATTCGGCTAGATCCGGGAAACGCAACACCAGCGTGGAGGAGACAAGAGGTGGCGAATATCAAAACAAATGATGATCGACATTCGAGGTGTATCCCAACCAACCATCGATCATAGTCATGAGAACGATGACGAGACAGTTTATTGTCTGCCGGAATATACGTATTATGTCGGAAGATGAGAGAAGGGGAAGAAGGCCAAATCACCGACGAGATGTCAGTGGTTGGAGAATAGAAGGAAGCTCAATGGCTAAAAACGGTCGAGAAACCGTCAAAAAGGAGGTGTCGGCGCAAAAATTAGGGTAATGGGGGGAGGCTACGAAATTGAAACTAGGGTTTTGTGGAGAGGGAAAATTATTGTTGAATTCTTGAGCTATAAGTAGGGTGTTTATGTAGTGTTCTTAATCAATAAAAATAAAATACAATCTTTTAGTCAAATTGTATTGACTTCAAGCTTCTATTGTCCATCTGGGTCTCGAGGTTTGTAAATTACACTCTTTAGACTAATCCTAACCCTGCATGTGACATCACAAACAGATTTTCATTTTTTTGCCAAAAAGTGCACTCTGTCAGTGACATTGCAGTGTCAAATATTTGACCCTTAATAACCTAAAATGTCAAATGTTGGTGTAAAATTTTGTAGGGTCCACCAGTTTTTATTATTATTTTTTATTGAATAATAATTAAGTAGATTAATGGATTATATAAAATAAAATATATATTTAATATTAAAAAAAAACATAAATGAAAATACATATTAAATATTAAAAAAGACATAAATTAGATTTTAATTAAAATTCAACATTATATAATTTAACGATTACATAAGATTTCACACTACATAGAATTAATAAAACATCAAATAAACTAATTCGCAGTCCGAAATGTCGTTGAAAGGTTCCAGATATGCTCTACTAGATCCTTGGTTAGTTGGTTGTGCACGTCCATATCCCTTATTTCTCTTGCGATGATGTCTTGATGTCGTCCTCTATTTAGAACACGTTCCATACGATTCTCCATGTCTTCGGTAATGAATCGTTCTTCCCACTTAGAGCAAATCCATTATCTTCAAGAATCATGTTATGTAATATGACACAACAATCCATTACTCTTCGCATCCCGTTTACTAACATAGTGCGCTCAACTATGCGTAAAATATGAAATCGACCTTGAAGAATGAAAGGACCCGTCATAATCCATCCGGACGAAGTCCATATTGATTATAAACGATTCACAACAGTTGATTACATCGCGAGGTACTTGACCTCTATATGATACATTTTACAAACATTGCATTCGTTTTGAAAAGACAATCTTTCATTTCATCTAAAGTTAACAGACATGCATACCATTTCATAATATATCCAACTATAATTGACTTAATAATGATCTTGATAAACTCAACGACTCGAATGCAACGTCTTTTGAAATATGTCATGAATGACTCCAAGTAATATCTTTAAAATGATCAAATGCACAGCGGAAGATTTCTTTCGTACCTGAGAATAAACATGCTTTCAAGTGTCAACCAAAAGGTTGGTGAGTTCATTAGTTTAACATAAATAATCATTTCATAATTTTAATAGACCACAAGATTTCATATTTCCATTTCTCATAAACATACGTCCCATGCATAGAGACAAAAATATCATTCATATGGATTGAACACCTGGTAACCGACATTCACAATATGCATATAAGAATATCCCCATCATTCCGGGATCCTCCTTCGGACATGATATAAATTTCGAAGTACTAAAACATCCGGTACTTTGGATGAGGCTTGTTGGACCCGATAGATCTATCTTTAGGATTTGCGTCAATTAGGGTGTCTGTTCCCTAATTCTTAGATTACCAGACTTAATAAAAAGGGGCATATTCGATTTCGATCATTCAACCATATAATGTAGTTTCAATTACTTGTGTCTATTTCGTAAAACAGTTATAAAAACAGCGCATGTATTCTCAGTCTCAAAAATATATATTGCAAAAACATTTAAAAAGGGAGTAATGAAACTCACTGTAATGTATTTTGTAGTAAAAATACATATTACGATATTGAACAACTGAACAATGCAGGGTTGGCCTCGGATTCACGAACCTATTTCATTCATATATATATATATATTAAAACATATACTTGTAGTCGAACAAATATATATATTATTATTAGTGATATAACTGTTATTTTAATAAATTACGTGTTCCATTAATAACTTAAATATATTTATTTTATATATCTTGAATAATTAATTAATATAATAATAATAAAGTTAGATTATATGTAATAGATATGGTTTTTATATAATTATTAGTTATTTTAATAATAATAATGATACTAGTAACAATAAAAATGATAATAATAATACTAATTATTATTAATGGTAGTGTTAATAATAATATTGATGATAATGATAATAATAGTAAACAACTTATTAAAATCATAATTATATCTATAGTAAATTTTATACATATTACTTAATATTGTCTATAGCAAAATGTTATATTATAATTACTTGATGATTATAATATCACAAGTTTTGTCCAAAAAAATTATGTGTTTCATATATATATATATATATATATATATATATATATATATATATATATATATATATATATATATATATATATATATATATATATTAAACATTAGTTATATTTATAACTCACGTCTTATAAATATATTTACCATTTTACTAATGTTTCGTTAATTCATATTTAGTTATATATATATTTATACACAATTCTCATTTATAGTCGTAATATATTTTGTACCTTAATATATACCTAATTTTATATGTAATATTTACACCTTAAGGTTATAATAGTCGTTATATGTTAAGAGTAAGTTCATATTAATACTTATATTAAAGTTTAACCTTATGAGTTTTCTATATATCTATTTATATGTACATGTTACATATAACTAAATATTTTTAATCATCGCAATTCTAATCTTCAAGTTATCTCCTCATAGTATTTCATATTATATTATAAACTTTATTTATTACTAATCATATTACATATCAATGTACATACATGTATTCATACCCAATTCTTTATATTTATCTTTTATTTACAATCATAATCACATCATAATTTCATTTTCATATTTAAAGTTAATAATACTTATCATACAAATTTCATATATTAATATGTTATCAATAACTTTTACAATAATAATAATAATAATAATAATAATAATAATAATAATAATAATAATAATAATAATAATAATAATAATAATAATAATAATAATAGAAGTAATAGAATAAAAAAAAATGACTACCTTTCAATTAAGCCTCCTTTCAAAAAAAAGAACTGCCATCACTCGGGCTCGAACCCGAGACCTCCCGCTCACACACAACAACCATGACCACTCTTCTGTTTCTGTCTCTCCTGATTTATTTCCCACCCAAATTTATTTAACCCATTACACCGTTTCATCTTCTTCATCTCCCTCTTTAAATAAAATCGACCAACGATTGGAGTAGCAAGACCACATATTAAAAGTTGGATGAGTATACGAATTTGAAACAATCTAACTAACTGTGACTTCCCATTTAATAACAAAAATTACCGGAAAAAAATGAAAAAAAAAAACAGCACCTGCCGTCGCTGTTTAGGGAGAAAAAAAAATGATTTCGATTTACAGAAGGTATTAGGCCAAATTTATAACACGAAGTATTTTTTAAATCAATCTTAGAAACTTTTGGAAACGTTAATTGAACCTAAAACATTCATATGAACTCGAATTTAATCGAAGAACACAGTTTGACTTTTTGAGTTTAAAAGTTTGACTACAAAATTTGAACTCGTTTTGAAGAATTGGATGTTGAAACTTTTCAGATAGTTTTTATAAATGATTCCTAACAACTTTGTAATTAAGGATTTTGACATTTGATTCGAATTTGGGGTATGAGTAAAAAGATAGTACGCGCAGAGTCGGGTTTTTGGTTTTGTTTATTTATTTGGTTTGATTTCTCAAATAATTAAGAGTTAAGAGATACTAGTAATTGTGATTGATTATGATAGTGTAAGGTTGAAAGAATTCACTTAACAATTTGGGATTGATTGGTTCATAGTACAAGATTAGTCGCCTCTAGTACTCAGGAAAATAAAAAAAATAAAAAGGAAGACAAGAAAATAAACTGAATTTGTTTGTATTGATTAAATGGTTCGATACATAACAAGAATCAGATATGGGAATCAATTTAATACAGTAGAAGAATATAGATTGATAGAGATGGAAAGATTTTATTTGTGTTTTGTCCTTGCACTTGAAATTAATTAGAAATAATAATTAATAATAATAATTAATAATAATAATACTAACTAATAATAATAAAGATACTAATACTAATAATAATAATAGAAATACTAATATTGATATTGATAAAGATGATTAATAATACTAATATTAACATTAATAGTAATAATAATAATAATAATAATAATAATAATAATAATAGAAAAAATAATAATAGCAAAAATAATAATTTTAATCAATTTAATAATCATTAACAATAATGATAGTATTAATAAAAATTGATAACAATAATATTATTAGTGATATCCATAATGTTATTTATAGTAATACTAATTATAGTAATGATAATAATAAGTTTACTAATAATAATTTATCACTTTATATATATCATTATTCTTATCTTCAGATAATAATGTTATTAACAATAGTATTGACATTAACATTAAAAGAAACAACAAATAATATTATAACAATTAATAATTAAATTTAGTATTTTAGTATTATATGTTATTGCTTATGTATGTATCTATATAATGTATATTATAGAACTAACATTGAATATTAAGTTTTTATACATTTTAACCTATATCACAATATACATATAATAATTATATATATATAAATATTGTTAAATACATAAATATCTATTTACAATTAATTGTTCCTGAATCGTCGAAAGCAGTCGAAGGTCAATTGCATATATGAAATAGTTCAAACTTTTTGAGACACAACCTAACAGACTTTACTTATCTTGTCGAAATCATATAAGGATTAAGTTTAAATTTGGTCGAAAATTCCCGGGTCATCACAGTACCTACCCGTTAAAGAAATTTCGTCCCGAAATTTGAGTGAGGTGGTCATGGCTAACAATAAAAATGTTTTCATGACGAATGTGAGTTGATAAATTGAGTTTTATCATCATTGAGTAATATGGATAAAAGTAATTCGATTATTCGAAGAGTACTAATGAAGTTATCGCAAAAGAATGAAATGAATAAATGAAATTTCGTTTTAGCTTTTGACGTTGTCTTAGTTGAATTTAGAAAATGAGATGCATCTTAACTTTTGACGTAGTCAGGGTTGAATTCTGGAATTCAAGGGATTTAAAGAAAATCTTCGAAATCTATAAGATTTGATTCTTCGGCGAGTAAGGAAATTAAGATCTCTATCATTAAATACCATGATCTGCCTCGATTACTCTGTCTGATACTTCATTTATAAATTAAACTCTTTCGTTCCATTATTCTCACCATTCCTATATTTTCATTCTTAATTCTTACTTCTAAAAGATTGTGAAAATGCTTCATCTAGCTCTAATCCTTGATATTTTCCTAATTATCATTTCTGTCATCCTTCTTTTCAACCTTCCACCAAAAAAATTTGTTTACCTCTACTATTACCTTGTGGTGATACTTTTCTTAATTATACCGTGTCTTTATGTTGCTATTCTTATTAATATCCACGGTTTGGAAATTCCGTGTTGTTATTGGGCTTAATATTTTCTCTTATATTTTGGAGTTCTTTGCCTTGTTATTATCCTCCCGACCTCTAGTAAAGCGAGTAACGGTCCAGAATTCATAAGTATGGAAATTTGGATAAACATCATGTTCTAAATAAGAAAGAATGTATTAGTACGATTTGATTTGTCAAATTACCAGAATCACTGAGAATAGAACTATCAAGAATATATTTTCTTGATATGTTCAGAAGTTAAGCAAAATGAAAGAGTTTTGTAACATGGGACATGATGACATTATGATCTGTGAATCATCACGTTCCATCAGAAACTCAGCATGACTTACTGTAATATAATCACGTTGATCAAGTGTCATTATATTATACTAACTCATGCATAGTTCCCAACATTACTTCAATAACATTCATATTTTAAGCTCGAAAGTTTACAGAATATAGAAACTAACAGTTTCTATATGATATAACACTGATAGCACGAAGAGATTTCAGATAAGATTAGTTATGAAAACATATTCAGAAATATCGAAGATATTTATAATGAAAGATACGATAATATCTTTGAATATCTAAGATCGGAGGATAATGGAGACTATTGTTCGCAAGGGTTTAGAGTAAGGAGCAAGATATTCACTAAAGACCTTAGCAGACATTGAATCATTTGGATTCTTTGAAGTCAAACTTATTCTTTGTGATTTGTCTACGGATTTCTACATAGTTTCGCATAATCTGCTTTTCGGTACTAAATTTTCTATTGAATGTTTCCAATATAATGACACACAGGAAACACGAAGAGGTATATAATTTTGGACGAGAATATTTATGAAAATATCCTCAGAAATATCGAAGATATTGATGATGATATTTTGGAATTTCTAAGTTCGATGGTTGATGGAGAAAGATTTTCCGTAAGATTTTAACATGACTTTGGAGCAGGATATTCTCTAAAGATTTCATCGAATCTAGAACTACCTGAATTCTTTGAATACAGGATATGGTCCTTGTATTTGTCCTTGGTCTCCTTCGTGGTTAGCTCAATCCGTTTTTCAGTTTCAACTTTTTTGAGCTTTTCCAATATAATATTCTTTATCATCACTTCCGATGATTAAGGTCGTTTACGGTTGTCTACGGTTTCTGCTGCTTCCTTCAGTTTTTTTTTCAACCTTAAGAGTATTGCTTTGTAGACTGAGTGCTTTTCAGAATTTCAGAATGAAAGATCATAATCCTAAGAGATAAATGTTATATATATAACAGTTGACGTATATATACTGTGAGTTTTCAAAGTACTGATTGCTGATTCCCGGTAATTGGTATGGCAGTTCTCGTTACAAGATGCGGATGAGTATACGATAGGGTTTCAATGAATAAATATAATGATTTGTCAGAGAGATTTAAGCCAAGAAGCAACGAGGTTGCTGGTACGTCTGCTGGTAATATGGTGGAATATAAAAGAATTTTCCGGTATCAAAAGGGTAATCGTATATACCAGGATTTATAGTAAGGCTACTTCGAATGAAAAGTCGAAGTTGACCTGCTGGAGCTGTGATAAAATTGGCTACTTTGAAAAGGGATCGCAAAGTTATTTTTGCTAATAAATGCCAAAGGATCTGACGCGGCTACGTGTTAAACTTTTACTCAATTGCCGAGAGTTTCTTAGGTGCATAACTATATGCATAAATCTTTTCTTCCGTAGCTGAAGTGCGGTTGATTCATCCTATCGATTGAGGTGTTTTCAAGAATCATGAAAGGTTTGAACGCAGATTGTAATCGTCAAGATACTAATGAAGTTTAGAATGAAATCAAGTGGAAAACTTGAAGGATTGTTTAGTTTCATATATTGTAATCAATATTTTAATTCATTTTAATTGTCCAATGTTGATAGTCCTCAGTTGATAGTCCACAGTTAGTAGTGTACCAATAATAATTTATATATAGTTTACTATATAATATTCGAATTAATTAATACGTATCGTGACCCATGTACATGTCTCAGACTCGATCACAACTCAAAGTATATATATTATTTGAGAATCAATCTCAACCCTGTATAGAGAACTCGATCATTACTGCATATAGAGTGTCTATGGTGATTCCAAATAATATATATAGATGCGTCGATATGATATGTCAAAACCTTGTATACGTGTCCCGATATTTAAAGTGCGTAAAATAAATACAGAAATTAAATAACGATAAATAAAGTGCGTAAAGTAAATAACAGAAATTAAATGACGATAAATAAAATTGCGAGAATGTAAATTGGGATAATTAAATTGCCATAGATAAAATGTAATCAGTTAGCTAGGAACAATTAGCTAGGAACAGTTAGCGTGGGTTCTTAACAAAATTTATCATAGTTAATTTGTTTGTTTCTAACAATTTTTATTTTGTCCAATGTTTTCTTCATTATGCCACTTGTTGAATTCTGATAGGTCAAAATTCAAATATGAAATTTGAATGGAAATGGTTATTCTGTGGTGATCGGATACGTATATCTGTGGATGTAAGTAGGATAGTAAATGACTGTTGAAACATATCCGAAAAACGTACAATGTAACTTATTAATGTGATATTTAAATATTCCTCGGGTATTACCTACCCGTTAAAATATTTTCACCATTAACAGTTTGTACAAGAGAAATTTTTAATTACAATCTTTACGAAAACATATATACATATATATTTTCTTCAGATGTATTCATGGATTTAATGAGTTAATATGATATTAAACTCATTTGCTTTTCGGTTGGAACTAGAATAAATAATCTCCAAAACTTTAGAGATTACATATTCGCCATGTCGAACTAAGATAAATGAGGTAGAACGATACGTAGAACGAAGATCATACTCAAAGTACAGATGATGATATTGAAGCATGGTTTGTTGATGGTACTGGTGCTGTTATTGATGGTACTGTTGGTGCCAGTGATGTTGCTGAAGCTGGTACATTTTGCACCATATTCTCCGAATTGATTATTCGAGCGCGAAGTTCGTAGACTTATTACTCCAGGATGATTGTCGGTCGGAACGAGCGGATGAATAAGTTTCAGAATTGTGGATAGCATATAATCTTGTCGAGTTACCATGGAAATGAGACTAGAAATGGTGTCTCGAACAGGTTCGCCGGTAAACGCTTCAGGTTCATTGTCAAGAGGTGAATTCGGTTGGTGGAAGGGATTGCCTTCTGCACGTTTCCATTAATTAAGTCGACTACGAACCCATCCGATGAATTGATAATGGCTGATTGGTTGATTCATGCCGATGACGCTATTTTCGGAGCTTAGGTGAACATCTATGTCGGAATAGCTATCGGAATAACTATCAGAATAGCTATCAGAATCTGAGGGACTCGAACTGGTTGCAGGATTCATCTCGTACAATCAGATGAAGGATTTTCGATAAGAAATAGATTATAGGATGTAGATTAGTACCCTGCAATACATAATTTACATATGCATATATAATACTAAAATCCCATAAGTTACAGAGGAATCTACGGAAGTTGTCAGGCAAAGTCTACAGTAACAGATACGCTAAGATATGAATTGTAAGATACGCTAAGATATGAATTTTGTCTATACACTATTCATGCAGTCATTACAGTAAGATGTGTCTAGACTAAGAATGATAACCAGGTAATTTCCTAAAGATGATAAGCAGATGATTTTCGACTAGAAATGATAAGCAAAACTTTTGACATGCAGACACGGTCGAAGTCCAGACTTACTAATGCATCTAAACAACTATCAGTTAGACACACTAATGCATGACCTGGTTCGCTAAGACCACCGCTCTGATACCAACTGAAAGGACCCGTCCTAATCCATCCGGACGAAGTCCATATCGATTATAAACGATTCACAATAGTTGATTACATCGCGAGGTACTTGACCTCTATATGATACATTTTACAAACATTGCATTCGTTTTGAAAAGACAATCTTTCATTTCATCTAAAGTTGACAGACATGCATACCATTTCATAATATATCCAACTATAATTGACTTAATAATGATCTTGATAAACTCAACGACTCGAATGCAACGTCTTTTGAAATATGTCATGAATGACTCCAAGTAATATCTTTAAAATGATCAAATGCACAGCGAAAGATTTCTTTCGTACCTGAGAATAAACATGCTTTCAAGTGTCAACCAAAAGGTTGGTGAGTTCATTAGTTTAACATAAATAATCATTTCATAATTTTAATAGACCACAAGATTTCATATTTCCATTTCTCATAAACATACGTCCTATGCATAGAGACAAAAATATCATTCATATGGATTGAACACCTGGTAACCGACATTCACAGTATGCATATAAGAATATCCCCATCATTCCGGGATCCTCCTTCGGACATGATATAAATTTCGAAGTACTAAAGCATCCGGTACTTTGGATGGGGCTTGTTGGGCCCGATAGATCTATCTTTAGGATTCGCGTCAATTAGGGTGTCTGTTCCCTAATTCTTAGATTACCAGACTTAATAAAAAGGGGCATATTCGATTTCGATCATTCAAACATATAATGTAGTTTCAATTACTTGTGTCTATTTCGTAAAACAGTTATAAAAACAGCGCATGTATTCTCTGTCCCAAAAATATATATTGCAAAAACATTTAAAAAGGGAGTAATGAAACTCACTGTAATGTATTTTGTAGTAAAAATACATATTACGATATTGAACAACTGAACAATGCAGGGTTGGCCTCGGATTCACGAACCTATTTCATTCATATATATATATTAAAACATATACTTGTAGTCGAACAAATATATATATTATTATTAGTGATATAACTGTTATTTTAATAAATTACGTGTTCCATTAATAACTTAAATATATTTATTTTATATATCTTGAATAATTAATTAATATAATAATAATAAAGTTAGATTATATGTAATAGATATGGTTTTTATATAATTATTAGTTATTTTAATAATAATAATGATACTAGTAATAATTAAAATGATAATAATAATACTAATTATTATTAATGGTAGTGTTAATAATAATATTGATGATAATGATAATAATAGTAAACAACTTATTAAAATCATAATTATTTCTATAGTAAATTTTATACATATTACTTAATATTGTCTATAGCAAAATGTTATATTATAATTACTTGATGATTATAATATCACAAGTTTTGTCCAAAAAAATTATGTGTTTCATATATATATATATATATATATATATATATATATATATATATATATATATATATATATATATATATATATATATAGGGGCACGATCCATGGATAAGCTTAAAAGGAGTACAAACCGGATAAGCAAAATAAATTTTTTTTTTTGAATAATTTTTTACATTCATAAATCTGCATTAAAATGCACCTCTAATCAATTTTTTTCATAAAAAAAAAGTTCAAAATCTTTCAAAAATCGATGATGAATGGTAAAATTAACCATTCATCGGGTTAATTTATCATTCATCTTGTTTACGATTAATGATAAAATTAATCAATGCTAAAAAAAACCAGATGAATGGTTAAATTAACCATTCATCTGTTTTTTTATCATTCATCATAAACAGATGAATGGTTAAATTAACCATTCATCTGCTTTTTTTTAGCATTGATTAATTTTATCATTCATCGCGAACAAAAATGAATGATAATTAACCAGATGAATGGTTAATTTTACCATTCATCATCAATTTTTACCATTCATCATCGATGTTTACCATTCATCATCGATTTTCGAACGATTTTGTTCAAAAACTTTTTAAAATTTTTTCGTTTTCTTCTATTTGCATATTAAAGGATCGTTTTTTTAAAAAAAAAATTTTGAAATTTTACTTATCCAGTTTGTGCCCCATTTAGTGCTTATCCATGGATTGGTCCACTATATATATATATATATATATATATATATATATATATATATATATATATATATATATATATATATATATATATATATATATATATATATATATATATATATATTAAACATTAGTTATATTTATAACTCACGTCTTATAAATATATTTACCATTTTACTAATGTTTCGTTAATTCATATTTAGTTATATATATATTTATACACAATTCTCATTTATAGTCGTAATATATTTTGTACCTTAATATATACCTAATTTTATATGTAATATTTACACCTTAAGGTTATAATAGTCGTTATATATTAAGAGTAAGTTCATATTAATACTTATATTAAAGTTTAACCTTATGAGTTTTCTATATATCTATTTATATGTACATGTTACATATAACTAAATATTTTTAATCATCGCAATTCTAATCTTCAAGTTATCTCCTCATAGTATTTCATATTATATTATAAACTTTATTTATTACTAATCATATTACATATCAATGTACATACATGTATTCATACCCAATTCTTTATATTTATCTTTTATTTACAATCATAATCACATCATAATTTCATTTTCATATTTAAAGTTAATAATACTTATCATACAAATTTCATATATTAATATGTTATCAATAACTTTTACAATAATAATAATAATAATAATAATAATAATAATAATAATAATAATAATAATAATAATAATAATAATAATAATAATAATAATAATAATAATAATAATAATAATAATAGAAGTAATAGAATAAAAAAAAAATGACTACCTTTCAATTAAGCCTCCTTTCAAAAAAAAGAACTGCCATCACCCGGGCTCGAACCCGAGACCTCCCGCTCACACACAACAACCATGACCACTCTTCTGTTTCTGTCTCTCCTAATTTATTTCCCACCCAAATTTATTTAACCCATTACACTGTTTCATCTTCTTCATCTCCCTCTTTAAATAAAATCGACCAACGATTGGAGTAGCAAGACCACATATTAAAAGTTGGATGAGTATACGAATTTGAAACAATCTAACTAACTGTGACTTCCCATTTAATAACAAAAATTAACGAAAAAAATGAAAAAAAACAGCACCTGCCGTCGCTGTTTAGGGAGAAAAAAAATGATTTCGATTTACAGAAGGTATTAGGCCAAATTTATAACACGAAGTATTTTTTAAATCAATCTTAGAAACTTTTGGAAACGTTAATTGAACCTAAAACATTCATATGAACTCGAATTTAATCGAAGAACATAGTTTGACTTTTTGAGTTTAAAAGTTTGACTACAAAATTTGAACTCGTTTTGAAGAATTGGATGTTGAAACTTTCCAGATAGTTTTTATAAATGATTCCTAACAACTTTGTAATTAAGGATTTTGACATTTGATTCGAATTTGGGGTATGAGTAAAAAGATAGTACGAGCAGAGTCGGGTTTTTGGTTTCTTTATTTATTTGGTTTGATTTCTCAAATAATTAAGAGTTAAGAGATACTAGTAATTGTGATTGATTATGATAGTGTAAGGTTGAAAGAATTCACTTAACAATTTGGGATTGATTGGTTCATAGTACAAGATTAGTCGCCTCTAGTACTCAGGAAAATAAAAAAAATAAAAAGGCAGACAAGAAAATAAACTGAATTTGTTTGTATTGATTAAATGGTTCGATACATAACAAGAATCAGATATGGGAATCAATTTAATACAGTAGAAGAATATAGATTGATAGAGATGGAAAGATTTTATTTGTGTTTTGTCCTTGCACTTGAAATTAATTAGAAATAATAATTAATAATAATAATTAATAATAATAATACTAACTAATAATAATAAAGATACTAATACTAATAATAATAATAGAAATACTAATATTGATATTGATAAAGATGATTAATAATACTAATATTAACATTAATAGTAATAATAATAATAATAATAATAATAATAATAATATGTTAATAATAATAGCAAAAATAATAATTTTAATCAATTTAATAATCATTAACAATAATGATAATATTAATAAAAATTGATAACAATAATATTATTAGTGATATCCATAATGTTATTTATAGTAATACTAATTATAGTAATGATAATAATAAGTTTACTAATAATAATTTATCACTTTATATATATCATTATTCTTATCTTCAGATAATAATGTTATTAACAATAGTATTGACATTAACATTAAAAGAAACAACAAATAATATTATAACAATTAATAATTAAATTTTGTATTTTAGTATTATATGTTATTGCTTATGTATGTATCTATATAATGTATATTATAGAACTAACATTGAATATTAAGTTTTTATACATTTTAACCTATATCACAATATACATATAATAATTATATATATATAAATATTGTTAAATACATAAATATCTATTTACAATTAATTGTTCGTGAATCGTCGAAAGCAGTCGAAGGTCAATTGCATATATGAAATAGTTCAAACTTTTTGAGACACAACCTAACAGACTTTACTTATCTTGTCGAAATCATATAAGGATTAAGTTTAAATTTGGTCGGAAATTCTCGGGTCATCACAAAGAATCCCGAATGCCTTCTCTACATCCTTTCGGGCACTAACTTGATATCTAGTAAACTTAATCGTTTCCTCTTCAGTTGGACATGAATATCCTTTTATTAGAGTCGTCCAATCGATATATATACCGTCTGCAAGGTAATATCTTTTGGTATAGTGATGAACATTTACCTCATATGGTGCAGATGGAGCTGTTCCGTTCTTCAGTTTATCAAAAAATAGGGATTGATTCAAAACATCTATAACATTGTTGGAACCCGCCATCTCAAAAAAAAGCATGCCAAACCACAAGTCATATGAAGCAAATTCTTCAAGCATAAGGGTTGGTTTCTTGTGATCCCCGAGTGTATTGGCCTTTTAAAGCAACAGGACAATTCCTCCACTCCCAATGCATACAATCTATACTCCCGAGCATACCCCTAAAACCATGTCTCTCCTCGTGTGCATTATATAATCTCGCAACATCATGGGTGTTGGGAGATCTCATATATTCAATTTTGAACAAAGTGATGACACACAATTCGAAGGAATGATTGTATCCGCATACGAAAACGCCTTTTAAACTATTTTTGCGGATATATCGGCGACTCACAAAAATAATCTCTCCACAATCGGGCTGTAGCCTCTTCACGATCTCTAGGAATGTAAGCTCGAATGCGTGGAATGCGCGGTGCAGAATCGACTTCAGAATCATCCTCTTCTATTTGTTGATTAAGTTGAACAAGGCGAAAATCTTCCGAATCGGAATTGGAACTACGCAACCTCGAACCCATGAGTAAAAATGTAAGATTTATGATAGATGAATATTTGAAGATTTAAAAAAAAAAAAAATAGATGGATGAGGAAGATGGTTGTGAAGATATATGTGTGTATGTGGTGTTATATAGATTAAAATGTTTAAATAAATTAAATTTTAATTTTTTTTTTAAATTCCAACAGTTATATATCCGTTGAAATTACAGAACGAATCAGAAGCTGCCACGCGTCCCTGACCCTTACTCACCCTTTCGTCATATTATCAACTGACGCCCCTGCGCGTCAGTTTTTGACGCTGCGTTATAGGCGTCAGGGGCGTCAAATTTGGCCAACTCAGTTGACGCGGACCCTTCTGACGTCGCGTTAAAACTAGTCTTATGCCTTTTGTTTAAGCCCGTAATTGGTATGTTTTGGATTTATTCAGTTACGGAGTACTTCAGTTGATGTTCCTATGTTTGTTTACTTTGGTTCTTATTTAATGTTGCTAGTGTACATTTTTTTTTATCAGTAGCTTTGTTTCTTTTGTTCATCTCCAAAGTTTATTCCAATTACACCTTTTCATTCTTGACAAAGCAAAACGTAGCTCGTATTTAGCATCAAAGTATTTAATAAGTAGCTAATATTATCCATTGATTCATTTATTAATGATTTGTGCTCATCATTCCTATTCCTAATTCCTTGAAAACATTACATTTATGAACAATTTAGGAGTAACCATAACTTTGTGTAGTGTCTCTATAGATAATTAGATAAATTATTAAGTATTGATAGAAGATACGTCAACAATTTTTTAGGTAGTCATTGATTATTGATTGATCATACATAATGAAACAAGGAACTTAGACTAAAATTGTAACTAAAATTCGGACATCAGATTACAATTATTTTGAGTGTGTATAAAAATGGTATTATTGATTGATTGATAAAATGTTAAGTCCATACTAGTTCGATGTTAGCGTTGCTTAACTGTTAAGCTACATCATCATCATTTTGTACTAATAAAATAAAATTAAATATAAAAGTCATTGTTTAAAATTCATCGAAAGTATATATTGGAACATAATCGAGTGGTTTACATCAAACTATTTTGTTAAGAAAAAAGAGGGAATAGATCATATATAGTTGCGCAATACGTCACTATTTTTTTTATTTAAAAGGCAACATACGCAATACGTCACTATTAACTTTTTTTTATCATGTCTAATTGTCTAAACTAGTTGTGGAGCCCTCGCTTCGCGTCGGAGACTCCGTTTTGAATGCGAGTTAAAAAAAAGTCTTGACCTATTTTGTAAATTTTTTTTTCGACATCTAACATTGAAGGATTGTTCCTTTTGTGAAAGTTGCTTCTTTTAGCGTTCCTTTTTTTTTTTTTTTAAGTTAGTTGATCTATTTTGTAAAAAAGAATGTTTTTCGACATCTTTTAGTAGCATTGAAAGGTTGTTCTTTTTATGAAAGTTGCCTCTTTTATCGTTGAGGAAAAAAAAAAGGTAGTTGATTTTTTTGTAAAAAAGAATTTTTTTCGACATCTTTTGGTAACATTGAAGGGTTGGTTCTTTTACGAAAGTTGCTTCTGTTATCGTTGAAGACAAAAAAAGGTGAAATGACGAAAATACCCCTAATTACTATTGATGAATAGTGCTACAGGGTTTTGTCTTTTAGATAGTATAGTAATAGTAATTACAACACAATACAAATTTCAATTTAGATAAACATCACTTCACTTCGGGTAAAACACACGTGGCTGATCCTGATTGTGTAACTTACTTTGAATTTCGATTTCACATTCAAACTAACTTAGACGTCGAATAGTGCAGCGTGATCGAGCGAAAAAGGGTCCCATCACGCCCCCATAGCTCCTTTACAGGGCGCGATGGGTGAGGAAGAATGTAGGCGCGGTGGCTCCATCACATGCAATGTAACATCCCGCATTTTTCCGTTAAATTATTTTAACGCCCGTCTTTTTATTTTAAATAATATCCTTCGTAACTAGATTCGTATCCTCCGTTAGCTAACATTCTTAATAATTTCGTTATTGGATTATAACGTCTCCCGTACTCTCGTGAAAGTCAAAATAATTCGTTCGGTTAATTCCCGCACCCGACTACAAACTTGAGGGACTAAACTTGCCAAAATGCCAAAATGGTGACTAGGTCAAAGGAGTCAAACTCCATCCTCATCCATTCATTCTTTTCTATTTCCTTTTTCCTTTTTCTTTCATACTTCCACATTTTCTCTCAATCTTCAATCCAAAGATTCATCATCTAAATTCGGATTAGGAAGCTTGCAACAAAACAAATTACATATTTGGAATCCTCTCTTCATCCTCTACAACTTGATACAAATTTCATCTCATTTGGGTAACTTTCTAAAATCGCTAGATTTCTTGTTCTTGGTGTTATTAACTTATAAAAGTGTTAATTAGTATATATGGCTCAAGTCTAACATGAATATATGTTTGTTTGCTCGATTTGTTATTTTGGAGTAACTAGCATGAACTTGAAAATGGGTGTGCTTCATCTTTGATTTTGGATGAGTTAATGTTGTTAAATTGTTAAAGTTCATGTTTTAATTATGTTACTAGTATCACTAGCTTCGTTTTGATGCGTAGGTTGATTAAGAAAACTTCAAACACATGATTATTGATTTTTGTAATTTTTGGTTAGGGTTTGATAGACTTAAAACGAACTTTCGATGTTTTGAATGCCATGAAATGTTATTAGTAAGTGTTTAGTTGTAATGTATGTTTCATTACCTTCAAAACGGCATATCATATGTGTGAATTGGATTTCCGAATTTTAAAATGCATTTTTTTTTTGAACTTGAAACTTTGAAAATAAACCTTTAATTATCACTTGACGAGATTTCGGTTATTGTAATTGATGTTTTTGCTTGATGAAAAGTGGTTAGTTGTATTCCTTGTCAAAAGAGCTTTCCAACGATATAAGATACGTATTCTAAGTGTTTACGGTTTGTGTTTTGTGCTAAATTGAATTTTGGATCAAGACTTGAACAATTGAAACTGACCAGGCACCAGACCACGTTAAGTGTCGCGGCGCGGCCCTCTTTGGTCGCGGCACGACATTTGCCGTGTTTGACTTCTGACCTACATTGTCAAATTTCGAAAAATGTTTGCTATGCTACGCACCTCCGATTCACATGTAACTTGTTCTAACATGCTCATATATGATTAAAAACCTCAGAAAAATAGTTCGAGACCCGACTCGAACGTGTTGACTTTTTCATTGACTTTGACCCGACCAAGTTTGACTTTTAGTCAAACTTAACCGAATACTTATGCAACTTTTCAAACTTGTTTCTATACTTGTATCTTGCATGAAACTTGACAATTTGATTCACATGCTACATAATCGAGTCGTAACGAGCCATATGACTAATTGAACAACTTTGACCAATCGTGTTTACCGTTATTGATACAACTTACTTGTTTAGGTCAAGACTAGCGTTTGTTCTTTGCACGTTACTTGTTGAAGTATCTTTTTACTCTTGCACTCAAGGTGAGATCATAGTCCCACTTTTACTCTTTTGAACTTACATTTGGGATGAGAAAACATAAACGTTTCTTTTTACTAAGTGAACACAAGTACAGGAAAACAAACATTCTACATACGAGTTTAGAACAAAATCCTTAATTCGATTATCATTAGTTACACTTGCCGGGTGTAAGCGAGAACTTATGTTGTATGGATCCATATGGGTTTGATAAACCCTCATTCAGGCAGTTCGCTACCGTCTACGAATGAAATATATTTTCGAGAAACAGTGTATGTTCTAACACTATTGTGATGGGGTTCTATGGAAGGAATGTTAAGCATTGATAATTGAGCGCTCGTGAATATTAACTTTTAGAATGTATTACTATTATTTCATTGTTGCAAATCTTGTGGTTCAACTTACCTTTTTAATCACTTACTTACTTAAACCTATGATTTCACCAACGTTTTCGTTGACAGATTTCTATGTTTTTCTCAGGTCTTTGAACGAAATGTGATACATGCTTCCGCTCATTATTTTGATACTTGCATTGGGTGTCGAGTATATGTGCATACATGGGGCGTCTTTTAACTTTATTTAAAAATGTGTCGCATTGGTTCCATTGTACTTATAACTTTGTAACGTAACTTTGGTTGAACAATTCTCGTAGACTTTGAAACAATCTTTACTTTTGAAATGAATGCGACATACTTTTGGTCAAACGTTATTTTAAAGACTTATGACCACGTAACGGGACCTAAGTAGACGGCGCCGTCAATGACGATTTTGTCGGGTCGCTACAGATGGTATCAGAGCGTTGGTTATAGGGATTTAGAGTTCATTGGTGTCAACCCCGAGTCATAGGGTACATTAGTGAATCTAGACTACAACCGGCATATAGACTTGAAGTAGGAATTACTTGACTACTTGTGCATTTATACTCGAACTCTTTTATTCACATCTAACTCTTATTCTACCTTAATCTCACGTGGTTGATTTGATTGACACGCCACCTTGACTATATGAAATGATGTCGAATGCACATATGAATCAGGGTAATATAATTTCCGGGATTATATTACGGTGACTCATATGAACGTTCCGACATTATGACATAAAGAATTTAACGCGAGTCAAGGAAAAATTTTCTCTTTATCTTGATTCCATATCACGATTAGTATTACTGATAATACTAATCAACGGTATTCTTGTGTCATGAAGGAACAATGGCTCACCAAGGTCAACACAATACTTCTTTCGAAACTCTCGAACAAGCTCTTCAACGAATGATAGCCACAGCCGTGGGTGAGGCCGTGGCCGATCACTTCTCCAACCACAACAACAATCAGGGGGCCGGTAATTCAAGCGAAGGTTGCTCCTACAAAAACTTCATGAAGTACAATCCTCCCACTTTCGATGGAACCGGGGGACCGGTTGCTCTCACCTGATGGTTCGAACAAACGAAAGCTGTTTTTACCATAAGCGGTTGTCGGGACCAAGATAAGGTCACGTTTTCCACCCTCACTTTCACCGGTGTTGCTCTCTCATGGTGGAACAAGTATGTACAATCGATTGGTATCGATGAAGCCCACACACTCTCTTGGACCGAATAAAGAGAAAGGATGATCACCGAATACTTCCCGCCCGACGAGACTCGAAGGCTCGAACAGGGGCTAAGAAATTTACAAACGGTCCGGAATGACCTCGAAGCTTATAATCAACGGTTTACCGAACTAGTCTTAATGTGTCCAAACCTCATGACTCCCGAATCCCTAAGAGTCGAACTTTACATGGATGGCCTTCCGAAGAGCGTTCAACACGGGGTAATGTCATTCAAACCCGCCAACCTACAAGAGACTCTAACGATGGCCTGCCAATCTATAAAAATGGTGGAGGAAATTGAAGCACCGGCACCAACGGCCGAGAATCAACCGAGCGGCAACAAAAGAACATGGGAAGCCTCACAATCAAGCAACCACAACAATAACAACCTCTCCAAGAAGCCTTTCACCCCCGGTGGCAAGAAGGGGTATGCCGGAAACCTACCTTATTGTAACAAGTGCCGCAAACATCATTTGGGTGAATGTGGCAAACCATTTTGCAACAAGTGTCAAAGAAGTGGCCATGTGACCAGCGATTGTAAACGTACCGCCCCCATCATTCAGAAGGGGCCCAATGTACCAAAAATGGGTGTTTGCTATAAATGCGGCCAACCGGGCCATTTTAGAAATGCATGCCCAATGAATAAAGCCAAAATCAATACACGCAGTTGAGCTTTCAACACTAACGCCAAGGATGCCCGAGGTGACGATGAACTAGTCACGGGTACATTTCTCCTCAACAACTCTTATATTACTTATTTATTCGATTCGGGTGCCGATGAATGTTTTGTATCCAAGGCTTTGGATCATACCCTTTGCACTCCACCATTTCCCCTAGATATTACTTAGGCCATTCAAGTGACCAACGGAAAACTATTGCATACCAATAAATTTTATCGGAGGATGTACGTTAAACTTATTGGGTGGATAATTTGAATTTTGACTTGACACCTATAGAACTAAGGAGCTCAAAACCTATTCGTTAAGGAGAAATGTTTCCCTACAATTATGTATAGATTATTGTGAACTAAGTAATTTCCGGTTAAGAACTGATATCCTTTTCCCCGTATCAACAACCTCTTGAACCGTTACAAGGATCTCGCGTGTATTCCAAAATCGACCTTCATTCTGGTTATCATCAATTGAGGGTTAAGGGAGACGATGTGTCATAAACCACTTTCCGAACTCGCTACGATAGTTATAAATTTCTTTTAGTGCCGTTCAGTTTATCTAAGGCTCCGTCTGTATTCATAGACCTCCGGAACCGCGTATGCAAACTTATCTAGACAAATTCATTACCGTACTTATAATTGATGTTCTAATCTATTCAAGCGGAAAGAAGGAAACGAACAACATCTCCGTCTTACGCTCGAACTCTTGAGAAAAGAGCAACTCCATGCCAAAATCTCCAAGTGTGAATTTTGGTTAAACGAAGTCAAATTTCTAGACTATGTTGTTAGTGGTTAAGGTATTACGATACATCTTGCAATCGTAACCACACGTAATCGGGAAACCCTCACGACTCTGACTTGTATTCGTAAAATCTTAGATCTCGCCGGTTATTACCGCAGATTCATTTTCGACTTTTTCTCGTGTTGCTCGTCCTTAAACCCCGTTAACTCGCTGAGGAAAGAATTAAACCTCTCCGTGTCTGAACCTTGAACATGATTTTTCACACCAACCTTACTAGCTAAATTTGTGTAGCACAATGGAATTCAAATATGGAAATATCTCTACTTGAATGCCTGAAAGGCATACTCTCTCGACTCGAAATCAAGGAAACTGGAATTCGTTATTTTTCATGAAGAATTCGAATACTTAATTATGCATCCAATCAATCTTCTCGTCATCACGTACCACATTACATAACTCTGGTATTTCACTATTACCGTTTGATATTACTGGGACCCAAGATAACACACAATCCAAAGATACTTCACTCTTCTGTGACTTATCGTCCTTATGCTTTTGATAATTGGCCAACTACTACTCAACTCCGAACTATACAACTACGTGTACTATCTCGTTTCCCACCAAGTCTCAACATTTGACCACTAGATGAGCGACATGGCTATCTCAAGATGTAAACTCACCCTATTCTAAGTTCTCATTTCACTCCTATCTTTTTCGCTCGCACTTCCGTATAAGGAAACTTTTTGTAAAATTTCTCAATGGAGAGAGAAACTCTTCACATTATATTAGTATTCGCCACGAGGGTGAATAGTCCTAACGAACGTTTTCAGAAACCGATAAGAAACTTGCTTTAACAAACATTTTCGGAAACCGATAGATCTTCTGTGGAGCGGACCTCTTGAAACGAAACCTGTTCAAACGTGTTTTAAAGAAAATTCTAGTTCGGCACGGCGTGCCATCTCCATTAAAATTTCAGATCGAGATACTCGTCTCACTTCTAAATTCGGGATGCCTTACAAGGAACCTCGGGGACCTGTCCAAACATGAGTACCGCATATCATCCACAAACCAGCAGACCAAACAAACGTACGATTCAAATCTTGGAAAGACATGTTACGAACTTGTATTGTTGCCTTAGTTGTCTCCTCTCACAACAGTAGTTACTACTCGTTTGTTAACGCCGCACTTTTCGAAACCTTATATGACCGCAAATGTCGTTCTCCTATTCGTGGACCGAAGTAGGAGACAAGCAAATCATCAGATCCGAAATCATTTAAGAAATAACCGTTGAGATAGTTCAAGTCTGATAAGGGCTCAAGACGACCCGTAATCACCAAAGGAGTTATACCGATGTTAGATGAAAATCTCTCAAGTTCAAAGTCAGTAACCGTGTAACATTGAAAAACCGTACCTTGGAAAGGTGTAATCCGTTTCGGGAAATTGAGGAAAGTTATATCCGCAATATTGATCCTTTTGAAAATCCTGGGGCATATTGGAACCATTTCCTACCGTTCAGGTCTCCTGACTTAATTAAGTTTCCGTTTGCCTTACGTTCCATGTAACAAACTTAGAGACGTGTCCTGCGGAACAGGAACGTGCTGTCCATCCAGATAAACTTACTATTGATGACAAACTCCTCTTCGTAGAAGAACCGGTTGAAAATGTGGATCGTAAGACCAAGCCTTAATACAACGTAAAATCCCGAATGTCAAAGTTCATGAGAATGCCCAAGGACGTATCTTCACTTATTCATAGCATTGACAACGTAAGGTCTCGAGGACAAGACATCGACTTTTGCTTCCAACTAAATTTCGGGACGAAATTTCTTTTAAGGTGTGGGTAATGTAACATCCCGCATTTTTCCGTTAAATTATTTTAACGCCCGTCTTTTTATTTTAAATAATATCCTTCGTAACTAGATTCGTATCCTCCGTTAGCTAACATTCTTAATAATTTCGTTATTGGATTATAACGTCTCCCGTACTCTCGTGAAAGTCAAAATAATTCGTTCGGTTAATTCCCGCACCCGACTACAAACTTGAGGGACTAAACTTGCCAAAATGCTAAAATGGTGACTAGGTCAAAGGAGTCAAACTCCATTCTCATCCTTTCATTCTTTTCTATTTCCTTTTCCCTTTTTCTTTCATACTTCAACATTTTCTCTCAATCTTCAAACCAAAGATTCATCATCTAAATTCGGATTAGGAAGCTTGCAACAAAAAAAATTACATATTTGGAATCCTCTCTTCATCCTCTACAACTTGATACCAATTTCATCTCATTTGGGTAACTTTCTAAAATCACTAGATTTCTTGTTCTTGGTGTTATTAACTTATAAAAGTGTTAATTAGTATCTATGGCTCAAGTCTAACATGAATATATGTTTGTTTGCTCGATTTGTTGTTTTGGAGTAACTAGCATGAACTTGAAAATGGGTGTGCTTCATCTTTTGGATGAGTTAATGTTGTTAAATTGTTAAAGTTCATGTTTTAATTGTGTTACTAGTATCACTAGCTTCGTCTTGATGCGTAGGTTGATTAAGAAAACTTCAAACACATGATTATTGATTTTTGTAATTTTTGGTTAGGGTTTGATAGACTTAAAACGAACTTTCGATGTTTTGAATGCCATGAAATGTTATTAGTAAGTGTTTAGTTGTAATGTATGTTTCATTACCTTCAAAACGGCATATCATATGTGTGAATTGGATTCCCGAATTTTAAAATGCAATTTTTTTGAACTTGAAACTTTGAAAATAAACCTTTAATGATCACTTGACGAGATTTCGGTTATTGTAATTGATATTTTTGCTTGATGAAAAGTGGTTAGTTGTATTCCTTGTCAAAAGAGCTTTCCAACGATATAAGATACGTATTCTAAGTGTTTACGGTTTATGTTTTGTGCTAAATTGAATTTTGGATCAAGACTTGAACAATTGAAACTAACCAGGCACCAGACCACGTTAAGTGTCGCGGCGCGGCCCTCTTTGGTCGCGGCGCGGCATTTTCCGTGTTTGGCTTCTGACCTACATTTTCAAATTTCGAAAAATGTTTGCTATGATACGCACATCCGATTCACATGTAACTTGTTCTAACATGCTCATATATGATTAAAAACCTCAGAAAAATAGTTCGAGATTCGACCCGAACGTGTTGACTTTTTCGTTGACTTTGATCCGACCAAGTTTGACTTTTAGTCAAACTTAATCGAATACTTATGCAGCCTTTCAAACTTGTTTCTATACTTGTATCTTGCATGAAACTTAACAATTTGATTCACATGCTACAGAATCTAGTCGTAACGAGCCATAGGACTAATTGAACAACTTTGACCAATCGTGTTTACCGTTATTGATACAACTTACTTGTTTAGGTCAAGACTAGCATTTGTTCTTTGCACGTTACTTGTTGAAGTATCTTTTTTACTCTTGCACTCAAGGTGAGATCATAGTCCCACTTTTACTCTTTTGAACTTACATTTGGGATGAGAAAACATAAACGTTTCTTTTTACTAAGTGAACACAAGTATAGGAAAACAAACATTCTACATACGAGTTTAGAAGAAAATCCTCAATTCGATTATCATTAGTTACACTTGCCGGGTGTAAGCGAGAACTTATGTTGTATGGATCCATATGGGTTTGACAAACCCTCATTCAGGCGGTTCGCTACCGTCTACGAATGAAATATATTTTCGAGAAACAGTGTATGTTCTAACACTATTGTGATGGGGTTCTATGGAAGGAATGTTGAAAGGACCCGTTCTAATCTATCCGAACGAAGTCCATATCGATTAATAACGATTCACAACAGTTGATTACATCGCGAGGTATTTGATCTCTATATGATACATTTTACAAACATTGCATTCGTTTTTGAAAAGACAATCTTTCGTTACATCGAAAGTTGACAGGCATGCATACCATTTCATAATATATCCAACTATAATTGACTTGATAATAATCTTGATGAACTCGACTACTCGAATGCAACATCTTTTGAAATATGCCATGAATGACTCCAAGTAATATCTATAAAATGAGCAAATGCACAGTGGAAGATTTCTTTCGTACCTGAGAATAAACATGCTTTCAAGTGTCAACCAAAAGGTTGGTGAGTTCATTAGTTTAATATAAATAATCATTTCATAATTTTTAATAGACCACAAGATTTCATATTTCCATTTCTCCTATCACACGTCCCATGCATAGAGACAAAAATATCATTCCTATGGATTGAACACCCGGTAACCGACATTCACAATATGTATATAAGAATATCGCCATCATTCCAGGATCCTCCTTCGGACATGATATAAATTTTGAAGTACTAAAGCATCCGGTACTTTGGATGGGGCTTGTTGGGCCCGATACATTTATCTTTAGAGTTCGCGTCAATTAGGGTTTCTGTTCCCTAATTCTTAGATTACCATACTATATAGGGTGATATTCGATTTGATAATCCAACCATAGAATGTAGTTTCGATCACTTGTGTCTATTTCGTAAAACAGTTATAAAAAGTTGCGCATGTATTCTCAGCCCAAAAATATAAAGGGTAAAAAAGTAAATGAAACTCACCTAATGTATTTTGTAGTAAAAAATACATATGACGACATTGAACAAGTATAGGGTTGGCCTCGGATTCACGAACCTATATCATTTGTATAATTATTAATATACATAATTGTAATCGAACACATATATGTATATTTACATACTAATATTTATCTTTCTTTATAATAGGTAATGAATAAAATAAAAACTTATACTACGGTTTTTATATGATAAAAATATATTTATGTATCGATTGATATCTTTTATATCTTACATAATAATAATAATAATAATAATAATAATAATACTTGTGATAATATATCCAATATTACATATGTTAATTTTTGTTCATAAAAAGATATTAATACTAGTATCCATGAAAATAATAATAATCTATATTATTTTCATAATAATAATAATATTGAACATATTCATCATAATAATACTAATAATAATAATGACATTGTTAAGAATGATATTTATGTTAATGATAATGCTAAAAACGAACATATATTTCATAGCATTATTCCTCAAGAAAGACAAGCTTTTAGTTGCAACTGTTCTATTTACAAGTGATATTCGTTTAAATAATAAAAGGTGAAGACAAAAGACAGATTCGACGAATTGAAGACGCAAACGACCAAAAAGCTCAAAAGTACAAAATACAATCAATGAGGTTCCAATTATTGATAAGAAACGTCTCAAAATTACAAGAGTACAAGATTCAAAACGCAAAGTACAAGATATTAAATTGTACGCAAGGACGTTCGAAAATCCGGAACCGGGACCAGAGTCAACTCTCAACGCTCGACGCAACGGACTAAAAATTACAAGTCAACTATGCATATGAATATAATATAATATAAAATTAATTCTTAAAATTAATATATATATTATATTATATTTATAAAACGTCGGCACAAGGAAACAAGCAACATGTGAGCTCTCCCAGCTGGCCATGCGATCGCATGGACAGGAAGAAGAAAGTCCATGCGATCGCATGGCATGAAAAGTCAGGCCACATCTCCTATAAATTCGCAGTTTAGTGAACGCAAAAAATATATATCTTTTCTCTTCTCCATTCACACGTAATATTTATATTTTAATTTTAATTTTAATTATAATTCTAATAATAAGGGTATGTTAGCGAATGTTGTAAGGGTGTAAGTCGAAATTCTGTCCGTGTAACGCTACGCTATTTTTAATCATTGTAAGTTATGTTCAACCTTTTTAATTTAATGTCTCGTAGCTAAGTTATTATTATGCTTATTTAATCCGAAGTAATCATGATGTTGGGCTAATTACTAAAATTGGGTAATTGGGCTTTGTACCATAATTGGGGTTTGGACAAAAGAACGACACTTGTGGAAATTAGACTATGGGCTATTAATGGGCTTTATATTTGTTTAACTAAATGATAGTTTGTTAATGTTAATATAAAGATTTACAATTGGGCGTCCCTATAAATAACCATATACACTCGATCGGACACGATGAGCGGGGTATTTATATGTACGAATAATCGTTCATTTAACCGGACACGGGAATGGATTAACAGTCACTAGAATTATTAAAACAGGGGTGAAATTATGTACAAGGACACTTGGCATAATTGTTAACAAAGTATTAAAACCTTGGGTTACACTCAGTCGACATCCTGGTGTAATTATTAAACAAAGTATTAAAATCTTGTTACAGTTTAAGTCCCCAATTAGTTGGAATATTTAACTTCAGGTATAAGAATAATTTGACGAGGACACTCGCACTTTATATTTATGACTGATGGACTGTTATGGACAAAAACCAGACGGACATATTAAATAATCCAGGACAAAGGACAATTAACCCATGGGCATAAAACTAAAATCAACACGTCAAACATCATGATTACGGAAGTTTAAATAAGCATAATTCTTTTATTTCATATTTTATTTCCTTTATTTTATATTTAATTGCACTTCTAATTATCGCATTTTATTTATTGTTATTGTATTTAATTGCACTTTAATTTTCGTACTTTTTAATTATCGCAAGTTTATTTTATCGCACTTTTATTTATCGAAATTTCATTATCGTTATTTACTTTACGCTTTAATTTAAGTCTTGTATTTATTTTTAATATTTTACATTTGGTTTTAACTGCGACTAAAGTTTTAAAATCGACAAACCGGTCATTAAACGGTAAAAACCCCCCTTTATAATAATAATATTACTTATATATATATATTTGTATTTCTATAAAAGTAAACTAATATAGCGTTAAGCTTTGTTTAAAGATTTTCCCTGTGGAATGAACCGGACTTACTAAAAACTACACTACTGTACAATTAGGTACACTGCCTATAAGTGTTGTAGCAAGGTTTAAGTATATCCATTCTATAAATAAATAAATATCTTGTGTAAAATTGTATCGTATTTAATAGTATTTCCTTATAAAATTTAATAGTATTTTATACCCCTTAGCTTTAACATCAGTTAATAATAGTAATAATACTACTGATGATAATAATAACTAAAATGATAATTTTTACTACTAGTGATAGCTATAACAATAATACCAATAATAACAATGATAATAATAATAATATTTGTAATTGTAGTTATATTTATATCATGATAACAATAATAAATGATAACTATACTTATTTTAGTAATAATCGTAATAATAATAATAGCTATAATTATAATACTAGTAACATTAGTAATAATTAATAATAACAACAATTAGTAACAACAATAACAATAACAATAACAATAACAATAACAATAACAATAACAATAACAATAACAATAACAATAACAATAACAATAATAATAATAATAATAATAATAATAATAATAATAATAATAATAATAATAATAATAATAATAATAATAATAATAATAATAATAATAATAGCTATAATAATAGAAGTAGGTTACTACCTTAAAGGCTAAAAAAAAACATCAAAAATCGTCCAAGCCGAGACTCGAACCCGTGACCTCCCGCTACTCGAACCATCCCTTAACCATTGAGCTGCTGCTTATTTTTCTATTATAATTCATATTCTAAAACATATAATCCTTGTTTCTGCTTCTCTTATTCCCCTTCTTCTCCAAAAATTTTACGAACCAGGGAACCAATTTAATGATCATCATGACTACCTTAAGACTCGAGTTGGGACGGGAATAGCAAAATACTAATTTAAATTATCAGTCTTGAAAGAAAAAAAAATATATAGATACAAAAAAAAAAAAAACAGTCGCTGTTGGAATGAAGAGAAAAAAAATGATTTTGTTTTTAAGCAAGATTTAAATGAAGGTTATAACACAAAACATTTTTCAAATCACTTCTAAAATCTTTATCAATCTTCAATTTAATCGGAAACATCAACATGAATGCAAATTTGATCCAAGAACACAGTTTGACTTTTTAAGATTATAACTTTGACTCAAAAATTCTCTTTCGTTTTGAATAATCGAATCCAGATAGAATCACGATTAGATTTAGAGCTCTTCTGCATTTTTAGATTTTGCATTAAAACTATAATTCGAAATTTGGCTATGAAGAATGAATAACAGAGAAAACGAGCCTATTTTATATTTCTTTTCTGTTTTCACTCAACAATTCGATTCAGTTAGTATTTGAGATATGATATGGATAGTGAGAAGGAGTTAGAAAGACTGTGTTTAACATGAATTGATCGTTTATTCTCATATAGTGATATATAGGTCACGACATCTTGATTAAAGACAAACCAGTACAAAGAAAAAAAATATAAAATAAAAAAAAATAAAGCATTGAAGGGGATGGCTAACTGAATGCTTTTGGAGTCGACAGCCTTCAATCAATACAAAAAATTGATACAGATTAGATAACGAAAGGAAACAGATCTCTGTGCATATCTGTTTTTTTTTCTTTTATATAATAAATAAATATTATTAATTAATAGATATATATATATATATATATATATATATATATAATTATCTCTACATAGGTATATCTATTATATTTATATATTTATTTATTATTATTATTTTTATTATTTATTTTTCTTTTTATAGATTATAATTACTATTATTAATAAATATATCTATAATAATAATACTCTTAATAATGATAATAATAATACAAATTTATAAGGATATAATAGGAATTATAATATTACTAATGATATCAACCATAAATGTATAGTAATAATACAATAATAATAATATAATCATTTATATACAAATTGCATACCTATATGATATATATTTATTACTAGTACTAATATTGATATTATTCTTTAATGTAACAATAATATTACTAGTACAACTATATTTTAAGCTTGAAATAACATATTTTAAGTATTCATTACTTATACATTTTAACATATTATTATATTCATACAATTACCAATTATGAACAAAAATCATTTATATGTACACTACTATATATACAATTAGGTTTTAAGTATTAAGTAGATAGTTATATTAATTATATATATTGAAACAAATAATATCTGAGTGTAACATTTAATTACTTTGTTGATATTGATAAATTATGTATAATCAATCTACTCTCTTTATTCAAAAATAATAAGTTTTAGACATTTTAATTTATCGTTCATAGTAACTAAATCACATACTAGTACATTAATATGTTTAGTTTAGTTTTATTATATATAATTGTTTACATATATGATTATTTATACATAGATTTCTGTTTACAATTAAAGGTTCGTGAATCGTTGAGCATAGTCAAAGGGTAATTGATTACATGAATATAGATTTCAAAACTTTCGAGACTCAACATTACAGACTTTGCTTATCATATCGAAATCAAATAAGATTCAAGTTTAAATTTGGTTGGAAATTCCCGGGTCATCACAGTACCTACCCGTTAAAGAAATTTCGTCCCGAAATTTGAGTGAGGCCGTCATGGCTAACAATAAATATGTTTTCCTGACGAATATGAGCTGATAGATGGAGTTTATCATTATTGAATAATACAGATAAAAATAATTCGATTATTCAAAGAGTACGAATGAAACTATTATGAGAGAGGTCCCAACGGGCCTAGTCCTCCTTCGCTCAAAAACTTGCCCAAATTTTTAGCCGTTAGTAAAATAAAAAAAATATTTTCAACGGCTATCCCAACGGTCACTTTTACACTATATAAACACCAACCATATACTTCATTTTATACACACAAACGTATATTTCTTTTATATTTCCACCTTTCTCAAAATCAAAATCAAACACTCCCAAACTGCAAAATGTTAACACTTCCTCCAATGATTGTTTCATTCGATGTTCATTACGGAGGTGATTTCCGTAATCAAATGAAGGAATATAAGTGGGGCGACAGTATTTCGTTTGAATATATCGACATTCGTGATGTTGGTTTACAAGATTTGCTATCCTTTCTGAAGAAAAAAGTTCCGTGTGAATTCATGTCTGTGTTCTTTTATAAAGACGATTATGATGCAGATTGTAAGGCAAGTTTTCTATGTACCGATGATCAATGGTACTTTATAAAAGATACCATTAAAGATCGCGGTAAACGCATTTCTTTGTATGCGGTTCTTGAAGATGAAGAGACGTTGGGTTATCGTTACCTCGATGAATCAGTTGAAGCAGTAGTTGAAGCATCAAAAGAAATACCGATGTCTCCAGAGTACCTCACGGATGGTGAAATGACTGGTGAATGCTACTTTGCAGATGACAATTGACGACGACGAGTAGTTTGATTGTAATGTTTTAATTTTTAATTGTCGTGATGTTTTAATTTTTAAATATTGTAATTTCAGTGTTGTTGTCGAGTTTTATATCTTCCTTTATGTTTCAGAGCTCTTTGTCTTTTTAATCTCCTCTCGATCTCTAGTAAAACGAGTAATGGTCCAGAATTTGTAAGTATAGAGTTTCGAATAAATTTAATGTTATAATCAAGAAAGAACGTAATAGCATGATCTGAGCTGTCAAATTACCAGAATCACTGAGAATAGAACTATCAAAAATATATTTTCTTGATATGTTCAGAAGTTAATTTGAATGAAAGAGTTATGTAACATGGCACGTGATGACGATATGATCTGTGAATCATCACGTTCCATTAGAAACTCAGCATGAATTACTGTAATATAATCACGTTGATCAAGTGTCATTATATTATACTAACTCATGCATCAGTTCCCAACATTACTTCAATAACATTCATATTTTAAGTTCTAAAGTTTACAGAATATATAAACTAACAGTTTCTATATGATGTAACACTGATAGCACGAAGAGATTAATGATTTCAGATAAGAATAGTTATAAAAATATTTCCAGAAATATGGAGGATATTTATAATGAAAGGTATGATAATATCTCAGAATATCTAAGATCAGAGGATGATAGAAACTATTATCTGTAAGGGTTTAGAGTAAGGAGCAAGATATTCACTAAAGACTTTAGCAGACATTGAATCATTTGGATTCTTTGTAGTCAAACTTATTATTTGTGATTTGTCCACGGCTTTCTTCATAGTTTCGCATAATTTGCTTTTTGGTACAAAATTTTCTATTGAATGTTTCCAATATAATGATACACAGGAAGCACGAAGAGGTATATAATTTCGGACGAGAATATTTATGAAAATATCCTCAGAAATATCAAAGATATTGATGATGATATTTTGGAATTTCTAAGTTCGATGGTTGATGAAGAAAGATTTTCCGCAAGATTTTAACATGAATTCGGAGCAAGATAATCTCTAAAGATTTTATCGGATCCAGAATTACCTGGATTCTTTGAATTTAGGGTATGTTACTTGTATTTCTCCTTGGTTTCCTTTATGGTTAGCTCATTCCATTTTTCAGTTCCAACTTTTCTGAGCTTTTCCAACATACTATTCTTTATCATCAAACTTTCTATGTTTATGGTCGTTTACAGTTGTCTATGGTTTCTGCTGCTTCATTCATCTTTTTCAACATTCATAGTATTGATTTGTGACTGAGTGCTTTTCAGAATTCCAGAAGAAGAAATCATAATTCTAATAGATAAATGTCATACATATAACTGTTGATGTAGATATGCTGTGAGTTTTCAAAGTATTGATTGCTGATTCCCGATAATTGGTATGGCAGTTCTCGTTACAAGATGCGGATGAGTATATGATAGGGTTTCAATGAATAAATATAATGATTTGTCAGAGAGATTTAAGCTAAGAAGTAACGAGGTTGCTGGTATGTCTGCTGGTAATATGGTAGAGTATAAAAGAATTCTCCGGTATCAAAAGGGTAATCATATATATCAGGATTATAGTAAGGCTACCTCGAATGAAAAGTTGAAGTTGACTTGCTGGAGCTGTGACAAAATTGGCTACCTTGAAAAGGGATCTCAAAGTTATTTTTGCTAATAAATGTCAAAGGATCTGACGCGGCTACGTGTTAAACTTTTACTCAGTTGCCGAGAGTTTCTCAGGTGCATAACTATACGCATAAATCTTTCCTTCCGTAGATGAAGTGCGGTTGGTTCATCCTCTCGATTGAGGTGTTTTCAAGAATCATGAAAGGTTTGAACGCAGATTGTAATCGTGAAGATACAAATGAGGTTTAAGACGAAATCAAGTGGCAGACTTGAAGAATTGTTTAGTTTCATATGTTATAATCAATATTTTAATTCATTTTAATTGTCCACTATTGGTAGTCCTCAGTTGATTAGTCCACAGTTAGCTAGGAACAGTTATCTAGGATTTTGTTAGCGTGAATTCTTAACAAAATTTCTCATAGTTAATTTGTTTGTTTCAAGCAAATTTTATTTTGTTCAATGTTTTTTCATTATGCCACTTGTTGGATTCTGAGAAGTCAAAATCCAAATATGAAATTGAATAAAAATGGTTATTCTGTGGTGAACGGATTCGTATATCGATGAATGTAAATAGGATAGTAAATGTCTGTTGAATCAGCTTCGTCGAATGTACAGTGTAACTTATTAAAGTGAATTCTAAATATTTCTCGGGTATTACCTACCAGTTAAAATATTTTCACCATTAACAGTTTGTACGAAAGAATTTTAAATTACAATCTTTATGAAAGAATATATATACATATATATTTTCTTCAGATGTAATCATGGATTTAATGAGTCAATGTGATATTAAACTCATCAGATTTACGGCTAGAACTAGAGTACATAATCTCTAAAACTTTAGAGATTACATAATTGTCATGAAGAACGAAGATAATTGATGTAGAATGATACGTAGAATGATGATTATACTCGAGGTACAGAATGAGATGTTGAGACATGGATTGTTGATGGTACGGGTGCTGTTACTGATGGTACTGTTGCTGTTACTGATGGTACTGTTAGTGCCGGTGATGTTGCTGAAGCTGGTACATTTTGCACCATATTCTCCGAATTTATTTTTTTTATCGCGAAGTTCGTTGACTTATTACTCCAGGATGATTGTCGGTCGGAACGAGCGGATGAATAAGGTTCAGAATTGTGGATAGAATATAATCTTGTCTAGTTACTCTGGAAATGAGACTGAAAATGGTGTCTCGAACAGGTTCGCCGGTAAACGCTTCAGGTTCTTTGTCAAGAGGTGAATTCGGTTGGTGGAAGGGATCGCCTTCTTCGCGTCTCCATTGTTTAAGTCGACTACGAACTCATCAAATGAATTGGGGATGACTGATTGGTTGATTCATTTCGGTGACGTTGGTAGGTGAAACTCCATATCGGAATAGCTGTCGGAATCCGAGAAATTCGAACTGGTTAAGGGATTCATCTCGTACGATCAGATGAAGGACTTTTCGATAAGAAATAGATTATAGGATGTAGATTAGTACCCTGCAATACATAATTTACATATGCATATATAATACTAAAATCCCATAAGTTACGAGGAATCTACGGAAGTTGTCAGGCAAAGTTACAGTAACAGATACGCTAAGATATGAAGTAGTAGATACGCTAAGATATGAATTTTGTCTATACACTATTCATGCAGTCAATGCAGTAAAACGTGTCTAGACTAAGAATGATAAGCAAGTGATTCTCTAAGAATGATAAGCAGGTAATTTTTGATACAAAATGATAAGCAAAACTTATGACATGCAGACACGGTCGAAGTCCAGACTCACTAATGCATCCTAACGACTATCAGTTAGACATATTAATGCAAGACCTGGTTCACTAAGACCACCGCTCTGATACCAACTGAAAGGACCCGTTCTAATCCATCCGGACGAAGTCCATATCGATTAATAACGATTCACAACAGTTGATTACATCGCGAGGTATTTGACCTCTATATGATACATTTTACAAACATTGCATTCGTTTTTGAAAAGACAATCTTTCATTACATCGAAAGTTGACAGGCATGCATACCATTTCATAATATATCCAACTATAATTGACTTGATAATAATCTTGATGAACTCGACTACTCGAATGCAACGTCTTTTGAAATATGCCCTGAATGACTCCAAGTAATATCTGTAAAATGAGCAAATGCACAGCGGAAGATTTCTTTCGTACCTGAGAATAAACATGCTTTCAAGTGTCAACCAAAAGGTTGGTGAGTTCATTAGTTTAACATAAATAATTATTTCATAATTTTTAATAGACCACAAGATTTCATATTTCCATTTCTCCTATCACACGTCCCATGCATAGAGACAAAAATATCATTCATATGGATTGAACACCTGGTAACCGACATTCACAATATGTATATAAGAATATCCCCATCATTCCGGGATCCTCCTTCGGACATGATATAAATTTCGAAGTACTAAAGCATCTGGTACTTTGGATGGGGCTTGTTGGGCCCGATAGATCTATCTTTAGAGTTCGCGTCAATTAGGGTTTCTGTTCCCTAATTCTTAGATTACCAGACTATATAGGGTGATATTCGATTTGATAATCCAACCATAGAATGTAGTTTCGATCACTTGTGTCTATTTCGTAAAACAGTTATAAAAAGTTGCGCATGTATTCTCAGCCCAAAAATATAAAGGGTAAAAAAGTAAATGAAACTCACCTAATGTATTTTGTAGTAAAAAATACATATGACGACATTGAACAAGTATAGGGTTGGCCTCGGATTCACGAACCTATATCATTTGTATAATTATTAATATACATAATTGTAATCGAACACATATATATATATTTACATACTAATATTTATCTTTCTTTATAATAGGTAATGAATAAAATAAAAACTTATACTAGGGTTTTTATATGATAAAAATATATTTATGTATCGATTGATATCTTTTATATCTTACATAATAATAATAATAATACTTGTGATAATATATCCAATATTACATATGTTAATTTTTGTTCATAAAAAGATATTAATACTAGTATCCATGAAAATAATAATAATCTATATTATTTTCATAATAATAATAATATTAAACATTTTCATCATAATAATACTACTAATAATAATGACATTGTTAAGAATGATATTTATGTTAATAATAGTAATAATACTACTGATGATAATAATAACTAAAATGATAATTTTTACTACTAGTGATAGCTATAACAATAATACCAATAATACCAATAATAACAATGATAATAATAATAATAATATTTGTAATTGTAGTTATATTTATATCATGATAACAATAATAAATGATAACTATACTTATTTTAGTAATAATAGTAATAATAATAATAGCTATAATTATAATACTAGTAACATTAGTAATAATTAATAACAACAACAATTAGTAACAACAATAACAATAACAATAATAATAATAATAATAATAATAATAATAATAATAATAATAATAATAATAATAATAATAATAATAATAATAATAATAATAATAATAATAATAATAATAATAATAATAGAAGTAGGTTACTACCTTAAAGGCTCAAAAAAAAAAAAATTCAAAAATCGTCCAAGCCGAGACTCGAATCCGTGACCTCCCGCTACCCGAACCATCCCTTAACCATTGAGCTGCTGCTTATTTTTCTATTATAAATCATATTCTAAAACATATAATCCTTGTTTCTGCTTCTCTTATTCCCCTTCTTCTCCAAAAATTTTACGAAGCAGGGAACCAATTTAATGATCATCATGACTACCTTAAGACTCGAGTTGGGACAGGAATAGCAAAATACTAATTTAAATTATCAGTCTTGAAAGAAAAAAAAATATAGATACAAAAAAAAAAAAAAACAGTCGCTGTTGGAATGAAGAGAAAAAAAAAATGATTTCGTTTTTAAGCAAGATTTAAACGAAGGTTATAACACAAAACATTTTTCAAATCACTTCTAAAATCTTTATCAATCTTCAATTTAATCGGAAACATCAACACGAATGCGAATTTGATCCAAGAACACAGTTTGACTTTTTAAGATTACAACTTTGACTCGAAAATTCTCTTTCGTTTTGAATAATCGAAAAGTGAGATTTTGCAGATAGAATCACGATTAGATTTAGAGCTCTTTCGCATTTTTAGATTTTGCATTAAAACTAAAATTCGAAATTTGGCTATGAAGAATGAATAACAGAGAAAACGAGCCTATTTTATATTTCTTTTCTGTTTTCACTCAATAATTCGATTCAGTTAGTATTTGAGATATGATATGGATAGTGAGAAGGAGTTGGAAAGACTGTGTTTAACATGACTTGATCGTTTATTCTCATATAGTGATATATAGGTCACGACATCTTGATTAAAGACAAACCAGTACAAAGAAAAAAAAATATAAAATAAAAAAAAATAAAGCATTGAAGGGGATGGCTAACTGAATGCTTTTGGAGTCAACAGCCTTCAATTAGTACAAAAAATTGATACAGATTAGATAACGAAAGGAAACAGATCTCCGTGCATATCTGTTTTTTTTCTTTTATATAATAAATAAATATTATTAATTAATAGATATATATATATATATATATATATATATATATATATATATATATATATATATATATATATATATATATATATATATATATATATATATATATATCTACATAGGTATATCTATTATATTTATTTATTTATTATTATTATTATTATTATTATTTATTTTTCTTTTTATAGATTATAATTACTATTATTAATAAATATATCAATAATAATAATACTCTTAATAATGATAATAATAATACAAATTTATAAGGATATAATAGGAATTATAATATTACTAATGATATCAACCATAAATGTATAGTAATAATACAACAATAATAATATAATCATTTATATACAAATTGCATACCTATATGATATATATTTATTACTAGTACTAATATTGATATTATTCTTTAATGTAACAATAATATTACTAGTACAACTATATTTTAAGCTTGAAATAACATATTTTAAGTATTCATTACTTATACATTTTAACATATTATTATATTCATACAATTACCAATTATGAACAAAAATCATTTATATGTACACTACTATATATACAATTAGGTTTTAAGTATTAAGTAGATAGTTATATTAATTATATATATTGAAACAAATAATATCTGAGTGTAACATTTAATTACTTTGTTGATATTGATAAATTATGTATAATCAATCTACTCTCTTTATTCAAAAATAATAAGTTTTAGACATTTTAATTTATCGTTCATAGTAACTAAATCACATACTAGTACATTAATATGTTTAGTTTAGTTTTATTATATGTAATTGTTTACATATATGATTATTTATACATAGATTTCTGTTTACAATTAAAGGTTCGTGAATCGTTGAGCATAGTCAAAGGGTAATTGATTACATGAATATAGATTTCAAAACTTTCGAGACTCAACATTACAGACTTTGCTTATCATATCGAAATCAAATAAGATTCAAGTTTAAATTTGGTCAGAAATTCCCGGGTCATCACAAATGTTAAGCATTGATATTTGGGTGCTCGTGAATATTAACTTTTAGAATGTATTAATATTATTTCATTGTTGCAAATCTTGTGGTTCAACTTACCTTTTTACTCACTTACTTACTTAAACCTATGATTTCACCAACGTTTTCGTTGACAGATTTCTATGTTTTTCTCAGGTCTTTGAACGATATGTGATACATGCTTCCGCTCATTATTTTGATACTTGCATTGGATGTCGAGTATATGTGCATACATGGGGCGTCTTTTGACTTTATTTAAAACTGTGTCGCATTGGTTCCATTGTACTTATAACTTTGTAACGTAACTTTGGTTGAACAATTCTCGTAGACTTTGAAACAATCTTTACTTTTGAAATGAATGCTACATACTTTTGGTCAAACGTTATTTTAAAGACTTATGACCACGTAACGGGACCTAAGTAGACGGCGCCATCAATGACGGTTTTGTCGGGTCGCTACATGCAGGTGATGGTTCGACTTGCGAATGGGGTGTTGGCACGTGGAATGGTGGTGCAGGTAGCCGTTTGAAATAGCCGTTTGAATATATTGTTTTTTCTTTTTTTTTTTCTATAAATACCCCAACTCTTATACCATTATTCACACATATTTCATTCAATATTATTAAAATTCCTATTCTATACTTCAAAAAATAAAATGGTACGTGGGTTGTTCCAAATGTTTAATATTTGGGATTCCGACGATGAAGAGGATTTGGAATTTTTACGAGAAATGGCCGAAGAATTGGATGCTGAAGAAGCTGAAGAAGCTGCCAACGATGACCGAGTTCAAAAGCGTCGAGTTTACCTTCGTAGAGATCGTGAAGAAGCAGGTAAAAATTTACACAAACATTATTTTCAAGAGCATCCAACTTATCTTGATTGTTGGTTTAAAAGACGTTTTAGAATGAGTAGAGATTTATTTTTACGCATTCAAAATGACATACTTAGTTATGATGTAGAACCTTTACCTAGTCATTTTGAGTATTTTATACAAAAAAAGAGATGCGCTTGGTAGACTAGGTTTTTACTACCGAGCAAAAGATTACATCTGCGTTGCGTCAATTGGCGTTTTGTACAGCAACAGACATGTTTGATGAATATTTACAAATGTCGGAAGCCACATCAATAATATGTCTTAATATGTTTTGTAAGTGTGTTCTGGAACTTTATGTTGACGAATATTTGAGGAAACCAACTAGTAGTGATATAGCTCGCTTGTATAGCGCTCATGAAGAAAATGTAACTTCCCGCCTTTTTCTGTTATAATATTTTAAACTCCGTTATATGTTTATAACATCTCCCGTTATTACGCATTTTAAATTATCTTGTTTAGGTAATTTTACGCACCCGCAAACCGAACTCGAGGGACTAGTTTCGCCAAAATGCCAAAGAGGTGACTAGCTTTTGACTAGTCAAACCCACCTCCCCATTTCTCTTCCATTTTCTCTAATTACTTTCAAAGTTTCTCTCAAATCTTCGAACAAGAATTCATCATCTAAAACAAATCGATCAAGCTTCAACTAATACAAATTACATATTTGGAATCCTTGCAACTTCCTCTTCGATTCCATACCGATTTCATTACATTTGGGTAACTTTCTAACATCACTAGATTTTGTGTTCTTGATGTTTTTAACTTATAAAGTTGCTAATTAGTGTCTATGGCTCAAGTCTAACATGAATATATGATTTATATGTTCGATTTTGTTATTTGAAGTAACTAGCATGAACATAAACTTTGGTGTGTTTGATTTGGTGATTTGGTTATTTGAATGATGTTAAATGTTATAAATGCATGTATTAAATGTGTTCCTAGTATCACTAGCTTCAATTTGATGAGTAGGTTGCTTGAGAAAACTCCATAAACTTGATTAGTGATTTTGGTGAATTTGGGTTAGGGTTTGATAAGCTTGAAATGAATATTTGATGCATTGAATGCCATGAATTATTGTTAGTAAGTAGTTAGTTGTATTGTATTCTCGATTACCTACAAAACGGCGTGTTGTATTGAAACGACCCGACCCAATCCAAAGGGACGAATACAATAACATATGATTACATCGCGAGGCATTTGACCTCTATATGATACGTTTTATAAACATTGCATTCTTTTGAAAAGATATACCATAAATGAATATTTAAAATTCAATGTTTTCGACATCTGATGATTTCTACATGTAGACAATCACCGTAAATAACAGTTTACAAGAATACTTCCGTTGACAATGCAGTCAAAATAATTACACGGTGATGATTTTGTGAATGCAATGCTTCCTCGAATAAAACATGTATGACTCCATGCACATGGTTTCTCTAACATATATTCAAACAGCGGAAGACTTCTAGGAACCTGAGAATAAACATGCTTTAAACGTCAACATAAAGTTGGTGAGATATAGGTTTAATGCTAGCAGCATTATAAATATAGACCACAAGATTTCATATACATAAACGTTTTAATAAAAATATTCTAAGTGGTTGAGCACTTGATAACCATACTTAACATTTAATCAACGTCGCATATTCCCTTTATTATGAAATCTCACTACACTGTACCAAGTGTAGTCATCGAAACGAAGTACTGTGCAACCGTTGAATACTGGTCGTCCAGTCCGGTTGGGGTTGTCAGGCCCGATAGATCTATCAACAGGATTCGCGTTTACAATACCACATGTAAATAGCAGTTACCAAGCTACAGGGAAGTATGCCAGTGGTACAACTCAACGTAGAATATATTTTTTTATCACTTGTGTCCATAACGTAAATCATAAAATGCATGTATTCTCATCCCGAAATATTTAGAGTTTAAAAGTGGGACTATATACTCACTTTTGCCTTGAAGGTATTTAACTCGACTTGTTCTCCGATAGATATCATGAACCTAACCATATATATATAATATATCAACATATTTTCTTTTCAAGTAATCGTTACATATATATATATATATATATATATATATATATATATATATATATATATATATATATATATATACACTTATAATACTTTTAATATTTTCTTAGTCCGTAGTTAGCAGTCTGATGTTAGTGGTCCACAATTAGTTGCTCAATAAAATAAATAAAGACCCCATCGTATTCGTATTGATCAGAATTAATCTCGACCCATGGTACCATGTTGTCAAATGACGTGTTGCGTACATAAAGTACCGTGTTGTCAAATGACGTGTTGCGTACAATCATGAGGTCTTATGATTAATCTTCTCGTGTTGTTTACGGGTGGTCCTGAAATATATAAAATCAAATCATAAGTAATTATATATAAAATATCATATTAATTAGAAAAGATATGATTAATTTACTTTATCTCCAAATATTTTCGTAGCTAAACTAGCTTCGGATACCCAATCTTGTTTTAGTTGTAGTTTCTTCATTACAACTCCGTTTTTGTTGGTTCAACTTGCCACTTCCTTGGATCGAGTCAAATTTTAAGAATATGAACTGAAAATACCTTAGTTTGTATTCGAAATCACAGGTTATAGGTCAAACTTTGGTAAAACTTATGAAAGTGATTATTTTCCATCATAAAAACAACATTTAATGGTCATTTTTCTAAAAATACTTACACTTTGAGTTAAACCATGAAATTTTTATGTGTTAACATATTCATAAGAAATATCATTTTTCCAGAACATGAACTTCCAATTCAAAGTTCAAGATGGTTTTTAATTATCCAACCCAAAACAGCCCCCGGTTGCACTCCGACGACGTAGATTCAGTTTTAAGGTGTTCTTTGTAAAACCAAGTTATATCTTGTTAAGTTAGCATATCATTATGATATATTACAGGTCTTGAAGTGTTTTAAAAGTTAAGTTAGAAGGATCTATTTAGTTTGCAAACAAGTTTGAAATCATTCAAACTATGTTCTTGTTGTTAAAATTTTACAACATAAAATAAGATAGCTATATAATTATGAATCGAACAAGATTATGAACAAAGTTACTACCTCAAGTTACTTGGACAAAGTTACTATAAGAGATAAGAAAAAAATCTTGGAATCAAAGAGTGGTGGAGTTAGATCAAAAGGTTGAAAGTATACTTCTTCAAATGGGTGGTTATTTTGATATGTTCTTGAAAGAGTTTTCTTATGGTGTTTAAGGCTTGTAATTGAAGCTAAATGATGGGAAAATGCTTGGAGATGATCAAGTATGAAGTTAGGAGTATTTTGAGAGAGAAATGAGGGTGTAGGTATGAGAAAATGGAGTAAAGAAATGGTGTTCATTCATAAAAACGTTTTTAGTTTATAAAGAAAGAAAAGGATTCCTAATTTTGTTTTCTTACTAATAATTCATGCTACTTGACAAATCCTAGTTACCTCATATCTAGGGCAGTAATAATGTTGATTAGGATGTTGATTTGATGTGTATATATCAATAGTAAATACATATAGAAGCTGGGTATGATACGGGTACATATACCCTAGATATACGTATAGAAATCTTGAGGAAACGGAATGAGAATTCAAATATAGCTATCTTTTGTGAATATACTTATATTGTTTTATGTATTTAAGTCCTTAAAAAGTGATTAAATACATTATATATACGATACATGTATAAGCATTATAGGTTATAAGTATATATATCAAAGAATGTTACGTATAGTTATCGTTTTGAAAACTTAAGTTAGTAGTTTCAAAATATACTTATAACTCATTGTCATTAGTACACAATGAGATGTTAAACCATCCTTAGATCATGTTAAATATATATAAATATATATATATATACACAAACATATAATTATCGTATGTTATATAGTTCGTGATATCATCGGTTAAATTGGACGGTCAAACATTGTGTAAAACTCTTTTCAAAAACACAAGTCTCAACAATTTGGATTGCTTATCATGTTGGTAAGGTTTAATTTATGTAAATATTAATCTCATAAGTATAAAACGATTGGAAAAATTCGGGTCGTTACAGTACCTACCCGTTAAATAAATTTCGTCCCGAAATTTGAATGGGATGGTCATGGCTGACAATAAGTATGTTTTCATGACGTATACAAGTTGGAAATTAGAGTTTTATTATCATCAAGTAATATTGATAAAGCAATTTGATTTTTGTGAAGAGTACGAGTGAGGCTATCACCAAAGGGTGAAATGAGTAGGTATAGATTCGTCATATCTTTTGACGTAGATAGGATTGATTTCCAAGTTCAAGAGATTTGGAGTAAAATCTTCATAATGAGATTTGATTCTTCGATAATCAAGGAAATTAGAATCCGCTTTAAATGCGATCATCTATTTTGATTGCTCTGTCGGATCTTTTACTATAAATCCACCTCCCTTCATTTTCTTACAACTCATACCTTCTATTCTTCCTCCCTCAATTCATACTTTAAAACATTTATCAGTATGCTTCATCCAGTACTGATCCTGGATATACTCTTAACTTTCATCTCTGTCATTCTTCTTTTTCATCTACCTCCGGAGGATTTTATTTATTTCTACTATTACCTTGGGGTTATAGTATTGTTAATTCTCCCGTGCCTTTACGTTGCAATGCGTATTGATATACACGGTTTGTAATTTATTTGTTGTTGTCGAGCTTTATATTTTCTTTTATATTCAACAGTTCCATACTTCTGTTTCCTCTTCCCGACTTCGAGTCAAGCGAATAATGGTCCGGAATTCGTAGGTATGGATTTTGAAATAAACATAGTTAATGTTCTAAGAATGAAATAGTAATTGCACGATCTTGATTTGGTAAGTTACCAGAATGTTCGAAAAGATAGAATTATCAAGGAGATATGTTCTTAATATGTTTGGAGATTGGGTAGAATGTAAGAGTTGTGTAACATGGCACATGATGACGTTATGATCTGTGAATCATTATGTTCCATTTAGAAACTCAGCATGAATTACTGTAATATAATCACGTTGATCAAGTGTCATTATATTATACTAATTCATGCTTCAGTTTCCAACAATACTTCAAAACATTCATATTTTAAACTCGAATTTTTCAGAATTTAGAAACTAACACAGTTTCTTTTATGTTGTAACGCAAATATTGTGAAGAGATAAATGATTTTTGATGAGGATAGTTGGGAATATATCTTCAGGAATATCAGAGATATTTATAATGAAAAATACGATGATATCTTAGAATATCTAAGATCAGGGAATGACGCGGAAAATCTATCTGTGAAGGTTTAGAATAAGGAGTAAGGTTTACTAACGGTTTCAGCAGACACTGAATCATTTGAATCCTTTGAAGGTAGATTTCGTCATTGTGATATGTCCACGACCTCCTTTATACTTTGCTCAATCCATTTTCCAGTACCAAATTTTTCGTTCGAGCTTTTCCAATCTATTATTCTTTATTGTCAAACTTCTGACCGTAATTGTTGTTTACTGTCTTTACCACTTTATAAGTCTTTTCCAAAACTTAATAGCACTAATTCGTAGACTGGAGCATTTTTCAGAAACTTCACATTTGAAATATGTAATTCTTGGGGATAGACGTTGTATATATATATATATATATATATATATATATATATATATATATATATATATATATATATATATATATATATATATATATAACTGCCGAAATAGAAATGCTGCGAGATTTCAAAATACCAATTATTGATTCCGCCAAAGGGGTAACGAGTTGCTGGTACATCTGCTGATAATGTCATGGAATATAAAAGGTTCCCTGGTAACAAAAGGGTAATCGTATGTATTACAGGTTATAATAAGGCTACTTCGAATGGAAAGTCGAGGTTGACTTGCTGAAACTGTGACAAAATTTGCTATTTTGAAAAGGAATCGCAAAGTTATTTTTGCTAATAAATGCTAAAAGATTTAACGCTGATACATGTTAAATTATGTCCTTGGTTTCGAGAGCTTTTCAGGTGCAAGACTGCGGGTAATGTGTGGTTGGATCATCATCTCGATTGTCCATTATTTGAAGTGTCTTCAGGAATTTCGAAGGATTTGATCATAGATTGCAATCGTTAATATACATATGATGTTTTAGGACTTTGAATGATACAAATATTTTTCTGGGTTCCAAGAATCGAATGATGTTCTAGCATAGTTTTGAAGTCAAAGTATAGTTTTGAAATATGTAAGAGTCCTAAGAGTGATGTCTTCTGTTAAGTCTTGACTTGGATTTCGTTTTGTCGTAATCAAATTTGGATGAGAATGGTTGTTTTGATTTCTATGAAAGAATATGTATTATTGTGAAGGTAGTGAGTATAGTTGATGATTATTGAATCTGAGTCGAAGAATATAAATATTAATTGTGAATTTATATATCTCTCGGGTATTACCTACCCGTTAAAAAAAATTTCACAAGTAATGTTTTGTACCAGAGAATTTTATTACAATCTTTATGAAAATATGTGTACATATATATCTTCTTCAGATGTAATCATGAATTTAATAAGTCAATATAATATTAGACTCATTTGATTTTCGGTTTGAGCTAGAATAAGTAATCTCTAAAACGATTAGGAACCACATATTCTTCACAGAATATTAATGAAGTTATGGATCAATACTTCATTATTTATTCTTATATATATTTCCTTAGTGAATCATGCTGATACTCATTGAACTCTTGCTAACTTCGCAAGATATGAATGTTGTTTCCCAGTAAGCTTCGAGTACATTGAAGATGAAAGTGTAAAATCAAACATATTATTGAATAATACACTTGGTTTATTATAAAACGAAATTCATTGAATTGAAACAGGGATTGTAGTTAATGATGATTAAGTTGCTGACGAAGGACGTACATCATTGCATATTTGTAATATGAATTTAAACGAGTAGTATCTACCCTTTTTCAATTCATACTTAATAGCTTAGTACGAAAAGATTTATTTTGGTTTCCGAATTCATCTTTATAAAATATTTATATAAATTCTTCAGAAGAATGAGTTAATACTTCATAACTCGTTGATGCAATATATACGTTATTGATGATGTCCACGGTGATTCTTGAACTGGTGGAACTTATGATGTTAAAGTTGCTAACGATTCTAACGATGTTGACAGCACTGACTGTGTTGGTGAGGCTAAGGGTACTGCTGATGCTGTTGGTAAAACAAGTCTAGCTTGTACCTTACGCATCATTCTTGTCAGGGTTTCTACTCTTCCTTTTATCATTTCTGTCCACTCATTTGATTTATGGTTAAGGCAGAAATAGGTAATCTCTATGTCTTTAGAGATTACATAATCACCATAGAATGTTTCTCCGATGAAGTTATGAATCAATACTTCATCGTTTGTTGTTGTTGGTACTTCTTGGTATCTATGGTGCGTGTGACATTGATATCCGAGGTACGGATGGTGATATTGAGGCGTGTGATGCGGATGTGATTGTTGGTGGTGGTAATGATCATGTTGATGTTGATGATGGTGATAACGTTGATGCTGGTGATGCTGCTGGTGCTTAGGGTATTGAGGCTTGCGATGTTGATGTTATTAACGGTACTGGTTATGCTGCTGATGCTGCTGATGGTGTTTGTAACCTTCGTACCGTATTCTCCAAAGCCACTACCTGAGTGCGAAGCTCTTTGACTTCTTCTATTACACCGGGGTGATTGTCAGTTCGGATGAGCAGATAAATAAAATCTAGAATTTGATGTAGTATATAATCGTGACGAGATACTCTAGAAATGAGAGAGAAAATGGTTTCTCGAACAGGTTCGCCGGTAAGTGCTTCAGGTTCATCGTCAAGAGGGCAATTTGGTGGATGGAAGGGATCACATTCTTCCTGTCTCCAATGATTGAGGAGGCTACGAACCCATCCCCAATCCATCCAAAATAGATGATGACTGATTGGTTGATCCATTCCGGTCACACTGCTTTCGGAGCTTGAGTGGTATTCCATATCGGAATCCGAGGGACTTCAACTAGTGACGAGTTCCATTTCGTATGATTGAATAAAGGATTTTTCGATATGAAATGATTTTTCGACTATCGGGTGGTATTCTAATTATATAGAATATCCACATATATAGAACAAAAGATCTCATAGATTACGGAGGGATTTACGGAATATGTCAGACAAAGTTTACAGTAACAGATACGCGTAGATATGAATTAGCAAATACGCTAAGATATGAATTTTGTCTATACACCATTCATGCAATGAATGCAGTAAGACGCGTTTAGACTTAAGATGATAAGCAGGTAATTTCCTACAGATGATAAGTAGATGATTTTCGACACAAAATGATAAGCAAAATTTTGACATGCAGACACGGTCGAAGTCCAGACTCACTAATGCAACCTAACGACTTATCAGTTAGACACACTAATGCAGACCTGGTTCGCTAAGACCACCGCTCTGATACCACATAAAACGACCCGACCCAATCCATAGGGACGAATACAATAACATATGATTACATCGCGAGGCATTTGACCTCTATATGATACGTTTTATAAACATTGCATTCTTTTGAAAAGATATACCATAAATGAATATTTAAAATTCAATGTTTTTGACATCTGATGATTTCTACATGTAGACAATCACCGTAAATAACAGTTTACAAGAATACTTCCATTGACAATGCAGTCAAAATAAATGCACGGTGATGATTTTGTGAATGCAATGCTTCCTCGAATAAAACATGTATGACTCCATGCACATGGTTTCTCTAACATATATACAAACAGCGGAAGACTTCTAGGAACCTGAGAATAAACATGCTTTAAACGTCAACATAAAGTTGGTGAGATATAGGTTTAATGCTAGCAGCGTTATAAATATAGACCACAAGATTTCATATACATAAACGTTTTAATAAAAATATTCTAAGTGGTTGAGCACTTGATAACCATACTTAACATTTAATCAACGTCGCATATTCCCTTTATTATGAAATCTCACTACACTGTACCAAGTGTAGTCACCGAAACGAAGTACTGTGCAACCGTTGAATACTGGTCGTCCAGTCCGGTTGGGGTTGTCAGGCCCGATAGATCTATCATCAGGATTCGCGTTTACAATACCACATGTAAATAGTAGTTACCAAGCTACAGGGAAGTATGCCAGTGGTACAACTCAACGTAGAATATATTTTTTATCACTTGTGTCCATAACGTAAATCATAAAATGCATGTATTCTCATCCCGAAATATTTAGAGTTTAAAAGTGGGACTATATACTCACTTTTGCCTTGAAGGTATTTAACTCGACTTGGTCTCCGATAGATATCACGAACCTAACCATATATATATAATATATCAACATATTTTCTTTTCAAGTAATCGTTACACACACACACACACACACACACATATATATATATATATATATATATATATATATATATATATATATATATATATATATATATATATATATATACTTATAATACTTTTAATATTTTCTTAGTCCGTAGTTAGCAGTCCGATGTTAGTGGTCCACAATTAGTTGCTCAATAATAAATAAAGACCCCATCGTATTCGTATTGATCAGAATTAACCTCGACCCATGGTACCATGTTGTCAAATGACGTGTTGCGTACATAAAGTACCGTGTTGTCAAATGACGTGTTGCGTACAATCATGAGGTCTTATGTTTAATCTTCTCGTGTTGTTTACGGGTGGTCCTGAAATATATAAAATCAAATCATACTTAATTATATATAAAATATCATATTAATTAGAAAAGATATGATTAATTTACTTTATCTCCAAATATTTTCGTAGCTAAACTAGCTTCGGATACCCAATCTTGTTTTAGTCGTAGTTTCTTCATTACAACTCCATTTTTGTTGGTTCAACTTGCCACTTCCTTGGATCGAGTCAAATTTTAAGAATATGAACTGAAAATACCTTAGTTTGTATTTGAAATCATAGGTTATAGGTCAAACTTTGGTAAAACTTATGAAAGTGATCATTTTCCATCATAAAAACAACATTTAATGATCATTTTTCTAAAAATACTTACACTTTGAGTTAAACCATGAAATTTTTATGTGTTAACATATTCATAAGAAATATCATTTTTCCAGAACATGAACTTCCAATTCAAAGTTCAAGGTGGTTTTTAATTATCCAACCCAAAATAGCCCCCGGTTGCACTCCGACGACGTAGATTCAGTTTTTAAGGTGTTATTTGTAAAACCAAGTTATATATTGTTAAGTTAGCATATCATTATGATATATTACAGGTCTTGAAGTATTTTAAAAGTTAAGTTAGAAGGATCTATTTAGTTTGCAAACAAGTTTGAAATCATTCAAACTATGTTCTTGTTGTTAAAATTTTACAACATAAAATAAGATAGCTATATAATTATGAATTGAACAAGATTATGAACAAGGTTACTACCTCAAGTTACTTGGACAAAGTTACTGTAAGAGATAAGAAAAAATCTTGGAATCAAAGAGTGGTGGAGTTAGATCAAAAGGTTGGAAGTATACTTCTTCAAATGGGTGGTTATTTTGATATGTTCTTGAAAGAGTTTTCTTATGGTGTTTAAGGCTTGTAATTGAAGCTAAATGATGGGGAAAATGCTTGGAGATGATCAAGTATGAAGTTAGGAGTATTTTGAGAGAGAAATGAGGGTGTAGGTATGAGAAAATGGAGTAAAGAAATGGTGTTCATTCATAAAAACGTTTTTAGTTTATAAAGAAAGAAAAGGATTCCTAATTTTGTTTACTTACTAATAATTCATGCTACTTGACAAATCCTAGTTACCTCATATCTAGGGCAGTAATAATTTTGATTAGGATGTTGATTTGATGTGTATATACCAATAGTAAATACATATAGAAGCTGGGTATGATACGGGTACATATACCCTAGATATACGTATAGAAATCTTGAGGAAACGGAATGAGAATTCAAATATAGCTATCTTTTGTGAATATACTTATATTGTTTTATGTATTTAAGTCCTTAAAAAGTGATTAAATACATTATATATACGATACATGTATAAGCATTATAGGTTATAAGTATATATATCAAAGAATGTTACGTATAGTTATCGTTTTGAAAACTTAAGTTAGTAGTTTCAAAATATACTTATAACTCATTGTCATTAGTATACAATGAGATGTTAAACCATCCTTAGATCATGTTAAATATATATAAATACATATATATACACAAACGTATAATTATCGTATGTTATATAGTTCGTGATAGCATCGGTTAAATTGGACGGTCAAACGTTGTGCAAAACTCTTTTCAAAAACACAAGTCTCAACAATTTGGATTGCTTATCATGTTGGTAAGGTTTAATTTATGTAAATATTAATCTCATAAGTATAAAACGATTGGAAAAATTCGGGTCGTTACATGTATGTATGCATTAAATGCCCAAATCATAAATGTGCACTTATCAAATTTGAGTATTAAATGTGTGCATTGATTGATCATTCGATTTGAAAATTCGGTTATTGCAATTAATGTTTTCGGTTGGTGAAATGTGCTTAGTTGTCTTCCTTGTCAAAAGAGCTTTCCAACGACATAAGGTGCGAGTCATAAGTGTTTACGGTTTGTGTTTTGTGTTTGTTCGAAGTTCGGAAAAAGACTTGAACATTTGAGACTGACCAGGTACCAGCACCCGTTATATGCCGCGGCGCGGCAGCCTTGGGTCGCGGCGCGACATATAACGTGTCCAGGTTCTGACCTCCATGGTCAAAATATGGAAAATGTTTGGCACGCTATGGACCTCCGATTCACATAAGACTTGTTCTAACATGCTTATATATGAATAAAAACTTCAGAAAAATAGTTCAGGACCCGACCCGAACGTGTTGAATTTTTCGTTGACTTTGACCGACCAAAGTTTAACTTTTTGTCAAACTTAACCAAATGATTATGCAACCTTCCTAACTTGTTTCTATACTTGTATCTTGCATGAAACTTGACAATTTGATTCACATGCTACATAATCGAGTAGTAACGAGCCATAGGGCTAATTAAACATCTTTGACCTATTGTGTTTACCGATATTGATACAACCTATTTGTTTAGGTCGAGACTAGCATTGTTCTTTGCACGCGTTACTTGTCGAAGTACTTAATTACTCTTGCGCTCAAGGTGAGATCATAGTCCCACTTTTACTCTTTTGAACTTATATTTGGGATGAGAAAACATAAACGTTTCTTTTTAACTAAGTGAACACAAGTACAGGAAAACAAACATTCTACATACGAGTTTAGAACGAAATCCTCAATTCGATTATCATTGGTTACACTTGCAGGGTGTAAGTGTAGGCGTGAACTTATGTTGTATGGCCATGTGGGTTTGACAAACCCTCATCTTGGACGGTTCGCTACCGTCTACGGATGAAATATATTTTCGAGAAACAGTGTTGTTCTAGCACTATTAATGGGGTTCAACGGACGGAATGTTAAGCCTTGATAATTGGGTGCTCGTGAATATTAACTTTTAGAATGTATTACTATTTATCAATGTTGCAAATCTTGTGGTTCGACTTACTTTTACTCACTTACGTATTTAAACCTGTGATTTCACCAACATTTTCGTTGACAGATTTCTATGTTTTTCTCAGGTCCTTGATCATTAGGTGATACATGCTTCCGCACTTTCTTTTTGATACTTGCTTTGGATGTCGAGTACACTTGCATATGTGGAGCGTCTTTTGACTACTTTAAACTGTATCGCACGTGTTTCATTTGTACTTTAAACATCGTTATGTACTAGTTATTGAAACTACTTTTGTAAACTTTGAAACATCCACACTTATGAAATGAATGCGACATTTTTTTCGGTCAAACTTTGTCTTAAAGACTTATGACCATGTAATGAGACCTACGTAGACGGCGCCGTCAAACATGATTTGGTCGGTTCACTACAGATGGTATCAGAGCATTGGTTGTAGGGATTTAGAGTTCATTGGTGTCAACCCCGAGTCATAGGGTACATTTGTGAATCTAGACTACAACCGGCATATAGACTCGAAGTAGGAATTATTTGACTACTTGTGCATTTATACTCGAACTCTTCTATCATATCTAACTCATATTCGATCTTGATCTTACGTTGATAAATTTTATTGACGCACCACCTTGACTATATGAAGAAATGTCGAATGCACATATGAATTAGGGTAATTTAATTTCCGGGATTATATTACGGTGACTCATATGAGCATTCCGACATTATGACATAAAGAATTTAAGGCGAGTCAAGGATAATTTTCTCTCTATCTTTATCCCATATCACGGTTAGTATTATTTAGAATACTAACCAACGGTATTCTTTTGTTTTGAAGGAACAATGCCTCCTCGTCGTGTGCCACGCCATGAGATTCCCGAACAAGCTCTGCAACGAATGATAGCCACCGCCGTAGAGGCGGCCATGGCCGATCACTCCACCAACAACAATAACAATAACAACAACAATAACAACTAAGGGGCCGGTAACTCTAGCAAAGGGTGCTCCTACAAGGCTTTTATGGGGTGCAAACCTCACGCTTATGATGGGACCGGGGGACCGGTTACTCTCACTCGATGGTTCGAACAAACGGAGGCCGTTTTTAGCATAAGCGGTTTTCGAGACCAAGATAAGGTCAAGTACTCCACCCACACCCTCACTGATGTCGCTCTTGCATGGTGGAACACCTATGTACAATCGGTGGGTACCGATGAAGCTCATGCCCTCTCTTGGGTCGATTTAAGGGAAAAGATGATTGTTGAATATTTCCCTCACGAAAAAACCCGAAAGCTCGAACAAGAGCTAAGAACTTTGAAGGCGGTTGGAAACGATCTAAAGGCCTATAACCAACGCTTCGCCGAACTATCCTTGATGTGTCCTAATCTCGTGAACCCCGAATCTCAAAGGGTTGAACTCTATATGGATGGTCTTCTTAAGAGCATCAAACAAGGTGTGATGTCCTCCAAACCCGCTAATCACCAAGCCGGTTTGAACATGGCCCGCCAATTGATTGAAACGGTTGATGAAATCCTAGTGCCGGCTCCTAAGGCCGAGGACAAATTGGGTGGCAACAAAAGGAAATGGGAAGCTACTCCATCAAGCAACTACAACAACAACACCTTCACCAAAAAGCCATTCACCAACGACGGCAAGAAAGGTTATGTCGGAACTCAACCTTTTTGCAACAAATGTCACAAGCACCACTCAGGTGAATGTGGTAAGCTAATTTGTCACCGATGCCAAGGAGTTGGTCACAAGGCCAACAATTGCACAAGCGCTGCCCCCGTCGCTCGAAAGGGGCTCAATCCTCCAAAAACGGTCACTTGTTATGAATGTGGCCAAACGGGCCATTATAGAAACGCATGCCCGAAGAAGAAAGATAACCCTAATACGCGCGGTCGAGCTTTCAACATCAACACCGAGGAAGCCCGAGATGAAAATGAATTAGTCACGGGTACGTTTCTTCTCAACAACACCTATGTTACTTGCTTATTCGATTCGGGTGCCGATAAATGTTTTGTATCCAAGACCTTGACTCATTCTTTTAGCACTCCACCACTTCCACTAGATACCACTTATACCATTGAAGTGGCCAACAGAAAACTATTGAGTGCCGACACATATTACCGGGGGTGTACGTTAAACATTTTGGGTAATGAGTTTGAAATTGACTTGATACCCATGGAACTAGGAAGCTTTGATGAAATAATCGGTATGAATTGGCTAGCCAAAATGAAATATCACATCCTTTGTGATCTTAACGCAATCCGGATTCCTATCGAGAACGGCGAACCTTTGATCGTCTATGGCGATAAGAGTTGCACCGGACTCAACCTCGTATCATGCATTAAAGTTTAGAAAACTACTCCGTAAGGGTTGTTTTGCGATCCTTGCTCACGTTAAGAAAGTCGAGTCCGATGAGAAGCACATCGATGATGTGCCAATTGTTAGTGACTATTCCGATGTATTTCCCGACGAATTACCGGGTCTTCCACCTCATCGACCGGTCGAATTTCAAATCGATCTTATTCCGGGAGCCGCACCCATAGCACGTGCACCATATAGACTCGCTCCATCCGAAATGCAAGAATTGCAAAGTCAAATCCAAGAACTACTTGATCGTGGTTTTATCTAACCTAGCCATTCACCTTGGGGCGCTCCGATTTTATTTGTTAAAAAGAAAGACGGATCCCTACGAATGTGCATTGATTATCGTGAACTAAACAAATTGATGGTTAAGAACCGATATCCTCTTCCTCGCATCGATGACCTCTTTGATCAACTACAAGGGTCTTGTGTGTATTCTAAAATCGATCTCCGCTCGGGTTATCATCAATTAAGGGTTAAAGGGGAAGATATCTCCAAAACCGCTTTTCGGACTCGTTATGGTAGTTATGAATTCCTTGTAATGCCATTTGGTCTCACTAACACACCGGCGGTGTTCATGGATCTTATGAACCGCGTGTTCAAACCGTATCTTGATAAATTCGTTATTGTGTTCATCGATGACATCTTGGTCTATTCTAAAAGCGAAGAAGAACACGAACAACACCTCCGACTTGTGCTTGAACTTTTAAGATGAGAACGACTCTATGCCAAATTCTCCAAGTGTGAATTTTGGTTGAAGGAAGTTCAATTTCTTGGTCATGTTGTAAGTGACCAAGGTATTAAAGTCGATCCATCAAAAATCGAAGCCATTAGTAAATGGGAGACTCCTACTACTCCTACTCACATTCATCAATTCTTGAGTCTCTCTGGATACTATCGTAGATTCATCAAAGATTTCTCTTTGGTCGCTCGTCCTCTAACCACGTTAACTCATAAGGGAAGAAAATTCGTTTGGGCAACCGAACAAGAATCCGCATTTCATATCTTGAAAACGAAGCTAACCACCGCTCCTATCTTGTCACTTCCCGAAGGAAACGATGATTTTTTTGTGTATTGTGATGCCTCGAAACATGGTTTTGGGTGTGTGTTGATACAACGAACGAAAGTCATTTCTTATGCTTCTCGACAACTCAAAATTCATGAACAAAACTACACGACACATGATCTCGAACTCGGAGCCGTTGTCTCCGCACTTAAAATGTGGAGGCACTATCTTTATGGAACCAAGAGTACTATCTTTACCGATCACAAAAGTCTGCAACACATCTTCGATCAAAAGTAACTAAACATGAGACAACGACGGTGGATTGAAACCTTAAAAGATTATGATTGCGAGCTTTGTTATCATCCCGAAAAGGCAAATGTAGTAGCCGATGCCTTAAGTCGAAAAGAAAGAGCGGTGCCTCTTCGTGTCCGAGCCTTAAACATCACCATCCACACCAACCTTAATAGCCAAATTTGGGTAGCCCAAGATGAGGCTCTCAAGGATGAAAATGTTTCACACGAGCTTTTGAATATTCTCGTCTCTCGATTCGAAGTTAGGGAGACCGGACTTCGATATTTCGCCAGAAGGATTTGGGTGCCTAGTTATGGGGACCTACGAAGTCTTATTTTAGATGAAGCTCATAAGTCACGATACTCGATTCACCCGGGTGCCAATAAGATGTACCACGACCTTAAACAACAATATTGGTGGCCGAACATCAAAAGGGACGTAGCTACTTATGTTTCAAAGTGTTTGACATGTTCCAAAGTCAAAGCCGAACACCAAAGACCATCCGGACTACTTCAACAACCCGAGATCCCGCAATGGAAGTGGGAAATGATAACGATGGATTTTATCACCAAACTACCAAAAATGACGGGCGGTTATGATACCATTTGGGTTATTGTTGACCGTCTCACAAAATCCGCACACTTTCTCGCCATGAAGGAGACCGACAAAATGGAGAAACTTGCACAACTTTACATCAAAGAGATCGTAGCCCGTCATGGTGTACCTTTATCGATTATCTCCGACCGAGATGGCCGTTTTGTTTCTAGATTTTGGCGTACCTTGCAAGAAGCGTTGGGAACGCGTTTAGACATGAGCACCGCATATCATCCCCAAACTGATGGATAAAGCGAACGCACAATTCAAACCTTGGAGGACATGTTACGAGCTTGCGTGGTTGATTTTAGAAAAGCTTGGGATAAGCACTTACCTCTCGCCGAGTTCTCTTACAACAATAGTTATCACGCGAGTATTAAAGCCGCACCTTTTGAAGCGTTATATGGCCGAAAATGTCGTTCACCTCTTTGTTGGGCCGAGGTAGGCGACGTGCAAATCACCGGACCCGAATTCATTCACGAAACCACCGAGAAACTTGTTCAAATCCGAGATAGGCTTAGGATGGCCCGAAGTCGTCAAAAGAGCTATACCGAAAAACGACGCAACGACCTCGAATTTCAAGTCGGTGACCGAGTAATGTTAAAAGTCGCACCTTGGAAAGGTGTAATCCGTTTTAGGAAGCGCGGGAAGCTAAATCCGCGGTATGTTGGTCCTTTCGAAATCTTAGAGCGTGTTGGAACCGTTGCTTATCGTTTCGATCTTCTGCCTCAACTAAGCTCCATCCATCCTACCTTCCATGTATCTAACTTGAAAAAGTGTCTTGCCGAACCCGATATCGTCATCCCTCTTGAGGAACTTACTATTGATGACAAACTTCATTTTGTGGAAGAACCGGTTGAAATTGTGGACACCTCCGTCAATACGTTGAAACAAAGCCGAATTCCGATTGTTAAAGTCCGTTGGAACGCCAAAAGGGGACCCGAGTTTACTTGGGAAAGGCAAGATCAAATGCAAAAGAAATACCCTCACTTGTTCTCAGTTCCGGAAACGCAAGATTCCGAGGAAGAAACAACGACTACTACGCCTACTTAAATTTCGGGACGAAATTTCTTTTAAGGAGTAGGTAATGTAACATCCCGCCTTTTTCTGTTATACTATTTTAAACTCCGTTATATGTTTATAACATCTCCCGTTATTACGCGTTTTAAATTATCTTGTTTAGGTAATTTTACGCACCCGCAAACCGAACTCGAGGGACTAGTTTTGCCAAAATGCCAAAGAGGTGACTAGCTTTTGACTAGTCAAACCCACCTCCCCATTTCTTTTCCATTTCTTTTCCATTTTCTCTAATTACTTTCAAAGTTTCTCTCAAATCTTTAAACAAGAATTCATCATCTAAAACAAATCGATTAAGCTTCAACCAAAACAAATTACATATTTAGAATCCTTGCAACTTCCTCTTCGATTCCATACCGATTTCATTACATTTGGGTAACTTTCTAAAATCACTAGATTTTGTGTTCTTGATATTTTTAACTTATAAAGTTGTTAATTAGTGTCTATGGCTCAAGTCTAACATGAATATATGATTTATATGTTCGATTTCGTTATTTGAAGTAACTAGCATGAACATAAACTTTGGTGTATTTGATTTGGTGATTTGGTTGTTTGAATGATGTTAAATGTTATAAATGCATGTATTAAATGTGTTCCTAGTATCACTACCTTCAATTTGATGAGTAGGTTGCTTGAGAAAACTCCATAAACTTGATTAGTGATTTTGGTGAATTTGGGTTAGGGTTTGATAAGCTTGAAATGAATATTTGAAGCATTGAATGCCATGAATTATTGTTAGTAAGTAGTTAGTTGTATTGTATTCTCGATTACCTACAAAACGGCGTGTTGTATGGATGCATTAAATGCCCAAATCATAAATGTGCACTTATCAAATTTGAGTATTAAATATGTGCATTGATTGATCATTCGATTTGAAAAGTCGGTTATTGCAATTAATGTTTTCGGTTGGTGAAATGTGCTTAGTTGTCTTCCTTGTCAAAAGAGTTTTCCAACGACATAAGGTGCGAGTCATAAGTGTTTACGGTTTGTGTTTTGTATTTGTTCGAAGTTCGGAAAAAGACTTGAACATTTGAGACTGACCAGGTACCAGCACCCGTTATATGCCGCGGCGCGACAGCCTTGGGTCGCGGCGCGACATATAACGTGTCCAGGTTCTGACCTCCATGGTCAAAATATGGAAAATGTTTGGCACGCTATGGACCTTCGATTCACATGAGACTTGTTCTAACATGCTTATATATGAATAAAAACTTCAGAAAAATAGTTCGGGACCCGACCCGAACTTGTTGACTTTTTCGTTGACTTTGACCGACCAAAGTTTGACTTTTTGTCAAACTTAACCAAATGATTATGCAACCTTCCTAACTTGTTTCGATACTTGTATCTTGCATGAAACTTGACAATTTGATTCACATGCTACATAATCGAGTCGTAACGAGCCATAGGACTAATTGAACATCTTTGACCTATTGTGTTTACCGATATTGATACAACCTATTTGTTTAGGTCGAGACTAGCATTGTTCTTTGCACACGTTACTTGTCGAAGTACTTAATTACTCTTGCGCTCAAGGTGAGATCATAGTCCCACTTTTACTCTTTTGAACTTATATTTGGGATGAGAAAACATAAACGTTTCTTTTTAACTAAGTGAACACAAGTACAGGAAAACAAACATTCTACATATGTGGAGCGTCTTTTGACTACTTTAAACTGTGTCGCACGTGTTTCATTTGTACTTTAAACATCGTTATGTACTAGTTATGGAAACTACTTTTGTAAACTTTGAAACATCCACATTTATGAAATGATTGCGACATTTTTTTCGGTCAAACTTTGTCTTAAAGTCTTATGACCATGTAATGGGACCTACGTAGACGGCGCCGTCAAACATGATTTGAACGGGTCGCTACAGAAAAGCACGGTTTCAAGGGAATGCTTGGAAGCATTGACTGCATGCATTGAAAGTGGAAAAATTGTCCAGTTGCTTGGAAAGGGCAATATACAAGTGGTCATCAAAAACACCCAATCATTGTTCTTGAAGCCGTTGCTTCATTTGATACGTGGATTTGGCATGAATTCTTCGGTGCTGCGGGTTCAAACAACGATGTGAATGTTTTGAATCAATCTTCATTATTCGATGACATCAAAAATGGAAATGCATCATTTGCTCCATTTACTGCTAATGGTCATGATTACTTGAATGGTTATTAAGCCGATGGGATTTACCCAGATTGGGCAACATTAATCAAGGCGTATTCGACACCAACCGATGAGCTACATGCGAAATTCAAACAATTTCAAGAAAGTGCACGTAAGGATGTCGAGAGAACATTCGGTGTTCTTCAAGGTAGATTCCATATTCTACAAATGGCTGGACGACCACATAGTGTGAACAAGTTAAGACGAATATTGTATTATTGTGTGCTCTTGCACAACATGATAGTCGAGGATAACGGGTTTAACATTACATGGCTCGAGGAAGAATTACTTGCCACTGATGAAGCAAATCCTAACTATGTAAGGAATCGATCTACAAGTCGTGATGTACGAGAACAAGAAATACGAGATAGAAACGTTCATGACCAACTTCGACATGATCTTACTGAACACATTTGGAGCCTTCCCCCAAACTTTAAAACTATGAATGCTTAAATTGTGTCTTTGTTGTATTTTGAATTTCAATAAATTGTTGTATTTTAATAAACTGTGTAATTTTAATTTTCAATAAATCGTGTAATTTCAACATTGGATTCGTGTAATAAAGCTGTGTTGAGCAGAGATGCTCTGTATAAAGTTGTGTTGAGCAGAGATGCTCTGCATAAAGTTGTGTTGAGCAGAGATAATCTGTATAAAGTTGTTTCCGCTATTACTTTATTAAAGCTGTATTCAACATGTGATTTTAATTCAAACATTGGATTCGTTCAAACAAGTGCTTCTACCCCTATAAATACAACCCCTTTATTGTTAACAAACCACACCTCAAACCCTTATCTCTCTACTAAATCTAAAATTTATAAGTTCAAAATGTCTCAGATGAATGTTATGCTTCAAGTTAACTATGGTGGGGAATTCAACCGCGAGGTCAAGAATTACTCCACCGTTGATTCTCAACAGAGGGAGTATTGCATGAATGTCCGAAACTATCCGTTGTCCGAACTACTTGATTTTCTCAAAGAGGACATACCTCTTGCATTCTCACAAGTGTGGTTCTTCAAGCAACCCAATGTTCCAGCCAGTCTTCTTAAAGATGAAGAAGACTGGACCATGCTTGTGGGTGGAGCAGTGACCAGCAACGAAATCATCAAGTTGTATATCGAGTTCCGGGATGAAAACGAAAACATTGTGTCTGATGAAGAGGACTACGTGCCCTCCGGGCCACAATACGACACGGATGGAAAATTCTATTCGTCCGATTCTCATGATTTCAATGATTTCTAAATGTTTTGTTGTATTATCATTGTTTATTATCGTTATTTAGCTTTCGTTGTTATTGTGTTTAATCTGTAGTTTCAAAAAATTGTAACCGTGATGTTGTTTTAATAAAAGTGACGTTCAAAAAAAAAATTAGTGATTTATAATTGTAATAATAATAATAATAATAATAATAATAATAATAATAATAATAATAATAATAATAATAATAATAATAATAATAATATAAAAATGAAAAACTAATATTAAAATTAACTCATCACATAACCATCATGCCCACCACTACAAACTCCATCACGCCCTTACCCCCATCACATTTTCCAACTCAGCACTATACCCCATAAAAACCTCAAAAAACCCCATCACCCCCATCACCCCATCACCAATAAATAAGGTCTTAAACCTTTGTTTAGCGGAACATTTGTTTTTATTCTCGACTTTTTATATCACTAATACAACACCTTTCATCATCATCGTCTCGACGTTCAACACGATGATCTTCGATCAAAGTCGCCGTCAAAAGTCTCGACAAGTAAGTTCTCGTTACCTCTCAACTACCGTACCACCGCCCTCACCGTCACCTTCACTAGCACCAAACTGTAGTGACCCGGAAATTTTTGATCAAATTTAAACTTTAATCTTAATACGATTTCAACACGATAAGCAAAGTCTGTAAAGTTGAGTCTCAAAATTTTTGAACTGTTTCATATATTCAATTGACCTTCGACCATTCTCGACGATTCACGAACTATTATTTGTAAATAAATGTGTATACATATAAAAATAAATATAAATATATGTATAGAGTATATTAAATATAATTATTTAATGATTGTAATACTCGTTGGACGTTTCGATTATTATTTAGAGAAGTTTAATTCGAACTTATATGATTTTAAAATAAACGGTGATCCGAAAATGAGTTCTATAAATTTTAGGCTTACTAAAAATGTATTTAGGATCTAGTTATTTAATTTTAACACTTTTCATATTTTACCCAGAATCGAGAGGGACAGTTGATGTAATTTTTTTATTTAATAAATTAATGATCGAATTTTATACCATAATGACTGAAATAAATAAAGTTAATTAATGTAAAAATTTGGGACTTTTTCAAAGACTTGTATCCGCCACTGATTAACAACGGAGTACGAAATACTGTTTCTAATAAAAGTGTCGGTAGATAATGTTAAATGTTTCTGTACATTCTGTTAGATTTCAATTCATCATAGACTTTAGGTTTATTATTATATTATTATTAATATTAGTTCGTGAATTATGAATCTAACTTTAAACTACTATGTTGGTCGTTGTGTTTCTTCACTCAAGTGTTTATGTATTAAATATATATACACACTTATGGAAGTATGCATGAACCCAACCATTAATTGCCACTATCTCCTCTCATCTCAGTCTACATTATATATATGTATTATATGCAGAGATCAAAGCATCATCACAAACTCACTTGAAAGATTATTTAGTATTTCCAAATCACAACTTCACATTACATATTCAGATTCATGATCATCATTCAGCTACAATACCCGAGTTCATCACAAGCTCATCTAGCTATGGTTACTAGCATGGCTCTACTTCAAAAACCAAACAACACATTTTAATTTGCTGTTAACCAGAGGCCAAACCAAAACCACCATATCATTTTCATCACTCTTAAACCACAAACACGAGCCATATTCTTTACTATGGTGCAATTGTCACCTGCAATCCATTCCATATTATCATCACACTCACCATATTCATGGATGAGGAACACCACAATAAGCCATGAAAACCTACAACGACCAAACCACCATTAAACAAGGTAAAATATCAACCACCATCACTCTTTACTATCTGGCAATCCAAACCCATATACCTTGAGCTGTTTTGTAATAACTACAAGTGTATGATATGTGTTCTCGTTTCCTGTCATAAACGACCAAACACCATCTTGCTACTACAGCCTACTATTTTCCTGTTTTAATTGAACACCATTGTCATCTCAGTATTCATCACCACCATTCATTTACTATGCTACCTCCAAGAACAACCATCATCTCCACCTTCAAACTATTTTCTATTTCTATTTCTGTCCGACGAATAAAGACACCAATTAATCACCTTCCAACACTTACTATTCGATCACAGTTACACCTGTTTCTATGACTTAACGAACTGAACCACAACTTACAGTCACTTCTGTCTTTCTGCTTGTTGTTTCTATATTAAACCGTCACCTTCATTGATACTGCTACGGCACTAGTTCCTATTTTCTTCTTCGCTCGACCAACAACCCAACCACAATCATCATTGAACTCTACTACTATTGGTTCTTTGTCAAACACCACGCGAGCCATCGAGCAGGCTGCTGCTACGATATTATTGTAGCTGCTATCAGCTACTGATGGAACGGCCAGGAACCACCACCATCGTTTGCTTCTATTTATTTTCCCTAACCGTCACCTATTGCACTTACTTGTTTACTGCTGCGTTTAATCGTTTCTGTTTATAAACGATAATAAAGATAAAATATGGACTGTTAAAGTTGATGATATGATGCGAAAATGATGATCAAATTTTATGTTCTTCCTATTCTCTATTTTAATACCCACTTGATCGATTAAGGGTGCCACTTTTTCCTGTTGTGGGCCGAAGATAGCACTTGTGGTTATAAAGATAGTAATATTATTAAGGTGTCGGTAATGTCTTGATTGGGATAATGGAAGATGACATGGAGATAATATTAGTGAAAGTGCTAGTTTTTAATTACATGATTAAAGTTGATAGATGATTAAGTTAATGATGAAGATATACGATGATACATGATGATGATATTATTGTTATTATTACGGTTGCTGTATTTTTTTTCTCTCAATTATAAACCGAAATCCACCACACAAATCCTATTTTTCTGCTTTGTTTCTATTCCCTCGCAATACAGAAACAAACCAAACATAGCACTGTAAATCTAATTGGACTTATGAAAACATAGGCTTATGAGATTACTATTGGGTGGAAGGGAAATTGGGCCAAATTATAAGAGGAAACGGGCTATATATCATTTAATTCGGGTTTACAACAGAAAAGGATGATAGTTCAGTGGTTTGGTGGTGTGTTTGTTAAGCAAGAGGTCACGTGTTTGAATCTGGGCAATGACACATTTTTTTTATTTAACCATGGAAGCTACAACAAAATTTGAGGTAGTTTTATTATCATTATATTCATTATTATTACTATTATTATTATTATTATTATTATTATTATTATTATTATTATTATTATTATTATTATTATTATTATTATTATAATTATTATTATTATTATTATTATTATTATTATTATTATTATAATCTAATATTGTTTATGATAAAGAATATAATTATATGAACATGAAGATGATTATAATTAGGTAAGTATGATTTAAGTATGTAAAATGGTTATAGTTTTAAAAATGGTAAGTATATTACTATGAATGAAATTCTTAAGTATAAGATAGTATAAAGATTATAATTAAAAACTTAGCTACAATAATAATATGATATAAAAGATCATGATTTAATGATATAAAAGATCATGATTTAAGTATAATATTATATATATGTAAATTTGATATGTATGAATATTATTATCATTATTAAAACTATTATAATTAGTATTATTATCATTATTATTATTTTACCAAATAAAAAAATTAGTTATTATTATATTAAATAATATGTATCATATTTATTACATATATACATATCAATTACCTGTAAATTAGTTAATTAAAATAGTTTAATAAGTATTTAATATAGTAATACTAATAACTTACTTTTAAAAGTTAAAATAAATATTAATTAACAAGATAGAGAAATGAAAATATAAAGTATATTATTAAAATTAATGTGTAAAATTGTTTGATTATATATATATATATATATATATATATATATATATATATATATATATATATATATATATATATATATATATATATATATATATATATATATATATATATATATATATATATATATATAATTGATGTAGGTTCGTGAATTCGAGGCCAACCCTGCATTGTTCAGTATCGTCATATGTATTTTTACTATAAAATACAGTATTTCGAGTTTCATTTGCCTTTTTACCCTTTATATTTTTGGGCTGAGAATACATGCGCAATTTTTATAAATGTTTTACGAAATAGACACAAGTAATTGAAACTACATTATATGGGTGAATGATCGAAGCCGAATATGCCCCTTTTGCTTGGTAACCTAAGAATTAGTAAACCGATCTACTAATTGATGCGAATCCTAAAGATAAATCTATTGGGCCTAACGAACCCCATCCAAAGTACCGGATGCTTTAGTACTTCGATGTTGTTTTATCATGTCCGAAGGATTTCCCGGAATGATAGGGGATATTCTTATATGCATCTTGTTAATGTCAGTTATCAGGTGTTCACCATATGAATGATTTTTATCTCTATGCATGGGACGTATATTTATGAGAACTGGAAATGAAATTCTTGTGGTCTATTAAAATGATGAAAATGAATGATTATGATAAACTAATGAACTCACCAACCTTTTGGTTGACACTTTAAAGCATGTTTATTCTCAGGTACGAAAGAAATCTTCCGCTGTGCATTTGCTCATCTTAGAGATATTACTTGGAGTCATTCATGACATATTTCAAAAGACGTTGCATTCGAGTCATTGAGTTCATCAAGAATATTATCAAGTCATTTATAGTTTAGATATATTATGAAATGGTATGCATGCCTGTCAACTTTCGATGAAATGAAAGTTTGTCTTTTAAAAACGAATGCAATGTTTGTAAAATGTTTCATATAGAGGTCAAGTACCTCGCGATGTAACCAAATGTAATGTATTCATCCAGATGGATTAGGACGAGTCCTTTCAGTTGGTATCAGAGCGGTGGTCTTAGTGAACCAGGTCTGCATTAGTGTGTCTAACTGATAAGTCGTTAGGATGCATTAGTGAGTCTGGACTTCGACCGTGTCTACATGTCAAAAGTTTTGCTTATCATTTTGTGTCGAAAATTATCTACTTATCATCCTTAGGAAATTACCTGCTTATCATTCTTAGTCTAGACACGTCTTGCTGCATTGATTGCATGAATAGTGTATAGACAAAATTCATATCTTAGCGTATCTGTTATTGTTACCTTTGCCTGACAGCTTCCGTAGATTCCTCCGTAACTTATGGGATTTTAGTATTATATATGCATATGTAAATTATGTATTGCAGGGTACTAATCAACATCCTATAATCTATTTCTTATCAAAAATCCTTCATCTGATCGTACGAGATGAATCCCTCAACCAGTTCGAATCCCTCAGATTCCGATAGCTATTCCGATAGTTATTCCGACAGCTATTCCGACATGGATGTTCACCTAAGCTCCAGAAGCAGCGTCACCAGAACGAATCAACCAATCGGCCATCCCCAATTCATCTGATGGGTTCGTAGTCGACTTAATCAATGGAGACGTGAAGAAGGTGATCTTTTCCACCAACCAAATTGCCCTCTTGACGAATAACCCGAAGCACTTACCGGTAAATCAATCCGAAACACCATTTTCACCCTCATTTCCAGAGTAGCTCGACATGATTATATTCTATCCACAATTCTAAACCTTATTAAACCGCTTGTTCCGGCCGACAAATCATTCCGGAATAATAGAAGAAATCAACAAACTTCGCGCTCGAGTAATCAATTTGGAAAATATGGTGCAAAATGTACCAGCTTCAGCAACATCACCGGCACCAACAGTGCCATCAGTAACAGCACCAGTACCATCAACAATCCATGCCTCAACATCTCATTCTGTACCTCGAGTATAATTATCGTTCTACGAATCGTTCTACATCATTTATCTTCGTTCGACATGGCGATTATGTAATCTCTAATGTTTTAGAGATTATATATTCTTATTCTAACGGTAAATCAAATGAGTCTAATATCATATTGACTCATTAAATCCCTGACTACATCTGATGAAAATATATATGTATATATGTTTTCATAAGGATTGTAATTAAAAGTTCTTTTGTACAAACTGTTAATGGTGAAAATATTTTAACGGGTAGGTGGGTAGGTAATACCCAAGGAATATTTAGATTTCACATTAATAAGTTACACTGTACATTCTTCGAATCTGATTCAACAGTCATTTACTATCCTACTTACATCTACCGATATACGAATCCGTTCACCACAGAATAACCATTTTCATTCAATTTCATATTTGGATTTTGACTTATCAGAATCCAACAAGTGGCATAATGAAGAAAACATTGGACAAAAAAAAATTTTGTTAGAAACAAACAAATTAACTATGAGAAATTTTGTTAAGAATCCACGCTAACAAAATCCTAGCTAACTGTTCCTAGCTAACTGTTAATTCCTTATTACATTTATTTATCGCAATTTATATATCGCAATTTTAATTCTCGCAATTTTATTTATCGTCATTTAATTTATGTTATTTATTTTATGCACTTTAAATATCAGGACACGTATACAAGGTTTTGACATATCATATCGATGCATCTATATATATTATTTGGAATAACCATAGACACTCTATATGCAGTAATGCGGGAGTTAGCTATACAGGGTTGAGGTTGATTCTATAATAATATATATACTTTGAGTTGTGATCGAGTCAGAGACATGAATACAATGGGTCACAAATACTTATTAATTAATTCGAATATTATATATTAAAATATATATGAATTGTTGAATTACTAACTGTGGACTACCAACATTGGATAAATAAAATGAATTAAAATATTGATTATAACATATGAAACTAAACATTTCTTCAAGTTTGCCACTTGATTTAATCTTAAACCTCATTTATATCTTAACGATTCCAATTTGCGTTCAAACCTTTCATAATTCTTGAAAACACCTCAACCGAGAGAATGAACCAACTGCATCTCATCTACGGAAGAAAAGATTTATGCATATAGTTATGCACCTAAAAAACTCTCAGAAACTGAGTAAACGTTTAACACATAGCTGTGCTAATTCCTTTAGCATTATTATTATAAAAAATAACTTTGCAACTCATGTTCGAGATAGCCAGTGTTGTCACAGCTCCAGCAAGTCAACTTCGATTTTTCGTTTGAAACAACCTTATTATAATCTTGATATATATGCGTGCTCTTTTATTGTTACCGGGAAACCTTTTTCCACCATATTACCAGCAGACGTACCAGCAACCTCGTTGCTCCTTGGCTTAAATCTCTCCGATAAATCACTATAGTTATCTATTAAAGTCTTATCATGAACTCATCGGTATCTTGTAACGATAATTACCATACCAAATACCGGGAGGCATCAATCGATAATCTCAAATTTCTCAGCGATTCTACGACAACAATTATATATATATATATATATATATATATATATATATATATATATATATATATATATATATATATATATATATAAATATATGTATATATATATAACTTCTATCTCCTGGATTTACGAACTTCTGAATTTCTGAAAAGCACTTTAGCCTATGAATCAGTTTTCTAAGTTCTGAAAAAGCTGATGAAGCAGCGAAAACTGAAGACTGTTTAAACAGTCAAAAGTTTGATAATAAAGAGCGACATACTGAAACAGCTCAAAAGTTTTGATACTGAAAAAAAAAAGAATTGAGAAAATCATGAAGGAGACGGTGGACAAATCACGAGGACTAAACCTGTACTCAAAGAACCCATATGTTTCAGTGTCTGATGAAATCTTCAGCGAATGTCTTGCTTCCTACTTATTTCAATTCTTTGCAGAAAAAGTTTCTGCATCATCCTTTAATTTTAGGTACTTTAGAAATTCTAAGATATCATCGTATCTTTCGTTATAAATATCTTAGATATTTCTGAAGATACCTTCATAAATATCTATTTGAAATTATCTATCTCTTCGTGCTATCCGTGTTACGTCATAAAGAAAAACTATTTTACTTTCTAAATTTCTTTAAAAATTCGAGTTTGAATTATGAATGGTTTCTGGAGAAGTATTGGGAATTGAAGCATGAGTTAGTATAATATAATGACGTCAGGCTAATGTGGTTATATTACAGTAGGTCATGCTGAATTTCTAATGGAACGTGATGATGGTTCACAGATCTTACCCTCATCATGTGCCATGTTACATAACTCTTTCATTCTACTTAACCTCTAAACATATCAAGAGATTATTTCTTGATAGTTCTATCCTCACCGTGATTCCAACAGTTTGCTAATTAATCATGATATTACATTTTCTTTCTGATTAGAAGATTTCCTTAAATTCCTTGAATTCCGAAAATCCACCATGACTACGTCAAAAGTTAAGACGAAACTTTTCACTCTTTTGTGATAGCTGAAATGTCCCGTTCATATCGATTATAAACGTTACATATTAATTGATTTCGTTGCGAGGTTTTGACCTCTATATGAGACGTTTTTCAAAGACTGCATTCGTTTTTAAAACAAACCATAACCTTTATTTTATCGACAAGGTTAAAAAGATACCACCTAGATTATCCAGTAATGATAATCTAAAAATATCACACTTACACACTACCAATACATATTGGTTTACAATATTAATATGTTACAACAAAATAAATCTCGAATGCAGTTTTAAACAATATTATACAAGCATGCTGACACCAAATCTTATCCATATATTAGCATGCAATAGCGGAAGCTCTTGATAATCACCGAGAATAAACATGCTTTAAACGACAACAAAAATGTTGGTGAGTTATAGGTTTAACCTATATATTTATCAAATTGTAATAATAGACCACAAGATTTCATATTTCAATATACATCCCATATAATGAGATAAAAATCATTCATATGGTGAACACCTGGTAACCGACATTAACAAGATGCATATAAGAATATCCCCTATCATTCCAGGAAATCCATCGGACATGATAAAAAAAACATCGAAGTACTAAAGCATCCACAACCATGGATGAGGTTAGTTAGGCTCAATAGATCTATCTTTAGGATTCGCGTCAATTAGTAGATCGGTTTACTAATTCTTAGGTTACCAAGCAAAAAGGGGCATATTCGGCTTCGATCATTCACCCATATAATGTAGTTTCATTTACTTGTGTCTATTTCGTAAAACATTTATAAAACTGCATGTATTCTCATCCCAAAATATTAGATTTTAAAAGTGGGACTATAACTCACTTTCACAGATTTTTACTTCGTCGGGAAGTAAGACTTGGCCACTGGTCGATTCACGAACATATAACAAATATGTACATATATATCAAAGTATGTTCAAAATATATTTACAATATTTTTAATACGTTTTACTGTTTTAAGTTTATTAAGTCAGTTGTCCTCGTTAGTAACCTACAACTAGTTGTCCACAGTTAGATGTACAGAAATAAATCGATATATATTATCTTGAATCAATCCACGACCCAGTGTATACACATCTCAGGCTAGATCACAACTCAAAGTATATATATTTTTGGAATCAACCTCAACCCTGTATAGCTAACTCCAATATTACTGCATATAGAGTGTCTATGGTTGTTCCAAATAATATATATACATGGGTCGATATGATATGTCAAAACATTTGCATACGTGTCTATGGTATCCCAAGATTACATAATATATTAGAATACATATATAATACAATATGAGTTAGCTAGGATATGATTAATATAGATTTGTTACCAATTTTCACGTAGTTACAACAAGCAAAAATATACAATCTTGTTTTACCCATAACTTCTTCGTTTTAAATCTGTTTTGAGTTATTCAAATTGCTATGGTTTCATATTGAACTTAAGTTTATGAATCTAAACAGAAAAAGTATAAGTTTATAGTCAGAAATACAGGTTACAAGTCATTTTTGTAAAGGTAGTTATTTCAGTCGAAAGAACGACGTCTAGATGACCATTTTGGAAAACATACTTCCACTTTGAGTTTAACCATGATTTTTGAATATAGTTTCATGTTCATAAGAAAAATCATTTTCACAGAAGAACAACTTTTAAATCAAAGTTTATCATAGTTTTTAATTAACTAACCCAAAACAGCCCGCGGTGTTACTACGACGGCGTATATCCAGTTTTATGGTGTTTTTCATGTTTTCAGGTTTTAAATCATTAAGTTAGCATATCATATAGATATAGAACATGTGTTTAGTTGATTTTAAAAGTCAAGTTAGAAGGATTAACTTTTGTTTGCGAATAAGTTTAGAATTAACTAAACTATGTTCTAGTGATTACAAGTTTAAACCTTCGAATAAGGTAGTTTTATATATATGAATCGAATGATGTTATGAACATCATTACTACCTCAAGTTTCGTAGGTAAACCTACTGGAAATGATGAAAAAATAACTTGAGCTTCAAAGGTTCTTTGATGGCTTGGAAGTTCTTGAAATAGAATCATGACACAAAAACAAGTTCAAGTAAGATTATTACTCGAATTAAGATAGTTATAGTTATAGAAATTGAATCAAAGCTTGAATATGAATATTACCTTGATTTAGAAAGATAACCTACTGTAAATAACAAAGGTTTCTTGATCTTAGACGATTACTTGAAATGGATTAGGAAACTTGGAAGTAAACTTGTAAACTTGGAAGTTTTCTTGATGTGTTCTTGAGTAATTGTTGTTATGATGATTATAGGTAATAACCAAAGCTTGTATTTGATGATTTTTGCTAGAAAAATAGTAACTTAGACATTCATAGAAGAGTGTATGTGTTTTGAGAGAGAATTGGGAAGAAAATTGGAAGTGAAATGGAGTAGGTGGTGAGTGGTGAAGGTGAGTGGGGTTAAAAGGAGTTCTAATTTTTGTTTCCTTGCTCATAAGTCTTGCTAGTTGTCTAATTGTTGGTTCCACATGTTTTTTGACTATATAGGGCTGCTAAGAGCTGAATTATTATGTGTATATACCAATAGTATATACATCTAGGAGCTGGGTATTGTACGAGTACGAATACAGTTGCATACGAGTAGAATTGTTGATGAAAATGAATGAGAATGCAATTGTAAGCATTTTTATTAAGTAGAAGTACTTTGATATGTGTCTTGAAGTCTTTCAAAAGTGTACTAATACATCTAAATACACTACATGTATATACATTTTAACTGAGTCGTTAAGTCATCGTTAGTCGTTACATGTAAGTGTTGTTTTGAAACCTTTAAGTTAACGATCTCATTTAATGTTGTTAACCCATTGTTTATTATATATAATGAGATGTTAAATTATTACATTATCAAGATATTATAATGTATGAATATATCTTAATATGATATATATACATTAAAATGTCATTACAACGGTAATCGTTACATATATGCCATGTTTCAAAATTCTTAAGTTAGTAGTCTTGTTTTACATATATAGTTCATTGTTAACATACTTAATGATATATATAATTATCATTTTATCATGTTAAATATAGTGTAACAATATCTTAATATGATACATATATATTTAGTAAGATGTTGTAATAACGATAATCGTTATATATATCGTTTCGAGTTTCTTAACTTAGTAGTCTCATTTTTATGTATATAACTTATTGTTAATATACTTATGGAGATACTTACTTATCATAATCTCATGTTAACTATATGTATATCCATATATATATCGTCATGTCGTTTTTACAAGTTTTAACGTTCGTGAATCGCCGGTCAACTTGGGTGGTCAATTGTCTACATGAAACTCATTTCAAATAATCAAGTCTTAACAAGTTTGATTGCTTAACATGTTGGAAACATTTAATCATGCAAATATAGCTTTCAATATATAATCATGGAAAAGTTCGGGTCACTATAATAGCTTCACTCGTACACTTCACATGATCGAATCGTTTTATCTATATTAATCAATAATGATAAAACTCTAACTCATATTCGTCATGAAAACATTTTTATTGTTAGCCATGACGACCTCACTCAAATTTCAGGACGAAATTTCTTTAACGGGTAGGTACTGTAGTGACCCGAAAATTTTCGATCAAATTTAAACTTTAATCTTAATATGATTTCGACACGATAAGCAAAGTCTGTAAAGTTGAGTCTCAAAATTTTTGAACTGTTTCATATATTCAATTGACCTTCGACCATTCTCGACGATTCACGAACTATTATTTATAAATAAATGTGTATACATATAAAAATAAAAATAAATATATATATATATATATATATATATATAGTATATTAAATATAATTATTTAATGATTGTAATACTCGTTGGACGTTTCGATTATTATTCAGAGAAGTTTAATTCGAACTTATATGATTTTAAAATAAACGGTGATCCGAAAATGAGTTCTATAAATTTTAGGCTTACTAAAAATGTATTTAGGATCTAGTTATTTAATTTTAACACTTTTCATATTTTACCCAGAATCGAGAGGGACAGTTGATGTAATTTTTTTATTTAATAAATTAATGGTCGAATTTTATACCATAATGACTGAAATAAATAAAGTTAATTAATGTAAAAATTTGGGACTTTTCCAAAGACTTGTATCCGCCACTGATTAACAACAGAGTACGAAATACTGTTTCTAATAAAAGTGTCAGTAGATAATGTTAAATGTTTCTGTACATTCTGTTAGATTTCAATTCATCATAGACTTTAGATTTATTATTATATTATTATTATTATTATTAGTCCGTGAATTATGAATCTAACTTTAAACATACTATGTCGGTCGTTGTGTTTCTTCACTCAAGTGTTTATGTATTAAATATATATACACAGATATGGAAGCATGCATCAACCCAACCATTAATTGCCACTATCTCCTCTCATCTCAGTCTACATTATATATATGTATTATATGCAGAGATCAAAGCATCATCACAAACTCAATTGAAAGATTATTTAGTATTTCCAAATCACAACTTCACATTACATATTCAGATTCATGATCATCATTCGGCTACAATACCCGAGTTCATCACAAGCTCATCTAGCCATGGTTACTAGCATGGCTCTACTTCAAAAACCAAACAACACATTTTAATTTGCTGTTAACCAGAGGCCAAACCCAAACCACCATATCATTTTCATCACTCTTAAACCACAAACACGATCCATATTCTTTACTATGGTGCAATCGTCACCTGCAATCCATTCCATATTATCATCACACTTGCCATATTCATCGATGAGGAACACCACAATAAGCCAAGAAAACCTACAACGACCAAACCACTAACCATTTTGCTAGCTAGTCGAGAAACTGTAGCGACCTAACAAAATCGTCATTGACGGTGCCACTACTTAGGTCCCGTTACGTGGTCATAGTCTCTATATGAGACTCGTTTGACCAACATTATGCCGCATTCATTTGAAAAGTACATGACTTGCAAAGTTAGTTTACCAAATGGATCGACAACAAGTTTAAGTTTACAAAATTTATAAAGTGTAAATGAAATAACTTGCGACATAATTAGTTTAAAATCACGGTTTGCTATAAATAGCGAAAGTATGTATGCTTAAAGTTTGAATCCAAAAGCGATATCCCTAGCGTATGCATGTATGCTTGACTCCAAGCAAGTAATCAAAGTGTGCGGAAGCATGTATCAAGTAGCCAAGTATGAACCTGAGAAACATATAGAAAACTGTCAACGAAAAACGTTGGTGAAATCATAGATGTAGTAATTAATGTTATTTTTGAACCACAAGATTTAGTATTCCATAAAATTGATCATCCAAATAGTTTGCATTCTAAAATAGGTTCGCGAGCACCCAATTATCAAGGCTTAACTTTCCAACCATAGAACCCCATCACAATAGTGTTAGAACATACACTGTTTCTCGAAAATATATTTCATTCGTAGACGGTAGCGAACCATCTGAATGAGGGTTTGTTAAACCCATATGGATCCATACAACATAAGTTCTCGCTTACACCCGACAAGTGTAACTAATGATAATCGAATTGAGAATTTTGTTCTAAACTCGCTGTGGAATGTTTGTTTTATCGAACTTGTGTTCAAAACATAAAAGTAAGTAGTACAAGATGTAACAAAGTATATGTTTCTCAGCCCACGATTTAAAAGAATAAAAGTTGTTGAAAAGGTGGGACTATGATCTCACCTCGAGTGCACGATTATAAAAGTACTTCACAAAGTAAACGTATGCATGAAAGTTACTTAGCCTTGACCTAAACAAGTAAGTTGTATCAATTAACCTGTTACGACACTAGGTCAGGTGAAATGTGTTCAATTAGTCCTATGGCTCGTTACGACTCGAATAGTATATCATGTGAATCACGTTGTCAAGTTTCATGCAAGAATCAAGTATAAAAGAAGATTAGAACGATTGCATAAACGTTTGGTTAAGTTTAACTAAAAGTCAAACTCGGTCAAGTCAAAGTCAACAAAAAAGTCAACACGTTCGGGTCGGGTCTCGAACTATTTTTCTGAGGTTATTATTCATATATAAGCATGTTAGAACAAGTTACATGTGAATCGGAGGTGCGTAGCATAGCAAACATTTTTTGAAATTTGACAAAGTTGGTCAGAAGCCAAACACAGCAAATGCCACGCCGCGGCCCCTGGTGTCGCGCCGCGCCAATAGGCGTGGCCTGGTGCCTGGTCTGTTTCAAAAGTTCAAGTCTCAACCAAACTTCAATTTAGCACAAATCACAAACCGTAAACACTTAGAACATGTATCTTATATTGTTGGAAACGTATTTTGACGAGGAACACAACTAACCACTTTTCATCAAGCAAAAACCTCAATTGCAATAACTGAAATCTCGTCAAATGATCATTAAAGGTTTATTTTCAAAGTTTCAAGTTCACAAAATGCATTTTAAGATTCGGGAATCCAATTCACACATATGATATGCCGTTTTGAAGGTAATGAAACATACATTACAACTAAACACTTACTAATAACAATTCATGGCATTCAAAACATCGAAAGTTCGTTTTAAGTCTACCAAACCCTAACTAAAATTCACAAAAATCAATAATCATGTGTTTGAAGTTTTCTTAATCAACCTACACATCAAAATAAAGCTAGTGATACTAGTAACACAATTAAAACATGAACTTTAACAATTTAACAACATTAATTCATTCAAAATCAAAGATTAAGCACACTCATTTTCAAGTTCATGCTAGTTACTCCAAAACAACAAATCGAGCAAATAAAACATATATTCATGTTATACTTGAGCCATAGACACTAACTAATACCATTTCAAGTATATGAAACGAATTTAGAGAAATCTAGTGTTTTAGAAATGTTACCCAAATGTGATGAAATTGGTACCAAAATGTAGAGGATGAAGAGAGGATCCCGAATATGTAATTTATTTTGATGTTTGATTGCTTGAATTGAAATAGATGATGAAGTAGTGGATTGGGTGTTTGGTTCCAAAAATGGAAGTAGAGAGAAAAGAGATAAAGAGATGTGGGATTGAATGAGTGGTGGTAGTGGTGGGTTGACTAGTTGACCTAGTCAACTAGTTTACCCACTTGGCGCCAATAGTCCCTCGAGTTTAAAAGCGGGTGCGGGAATTAACCAAACGAGTATTTTAAAAACGCTCGAGTAAACTAGTGATGTTATAATTAAATAACAGGAATATTAAGAACGTTAGTCAACGGAATGTGATGACCCAAAAATTTTTGACGTATTTAAACCAATTCTCTATACGATTTATTATTTTAACACGTTAAACAAAGTCTGTTAGATTGAGTCTCAAAATTTTAGAACTGTTTCATATATACAATTACCTTTAACTACTCTCGACGATTCATGAACAATTATATGTATGTATGTATGTATATATATATATATATGTATATATATATATATATATATATATATATATATATATATATATATATATATATATATATATATGTGTGTGTACAAGTAAAAATGACTTTCCTACAGTAAAACCCTATTTGCTACAGTAAAATTACTTTGCTACAGTAAAACACTATTTGCTACAGTAAACACTATTTGCTACAGTGAAACCGTATTTTGCTACAGTAAACACTATTTGCTACAGTAACCCACTATTTGCTACAGTACCACTATTTGCTACAGTAACACTATTTGCTACAGTACACTATTTGCTGCAGTACACTATTTGCTACAGTACACTATTTGATGTCGACGAACTAGCAAACAAAAACGTAAAAGGCGGCCATGCGATCGCATGACAAAAACACTGAAAACTCATGCGATCGCATGAGCTACAGTAAATCGAAAAGTACTATAAAAGGCCAGTTTGTTCGACGATATATTCACATTTTATTTTTCATCTGTAATTTAAATTTAAATTTATAATTATAATTTTAATTTTAATTTAAGTTTAATAATAATAAGGTATATTTGAGGGTGTTTAAATTCGGGTTTCAAACCGCTTTAAGCTAAGGAAATATTGGGTATTGTTCGGAGTATTGTTCTTGAATCCAAGGCCAACCATACAGTCGTCTACCATCATTATGTCTACGCAATTTGCCTACAATATTGAGTCTCAATATTGAGCTGTGAGTTTATAGTCTCCCTTTTTAAATACTTTAAATATTTTTGGACTGAGAATACATGCAATTTATTTTAAACGCGATAAGACACAAGTACATACTAAATTCTACACTGAGTTAAACCAATAATCCCTTAGCTTTGGTAACTAGTAGCTGCCAGTACATAGGATATGAACTGGTGGGCGCGAATAATTGTATATGGATCCATAGGGCTTGACATCCCCGTCCGAGCTAGAGCGCTAGCCTTTTAACGGACGTATGTTATTTGAGTTTAAGACACGTTTGTTTGCGTGTATTAAAACGAATGGGGTAATTATCACTATAGCGTTAAGTTTATTTATCAGGGTGCTCTGTTACGTAGAATCTATTGATAAACTTTTGATGAAATCTTGTGGTCTATCTTTATATATGTTTATGACTCGAGCAAATAAACCTATAACTCACCAACATTCGTGTTGACTTTTTAGCATGTTTTATTCTCAGGTCCTTAGAATGCTTCCGCTGTGATGTGCTTGTTGCCTGCATGGAGTCTCTCATGCTTTGTACAAAGTTTATTGCATTCAAAATAAAACTGCGTTGTGTAATAAATAATTGGACTGTGATGTCAACCTGTAAATTAAAGACTTATGTATTTTGGGGTTTTGCTTATACCTAAGCACACATGTTTATAACTTTCTATGTTTAGAAAGTCACTTATTTTAATGAATGCAATATTTTATCAAAACGTATCATATAGAGGTTAAAACCTCACTGTGGAATCAATGATTAACGTGCCGCGTCAATAGCGATTTTGACGGGTCGTTACAGTTGGTATCCGAGCTTGAGGTCATATGGAACCAGAAATTACATTAGTGTGTTTAACTGGTAATTGTTAGGATGCATTAGTGAGTCTGGACTATGACCATATTTGTTTTTACTGATTTTTGCTTATCATTTGGTCAAAAACATTATATGTAATATATTTATATGCTAACGTAATTGTTGTTTCAATTATGTGATAGATGACTTCTTCTAATCCTATCATTTTGTACGACTCGAAATCGGACACTGAATCTATTCTATCCACAACTGAAAAGGGCATTCCAATACCTATTAAAGAAGAAATTGTGTTAGCCGGGGAATCTCAACTCCCGGTAAACCCAGAGGAGGTTCCAGCTCCACCCAACTCTAGTTTTTCGGAGCCACAGTATCGTTGGCATGGACCCATGATCCCTGGAGTAAACGAGGATCGTCCATTTCTAAACAAATATGGACATTGGTCCAGATATACCGCCGACGGACGGGTTGTGCCGATTACGCCTGGCAGATTTCGGTTCATGACCACCGGTACATATTCTCGCAGTTCGTCATCATATTCTCCTACACATGACTCAAACAGTTCGTCATCAGATGAGATCAGTAAGGAGGAGGATTTCGCTAATGAAATAAAAGAGATCACTAAGGAGAAATTCCAACTTGCTATAGATAATAAAAATAACCACAATAATAAAAAGTCCTTAATTATTAAAAAGGAACAGGACCATTCGATCCGTAACCACCCTTATTGTATTAAACCCACTGAGGCAACGGGTACCTCAAAACCCCAACCAAAAATAAAATACACTGCCAGAATGTCTGTCGGACCATGTGCACACAAACAATTGGCAGAGAGAACCAAATGGGAAGAAGTTTCTGATAGTTCTGAATAAACGACCTCGCAACCATAAATCTTCCATGCGCTATCCTATTGCTTATGTGTGCTACTCTATCTTGTTATGTAGAATAATCATATGTAAAATATCGGTATTGTATGGTATTGTATTATTTTGGTTTATTAATAATAAATGCATGGAATGATTATTTGTATTATTAATACTTATTATTATTATTACATAATAACGTAGTAACTCGCTATAATTTTTCATAGTGGAATATTATTAGGATTTTAGTAGTTAATTCCTTGTACTAGCTATTATGTATGAACTTAACGAGTAGGTAATACCCTAGAAATAATTATAAAATGCTAATAAGAAGAAAAGGCTTTTATAATAATCGGTTCATATTATTAATATGCTACGATTAACTATTGACAACTCATTTTACCTATAATATTCTATATGATTAAATTATATCTGTTGTGTTTATTGAAGAAACATGTCTCAAATGTCGGATGCTGAGTTTGAGCAACTAGTCGAGAAACGTGTGAATGAAAGAATTGCTGCAGCCGAGGCAGCAAAAGCAACAGCCGAAGCAGCAGCCAAAGCAGCAGCCGTAAACACAAACTCACGAAACGAATGCTCATACAAAACTTTTCAAGGATGCAAACCACAGACGTTAGTGGAACTGAGGGACCAGTCGGTCTAACCCGATGGTTTGAAAAGATGGAGTCCGTTTTCAAAATCAGTAATTGTGCGAACGGAGACAAGTCAAAGTATGCTTCGTGCACGTTGCAAGACGGTGCACTTACTTGGTGGAACAATTATGCTAAAGCAGAAGGAATAGATACAGCATATGATATCTCTTGGGAAGAACTGAAAAAGATGCTAATCGAGGAGTACTGTCCTCGAAACGAGATAAGAAAAATGGAATCTGAGTTACGTAATCTGAAGGTTATCGGCGCGAATCTCAATAACTATGAAAAGCGTTTCATGGAACTAGCCTTGTTGTGTCCCGAATTGGTGCCAAACGAGAAACAAAAGATAGAAATGTATATTGACGGTTTATCGATCAATATCAAAGGAAATGTTACATCATCCAAACCGAATACGATGCAGGAAGCCATGACAATGGCACACCAACTCATGGACCAGATCACAGTGTAGCGACCCCGACAAATCGTCAAGTGACGGCGTCGGCTACGTGGGTCCCATTACCTGATTATAAGTCTTTAAGATAACGTTTGACCAAAATATGTCGCCTTCATTTCAAAATAAAGATTGTTTCAAAGTTTACAAGAATTGTTCAACCAAAAGTTAAGTTACAACGTTATAAGTACGATTGAAATCTAGGCGACACGGTTTAAAGTAAAGTCAAAAGACGCTCCATGAAATGCATGTATACTCGACATCGGATGCAAGTATCAAATAGTGAGCGGAAGCATGTATCACATATCGTGCAAGACCCGAGAAAAACATAGAAATCTGTCAACGAAAACGTTGGTGAAATCATAGGTTTAAGTAAGTAAGTACAAGTGAACCACAAGATTTGCATCAATGAAATAATAGTAATACATTCCAAAAGTTTGTTTCACGAGCACCCAATTATCAAAGCTTAACATTCCTTCCATTGTATACCCCATCACTTAGTGCTAGAACAAACACTGATTCTCAAAAATATATTTCATCCGTAGACGGTAGCGAACCGTCAAAGATGAGGGTTGTCAACCCATATGGCCATATAACATAAGTTCTCGCTTACACCCGGCAAGTGTAACTAATGATAATCGAATTGAGGATTTTTGTTCTAAACTCGTATGTAGAATGTTTGTTTTCCCGTTCTTGTGTTCACTTAGTTCAAAAGAATCGTTTATGTTTTCTCATCCCAATATAAGTTCAAAAAGAGTAAAAGTGGGACTATGATCTCACCTTGAGTGCACGAGTAGTAAAGTACTTCAACAAGTAAACGTGTGCAAAGAACAATGCTAGTCTTGACCTAAACAATAGGTTTGTATCAATAACGGTAAACACGATAGGTCAAAGATGTTCAATTAGTCCTATGGCTCGTTACGACTCGATTATGTAGCATGTGAATCAAATTGTCACGTTTCATGCAAGATACAAGTATAAAAGCATGTTAGAACGATTGCACAACCATTTGGTTAAGTTTGATTAGAAGTCAACTTGGTCGGGTCAAAGTCAACGAAAAAGTCAACATGTTCGGGTCGGGTCCCGAACTATTTTTCTGAGGTTTTTAATCATATATGAGCATGTTAGAACAAGTTTCATGTGAATCGGAGGTCTAGAACGTGCCAAACATTTTTCATAAAATGGACACCGGAGACAGAAGCTGGGCAGGGCTTATGCCGCGCCGCGGCACCCTTCTGTCGCGCCGCGACAATAGGCGGGTGCTGGTGCCTGGTCTGTTTCACTTGTCCAACTTGATCCAAACTTCAAATAAGCATAAAACGCAAACCACAAACACTTAGGACTCGCACCTTATATCGTTGGAAAGCTCTTTTGACATAGAATGCAACTAAACACAATTTAACAATCAAAAACCTCATTTGTAACAACCGAGTTTTCCAATCAAGTGATCATTCAATGCCCACATTAATGCTTCAAACTCACCAATGCACATTTAATGATTTGGGCATTCAATGCATACATGTGACATGCCATTTTGTAGGTAATTGAGCATACAATACAACTAACAACTTACTAACAACAATTCATGGCAATCAATGCATCAAATAATCACTTCAAGTTCCTCAAACCCTAACTCAATTCCACCAAAAATCACTAATCAAGTTCTTAGAGTTTTCTCATGCAACCTACACATCAAATTGAAGCTAGTAACACTAGGAACACATTTAATACATGCATTCATAACATTTAACAACTTTTAATCAACCAAATCACCAAATTTAAACACACCTAAGTTCATATTCAAACTAGTTACTCTAAATAACGAAATCAAGCATATAAATCACATAATCATACTAGACTTGAGCCATAGACATTAATTAACAACTTTATAACCCAAAAATCTCAAGAACACATAAAATTAGTGATTTTAGAAAGTTACCCAAAATTGATGAAATCGGTATGGAATCGAAGAGGAGATCACGAGGAGTTCAAAAATGTAATTTGTTTGGCAAGATGACCGCTAGCTCAATTTTGGATGATGAATCTTGATGATGAAGATTGAAAGAAAAGTTGAAAGTGTTAAAGGAAAATGGAAATGAAAATGGAAATGAATGAATGGATGAGAAAGGGTGTTGACTAGTTGACCTAGTCACACCTTTGATCACTTGGCAAAAATGGTCCCTCTAGTTCGGGTGCGGGTGCGTGAATTAACCAAACGAATTATTTTAAATTACACGAGAGTACGGGAGACGTTATCTTCCAACAACGAGAATATTTAAAATGTTACATAACAAAGGATACGAATCTAGATACGAAGGGTATTATTTAAAAAGAAAAAGACGGGCGTTAAAATAATTTAACGGAAAAATGCGGGATGTTACATTATCCACACCTCAAAAGAAATTTCGTCCCGAAATTTAGTTGGAAGTAGTAGTCGATATCTCTTACTCGAGACTTTACGTTGTCCATGCAATGAAAAGTGAAAGTACGTCCTTGAGTGTTCTCATGAGTTGGATAGTCAGGGTTTTACGTTGTATTTGGGTTTGGTTTTACGATCCCCGGTTTCAACTGGTTTTCCCTATGAAGAGAAGTTGTCATCGATAGTTGATGTATCTAGCAGGATTGCACGCTCCTGTTCCGCAGGACACGTTTCTAAGTTTGTTACACGAAATGTAGGGTAAACGGAAACTTAATTGAGTCGGAAGTTCTAAACGGTAGGAAGCGGTTCCAATACGCCCCAAGGTTTCAAAAGGTTCAATATTGCGGCAATAGCCTTTCTCGATTTCCTAAAATGGATTTTACCTTTCCAAGGTGCGGTTTCTCAATATTACGCGATTACACACTGGGATTTGTGAGGTTTTCATCTAAGTTTGGTATAGCTCTTCTGGAGACAATGGGTTGTCTCGAGCCCTTCTCGGACTTGAACGATCTCAATTGTTTTTTTTTTTTTTTTTTTTTTTTTTTTTTTTTTGATGGAGTTCAGATTTCGGTGGTTGATGCTTTGGTTAAATGAACAGGGGTATGACATTAGCGGTCATATAGGGTTTCGGAAAGTGCGTGTGAACACACGAGTGGTATCTACTGTTGTAAGAGTGATCTACTAAAGGTGACAATACGAGTTTGTGACATGTCTTTCCAAGACGTAAATCGTTCGTTTGCTCGGTTCGTCGGTTTGTGGGTGGTACGCGGTACTCATGTCTAAACGGGTCTCCAAGGTTTCTTGTAAAACTAGAAGTGAAACGAGTATTTCGATACGGAATAATTGACAAAGATACACCGTGTTGGAATAGAATCTCTTAAGATACGTTTGAACAAGTTAGTTAGGGTTCGAAAAATGTTCGTTAGGACTATTCACCCTCGTGGCGACTACTTAGGTAATATGAGGAATTTCTTTAAACGGAAATGCGAGCGATAAGGATAGGAGTGAAATGAGGACTTAGAATAGGATGAGCTTGTATCTCGAGGTTGCCATAACGTGCCTCTAGTTGTCAAAAGTTGAAGTCTGAAAGAGAAACGAGGTAGTACACGTAGTTGTATAGTTCGGGGTTGAATAATAGTTGACCGATTATCAGAAACACAAGGGCGTTAAGTCAAAGAAGAGTGAAGTATCGTTGAATTGTGTGTTATCTTAAATTCCAGTAATATCAGACGATGACGGTGAAATAACAGAGGTATGTAGTGTGGTACGTGATGACGAGAAGTTTGATCGGATCCACAATTTAGTATTCGAATTCTTCGTGTAAAATAACGAATTTTAGTTATGTTGATATGAGAGAGTATGCCTTTCGGCGTTCAAATAGAAATATTTCCATGTTCGAGTTCCATCTGTTGCTATACGATTTTAACTAGGAATGTTGGTGTGAAGAATCACGCTCAAGGTTCGAACACGGAGAGGTTTAGAGTTTTCCTTAGTGAGTTAACGAGTTTAAAAGTAGTGTAACACGAGAAAAGTCAGAAATGAATCTTCGGTAATAACAGACGAGATCTAAGATTTTTACGAATACAAGTTTGAGTTGGGAGAGTTTCCTGATTACATGTGGCTTGATTTCGAGATTGATTGTAGTGCCTCGACCATTAACATCATGGTCTAGACTTCGTTCAACAGAAATTCTCACTCGGAGAATTTGGTATAGAGTTGCACTTTTCTCAAAAGTTCGAGACTAAGATGGTGATGTTGTTCGTTTCCCTTCTTTACTTGAATGAGTTAAGATGTCATCTATAAATACGATAACAGATTTGTCTAGATAAGTTTGCATACGTGGTTTAGGAGGTTCATGAATACGGACAGAGTCCTAAATAAATCGAATGGTACTAAGAGAGATTTACAACTAACGTTGCGAGTTCGGAAAATGGCTTAGGAGACATCGTCTCCCTTAACCCCCAATTGTGGATACGAGGAAGAGGGTATCGGTTTCCAACCGAAAATTACTCGGTTCACAATAATCTATACCTAGTTGTAGGGAAACAATTTCTCCCTCACGAATAGGTTCTGAGCTCCTTAGTTCTATAGGTGTCGAGTCCAATTTCTTAACGCATATCCTCCGATAAAATTTATAGACACACAATATCTTTCCGTTGGTCGCTTACATTGCCTAAGTAGTATCTAGGGGAAAAAGGTGGAATGCAAAGAGTACAAGTCAAGGTCTCGGTTGTAAAACGTCTAGCGGTAATTGAATCGAATAAGTATGAAATATACGGTTTGTTGTGAAGAAACGTACCCGTTATTAGTCCATCGTCGTTCCGGGCATCCTAGGTGTCGATGTTGAAGGTTCAACGGCGTGCGTTGGGGTTGATTTTCTTATTTGGGCATGCATTCCTAAAATGACCCGTTTGACCACATTCGAAGCAAGCACCCGTTCTGTGTGCGTTGGGCATCTTTCGAGCGACGGGTCCTTGGCGCCGGTGGCGAAACCTGCCACATCCTTCAAAGTGATGCTTGTGGCATTCGTTACAAAAAGGTAGTTTTCCGGTATAGCCTTTCTCGTCGTTGGAGGCGAAAGGCTTCTTGGAGAGGTTGTTGTGGTTGTGGTTGCTTGATTGAGAGGCTTCCCATGTTCTTTTATTGCCGCTCGATTGGTTCTCGATCATTGGTGCCGGCGTTTCCATTTCATTCGCCGTGTCTAAAGTATGGCGGGCCATCGTTAAAGCCTCTTGTAGGTTAGTGGGTTGAGATGTCATTACCTTGTGTTGAATGCTCTTAGGGAGGCCATCCCTGTAAAGTTCGACTCTTAGGGATTCGGGAGTCATGAGATTTGGACACATCGAGGCTAGTTCGGTAAACCGTTGATTATAAGCTTCGAGGTCATTTCCGACCGTTTTTAAATTCCTTAGACCCTGTTCGAGCCTTCGAGTCTCGTCGCGCGGGAAGTATTCGGTGATCATTCTTTCTCTTAATTCGGTCCAAGAGAGTGTAAGGGCTTCATCGCTTCCCACCAATTGTACATACGTGTTCCACCACGAGAGAGCAATGCCGGTGAAGGTTAGGGTGGAAAACTTGACCTTATCTTGGTCTCGACAACCGCTTGTGTTAAAAACGCTCTCCATTTGTTCAAACCATCGGGTGAGAGTAACCGGTCCCCCGGTTCCATCGAAAGTGGGAGGATTGTACTTCATGAAGTTCTTGTAGGAGCAACCTTCGATTGAATTACCGGCTCCATGATTGTTGTTGTTAGAAAAGTGATTGGCCACGGCCGTACCCACGGCGGTGGTTATCATTCGTTGAAGAGCTTGTTCTAGAGTTTCGATAGGAGTGTTGTGTTGACCTTGGTGAGCCATTGTTCCTTCATGAGACAAGAATATCGTTGGTTAGTATTTTCAACAATACTAACCGGAGTATGGAATTAGGATAGAGAGGAAATTTTCCTTGACTCGCCTTAAATTCTTTTATGTCATAATGTCGGAACGTCCATGTGAATCACCGTAATATAATCCCGGAAATTATATTACCCTGATTCTCATGTGCATTTAACATTACTTCATAAAGTCAAGGTGGCGCATCAACAAAATTTATCAACGTAAGATCAAGATCGAATACGAGTCAGATATGATAGAAGAGTTCGAGTATAAATGCACAAATAGTCAAGTAATTCCTACTTCAGTCTATATGCCGGTTGTAGTCTAGATTCACCTATGTACCCTATGACTCGGGGTGGACACAAATGAACTCTAAATCCCTACAACCAAGGCTCTGATACCACTTGTAGCGACCCCGACAAATCGTCAAGTGACGGCGTCGGCTACGTGGGTCCCATTACCTGATTATAAGTCTTTAAGATAACGTTTGACCAAAATATGTCGCCTTCATTTCAAAATAAAGATTGTTTCAAAGTTTACAAGAATTGTTCAACCAAAAGTTAAGTTACAACGTTATAAGTACGATTGAAATCTAGGCGACACGGTTTAAAGTAAAGTCAAAAGACGCTCCATGAAATGCATGTATACTCGACATCGGATGCAAGTATCAAATAGTGAGCGGAAGCATGTATCACATATCGTGCAAGACCTGAGAAAAACATAGAAATCTGTCAACGAAAACGTTGGTGAAATCATAGGTTTAAGTAAGTAAGTACAAGTGAACCACAAGATTTGCATCAATGAAATAATAGTAATACATTCCAAAAGTTTGTTTCACGAGCACCCAATTATCAAAGCTTAACATTCCTTCCATTGTATACCCCATCACTTAGTGCTAGAACAAACACTGATTCTCGAAAATATATTTCATCCGTAGACGGTAGCGAACCGTCAAAGATGAGGGTTGTCAACCCATATGGCCATATAACATAAGTTCTCGCTTACACCCGGCAAGTGTAACTAATGATAATCGAATTGAGGATTTTTGTTCTAAACTCGTATGTAGAATGTTTGTTTTCCCGTTCTTGTGTTCACTTAGTTCAAAAGAATCGTTTATGTTTTCTCATCCCAATATAAGTTCAAAAAGAGTAAAAGTGGGACTATGATCTCACCTTGAGTGCACGAGTAGTAAAGTACTTCAACAAGTAAACGTGTGCAAAGAACAATGCTAGTCTTGACCTAAACAATAGGTTTGTATCAATAACGGTAAACACGATAGGTCAAAGATGTTCAATTAGTCCTATGGCTCGTTACGACTCGATTATGTAGCATGTGAATCAAATTGTCACGTTTCATGCAAGATACAAGTATAAAAGCATGTTAGAACGATTGCACAACCATTTGGTTAAGTTTGATTAGAAGTCAACTTGGTCGGGTCAAAGTCAACGAAAAAGTCAACATGTTCGGGTCGGGTCCCGAACTATTTTTCTGAGGTTTTTAATCATATATGAGCATGTTAGAACAAGTTTCATGTGAATCGGAGGTCTAGAACGTGCCAAACATTTTTCATAAAATGGACACCAGAGACAGAAGCTGGGCACGGCTTATGCCGCGCCGCGGCACCCTTCTGTCGCGCCGCGACAAGAGGCGGGTGCTGGTGCCTGGTCTGTTTCACTTGTCCAACTTGATCCAAACTTCAAATAAGCATAAAACGCAAACCACAAACACTTAGGACTCGCACCTTATATCGTTGGAAAGCTCTTTTGACATAGAATGCAACTAAACACAATTTAACAATCAAAAACCTCATTTGTAACAACCGAGTTTTCCAATCAAGTGATCATTCAATGCCCACATTAATGCTTCAAACTCACCAATGCACATTTAATGATTTGGGCATTCAATGCATACATGTGACATGCCATTTTGTAGGTAATTGAGCATACAATACAACTAACAACTTACTAACAACAATTCATGGCAATCAATGCATCAAATAATCACTTCAAGTTCCTCAAACCCTAACTCAATTCCACCAAAAATCACTAATCAAGTTCTTAGAGTTTTCTCATGCAACCTACACATCAAATTGAAGCTAGTAACACTAGGAACACATTTAATACATGCATTCATAACATTTAACAACTTTTAATCAACCAAATCACCAAATTTAAACACACCCAAGTTCATATTCAAACTAGTTACTCTAAATAACGAAATCAAGCATATAAATCACATAATCATACTAGACTTGAGCCATAGACATTAATTAACAACTTTATAACCCAAAAATCTCAAGAACACATAAAATTAGTGATTTTAGAAAGTTACCCAAAATTGATGAAATCGGTATGGAATCGAAGAGGAGATCACGAGGAGTTCAAATATGTAATTTGTTTGGCAAGATGACCGCTAGCTCGATTTTGGATGATGAATCTTGATGATGAAGATTGAAAGAAAAGTTGAAAGTGTTAAAGGAAAATGGAAATGAAAATGGAAATGAATGAATGGATGAGAAAGGGTGTTGACTAGTTGACCTAGTCACACCTTTGATCACTTGGCAAAAATGGTCCCTCTAGTTCGGGTGCGGGTGCGTGAATTAACCAAACGAATTATTTTAAATTACACGAGAGTACGGGAGACGTTATCTTCCAACAACGAGAATATTTAAAATGTTACATAACAAAGGATACGAATCTAGATACGAAGGGTATTATTTAAAAAGAAAAAGACGGGCGTTAAAATAATTTAACGGAAAAATGCGGGATGTTACACACAGAGAGTTCGATTAAGGCACCAATTACCGAAGTCAAGACAACTGAAGGAAAGAGGAAATGGGAAGACTATAAGGGCAAAAGTACTCAACTGAAGAAACAAGAAACTTTTAAAGGTAAACAAGATGGGGCAACTGCAAGTCCAAACTATAAGGGACCCCATCCGTTCTGCAAAAGATGTTACACACATCATGCAGGTTATTGCCAAGTCATCTGTGACAAGTGCAACAAGAAAGGACATGTGGCGAAAGATTGTTATGCCACCGTTTCTGAAGTAAAGACAAAATCGACCGATGTCAAGAAATGTTATAGATGCGGGAAGTCTGGTCACTTTATAAATCAATGCCCTGATAAGGAGAAGAACAAAGAACCCGCACGTGGGAGGGCATTTAATGTTAGTGCCAGTAAAGCACGTGAGGATCCTAATCTTGTTACGGGTACGTTTACCGTTAATAATCAACTAGCTTCTATTATGTTTGATACGGGTGCTGATAGAAGTTATATGTGTAAAGACTTTAGTTTTAAACTAAAATGTGCATCATTACCTCTAGACGATAAATATACAATTGAATTAGCTAATGGTAAACTGATAAAAGCCGATAAAATTTGCCATGGTTGCGAAATGAATCTCGCTGGTGAAACCTTCAAAATCGATTTGATACCTGTAGAATTAGGAAGTTTTGACGTAATCATTGGCATGGACTGGATGTCCAAAACAAGATTGGAAGTTGTTTGCGCTGAGAAAGCAATCCGCATCCCTCGTAAGGATGAAACGTCATTAATGATTTATGGGGAGAAGAGCAACTCAAAGCTGAACTTTATCAGCTGTATGAAGGCCCATAAACTTATAAGAAAAGGTTGTTATGCTATTCTGGCACACGTAAAGAAGATCGATACTGAAGAAAGAAGCATTAATGACATGCCGGTTGTAAGAGAATATCCTGGAGTATTTCCAGAAGAATTACCAGGGCTACCTCCACACAGATGTGTAGAATTCCAGATTGATCTCATACCAGGAGCTGCACCTGTAGCCCATGTAGTGACCCATCCTAATCCATCCGGACGAAGTCCATATCGATTATAAACGATTCACAACAGTTGATTACATCGCGAGGTACTTGACCTCTATATGATACATTTTATAAACATTGCATTCGTTTTTGAAAAGACAATCTTTTCATTACATCGAAGGTTGACAGCATGCATGCCATTTTATAATATATCCACTATAATTGACTTAATAATAATCTTGATGAACTCAACGACTCGAATGCAACGTCTTTTGAAAGATGCCATAAATGACTCCAAGTAATATTTCTAGAATGAGCAAATGCACAGCGGAAGACTTCTTTCATACCTGAGAATAAACATGCTTTAAAGTGTCAACCAAAAAGGTTGGTGAGTTCATTAGTTTATCATAAAGAATCATTTCATAATTTTAATAGACCACAAGATTTCATATTTCCAATTCTCATAAACATACGTCCCATGCATAGAGACAAAAATCATTAATATGGATTGAACACCTAGTAACCGACATTCACAATATGCATATAAGAATATCCCCATCATTCCGGGATCCTCCTTCGAACATGATATAAATTTCGAAGAACTAAAGCATCCGGTACTTTGGATGGGGCTTGTTGGGCCCGATAGATCTATCTTTAGGATTCGCGTCAATTAGGGTGTCTGTTCCCTAATTCTTAGATTACCAGACTAAAAGGGGCATATTCAGTTTCGATCATTCAACCATAGAACGTAATTTCAATTACTTGTGTCTATTTCGTAAAACAGTTATAAAAGCTGCGCATGTATTCTCAGCCCAAAAATATAAAGGGTAAAAAGGCAAATGAAACTCACCATACAATATTTTGTAGTAAAAATATTCATACGACGATACTTAACAATGCAGGGTTGGCATCGGATTCACGAACCTATATGAGGTATATATATTAATTCATATAATTGTAATCGAACAAGTTACATATTAAGTTTAGTAACATATATCATTTCCATTGTTATATTTATGTATATGGATAATCTTATATAGATATTTTTATATATGTTTTATATAATTATTTATTTGATAAGATAATACGAATAATGAATAACGAGTTGTATTATTTTGTAAAAATCATATTTTTAATAATAATAAAAATAATGCTAATAATAATTATTATTTTTACTAATGAAAATAATAGTTTTGATAGTAATAAAAATAATAATTTTAATGTTAAAAATAATAATGATAATAATAATTATTATAATATTCATAAAAATGATAATAGTGATAATATAATAATAATAATAATAATAATAATAATAATAATAATAATAATAATAATAATAATAATAATAATAATGTTAATACTAATAATAATAATGATAATAATAATAGAAATATTAGAAAACTACCTTAATGTGATAAGTCTTAAAAAAAAAACGTCCACGCCCGGACTCGAACCCGCGATCTTTCGCTCACACGCAAACACCCTTAACCATTGCGCTACCCATTCATTTATGATATTCTTCGTATTTTAATTATAATTAACCCAAATTGTCTGAATAATTTCCTTCTTCTAATTAACTCATCTTCTAATGAATTATCAATATCATTACGTCCTCATCATTAATTATCATCATCATTTTTTTTTAACCGTAAAACACTGAATCATTTAATCTTGATAGTGCGTTAGAATCAAAGCCAAATATCAATTGAAATGCAAAAGCTTTTGATCACATGGGCCAAACGAAAAAGACATTGTCTGCCACAATTGTTTGCTACATAATTCTTTAATACAAAACGTTTCACTTTTTTTTTATATTTATGTACCATCTTTCAAAAAAAAATGGTGTCCATGCAAACACCACAATCGAGTTACATATCGTGCAGTTTGCGAGCGTGTAGTAGTAGCATTCAATCAATGTCGTGCAGGTTGCAAGCGTGTAATCAGTAAAACAATTGCAGGCTTGGAGCTCGATAAAAAAAAAATTAACATAGCTAATGTGATGGTGGTCGTGGTGTTTGATGGGTTGAAGTGGGTGGGTGTCGATAGAACAATGGAGAGGGTGGTGATAGGGTTTATATTTAGACCGAACCAGGAGAGCGACAGTTAGCCACAAGTGATGGTGTTTTGATTGAATGGGTTTTACAAACAGAAAGGTAAAAGTGGTGGTTTGGTTTAAGGAAGTGGTAGTGGGGATGCCGGTGGGGATTGTTGACGTGTTGTTGATGGTGGCCGAAGGTGGTTGTCACGACCCGGAAAATTTCAACTAATTTTAAACGAAACTCTCGATACGATTTAATATTATATCATAATATTATATATATATTAATTATAATCCTAATTCTATAATCTATATATATATATATATATATATATATATATATATATATATATATATATATATATATATATATATATATATATATATATATATGCATAAGCATATCATTGATATGTGATACAACACAAGTACCGGGGGTCACCACCGTACACCCGCCATCACCACGAGTCACTCAACCGGCAGTCACCTCTCTGGCATATCACCACCACCACCTACAACTATGATAAACCGTCAATACTTGCTTCCATTCCTCCTTTAACTACCACCACTTGAACGATTCACTAGCATCCCCTAAATGATTCTTTCTTTCTCGTACACCACCATCACGGTCTAAAATAACCACCTCTAACACCATGATCACCAACATCATTGACATCTTCACCACTATCAAATTCTGTTTCTATTCATGAGTACACCATCATCATAATTTGTAGATTTTCTGTTTCTGCTTACGGTTTCATCAACCTAAATCCACCACCAAACCATCACGACAACCACCTCATCATCATCCCCGTTAAACTTATATTGTTGCTGCTATGTGCAGATGTCGAACAACACCATGAATAACCGTCACCCTTCTTTCTCTCCTTCTTCATCTCTCTCTCTCTCTCTCATTCCCTCTCTCTCTTCAAATCACGATCATGAATCCACCATTAAAACCACAACCACCGAACACCCTCACAACCATAAACCGTAACACCACCTGCAACACTCTTCCATATCAGCTGTACAAAAATTGATAACTACTGTTAACGTTTCCTGTTTGAAGCCACACAACCAATTCATTCACCATCATAGAATCTGCAACATCTTATTGATTGGTTGCTGTATAGTCGACACCTCACCACACCCGTCACCAAAACCGCCTGCAATACCTTTGATCATAACAAGCTGCAGCTGCGTTTCTCATTTCTTCCTTTCTGTACCTTTATCAAACTCATTAACTTTATGATGTGATTCAATCCTCTCTTGCTACTGTATATAATTTGTTTCTGTTTCCGCCACGAACAACCGACAATCACAGCAACCATCAAATCACCACCATCATTAAAACCGTTAACTTCACCACAATCACAAATTAACTGATATCAAATTACATGTGAATTGAGTTATGATGTGAAGAAGATATAAGAAAGAGGATAAAGTTAACAGCGTATTTTATTTTTTATTTTTTTCTTTTTTTTTTCTTTCTTCTGCTTTTCGTTCATTTATCTATCCTTTTCTCACCGACAAAAAATTTCAGCAAATTAAATTAGATAAGAATCGGATTATTCGTGGACTCTTGATGCGTCCTGGGCCACGAATTAGTGGACTGCCTTGTTGGGCCAGATTCTTGCTTCATATCTTTTTTCTATTTGGGCCGAAGTTGGGCTTCATGATCCTGCAATTAATTTTCGGTGGAGTATTTTGGTGGAAGGAAAGGAAAACTAAAAATACGTATTTATTATATATAAAATACGAATAGTAATAGAAAAACACAGGTAGATGGATGGTTAAGGGTGTAGTCTAGTTAGCGGGAGGTCGCGAGTTCGAGCTCTGTTGTGGACAATTCTTTTTAGAAAAACTTTCAAAAGGGTATACATTTTTATATTTTCATTTTAATTATTATTATTATTAGTATTATTATTATTATTATTATTATTATTATTATTATTATTATTATTATTATTATTATCATCATTAATATTATTATTAACAGTAATATTATTATTATTATTATCATTATTAGAAAAATTAGTATTTTTTTTTACATTTTTATTAAAATTATCATTGCTATTAAAATTGACATTTTTATTAAAACTATCATTATTATAAAAAAATTTATTTTTATTATTATCTTTAATATGATGTCATATATTTTCACTATCATAAAATCTGTTAACATTATTAATATTACTATTATTATTATTATTATTTTTATTATTATTATAAATATTATTACTATTATTTTCAACATTAATATTATCATTATCATTATTGATTATTACTAAAGTAACTAATAGTATTATTATTTTCATTACAATAAGTATTATTTATAATTATTACATATATCATAAAACTAATCAAATTTACTATTTTAACATAAAAATAACATATTTAGATATATATAACATTTGGAACTAACAAATACATTATAATAAATAATATATTATATAATTAATATATATAAAACGGTATGATTATTATTACAAGTAACTATACGTGTTAATATATATACTTGATATAGGTTTGTGAATCCAAGGTCAACCCTACACTTGTTAAATGACGTCATATGTATTTTTACTACAAAATACAGTATGGTGAGTTTTATTTGCTCCCTTTTTAATTGCTTTTGCAATATATCTTTTTGGGCTGAGAATACATGCGCTGCTTTTATAAATATTTACGAAATAGACACAAGTACTTAAAAATATATTCTACGTTGAGTTGTACCACTGTCATACTTCCCTATAGCTTGGTAACTACTATTTACATGGGTATTGTAAACGTGAATCCTGTTGATAGATCTATCGGGCCTGACAACCCCAACCGGACTGGACGACCAGTATTCTACGGTTGCACAGTACTTCGTTTCGTGACTACACTTGGTACGGTGTAGTGAGATTTCATAATAAAGGGAATATGCGACGTTGATTAAATGTTAAGTATGGTTACCAAGTGCTCAACCACTTAGAATATTTTTATTAAATCGTTTGTGTATATGAAATCTTGTGGTCTATTAAGGTATAGAAATGATTGTTATGATAAACCTATGAACTCACCAACCTTTTGGTTGACACTTTTAAGCATGTTTATTCTCAGGTATGAAAGAAAACTTCCGCTGTACATTTGCTCATTTTTAAAGATATTACTTGGAGTCATTCATGGTATATTTAGGTCAGTACCTCGCAATGGGACCAGATGTTAATGACTGCGTCCAGGTGGATTAGGACAGGTCGTTTCAGTTGGTATCAGAGCGTTGGTCCTAGCGAACCAGGTCTTGCATTAGTGTGTCTAACTGATAGTTGTTAGGATACATTAGCGAGTCTGGACTTCGACCTTAGCTGCATATTATAAGTATTATATATCATTCCTAGTGGAAAATTTCCTGCTAATCATTCCTAAGTCTAGACACGCCTTACTGCCTTTATTGCATAGATAGTGTATAGACAAATTTATATCTTAGCGTATCTATTACGGTAAACTTTGCCTGATATCTTCCGTAAATTTCTCCGTAATTTAAGGGATCCTGGTACTATATATATCTAGGCATATTATGCATTGAGAATACCATCCAACTATCATTTACTGTCACTAAGCTTTTCATACCAAAAATCTTTTCTGTGATCGTGTACGATGGCCTCTACGAATCGACCAAGTTCTTCTGACTCCGAAGATAGCGTGACGGGAGCGCACCAACCAATCAACTACCGTGATTTATTTAGAAAGTGGGGATGGGTTCGCGAAATACTTACCCTATAGAGAAATGAAGAAGGTACTCCATATCACGAGCCGAACTTACCACCTAACGTCGGAGTGCTCGACCCGCTCATCGGCGAACCTGTTCACAACACCGTTTATACCCTTTTTGCAATAATGTTTCGTCTTGAGGCTACCATTAACGGAACTAGAGAAGATATCCGACCTCTACCTCACACTGATAACCAACCAGGGTTAGTAGAAGAAGTTAAAGAACTCCGAGCTCGAGTGTTAACTTTAGAGAGCACGGTATACAATTTGCAAGCACTAGCAGTATCATCAACACCAGTAACATCACCAGCCTCAGCACCAACAGCACTAGTACCACCAACAACAACATCCGCGTCACCAGCTTCGACATTTCATTATGTACCTCGAGTATAATCATCGTTCTACATGACGTTCCACATCATTTATCTTAGTTCGACATAGTGATTATGTAACCTCTAATATTTTAGAGATTATATATTCTTGTTCTAACGGTAAATCAGATGAGTTAATATCATATTAACTCATTAAATCCATGATTGCATCTGAAGAAAATATATATGTATATATGTTTTCATAAAGATTGTAATTAAAAATTCTTTCGAACAAAGTGTTAATTGTGAAAATATTTTAACGGGTAGGTAATACCCGAGGAATATTCAGATTTCACATTAATAAGTATACTGTACATTCTTCCAAACCTAATTCAATAGTTATTTACGATCCTATTTACAATCACCGATATACGTATCCGTTCACCACAGAATAACCATTTTCATTTAATTTCATATTTGGATTTTTACCTATCAAAATCCAACAAGTGGCATAATGAAGAAAACATCGGACAAAGTAAAATTTGTTAGAAACAAACGAACTAACTAATTGAAATATTGTTAAGAATCCACGCTAACTGTTCCTAGCTAATTGTTCCTAGCTAACTGGTTACATTTTATTTATCGCAATTTAATTATCGCAATTTACATTCTCACAATTTTATTTATCGTCATTTAATTTCTGTATTTATTTTACGCACTTTAAATAACGGGACACGTATACAAGGTTTCGACCTATCATATCGACCCATCTATATATATATTCCGGAACAACCATAGACACTCTATATGTTAATGATGGAGTTGGCTATACAGGGTTGAGGTTGATTCCAAAATATATATATGGTTTGAGTTGTGATCAATACTGAGACCGGTACACGGGTCACGATACGTATTAATTAATTCGAATATTATATATTAAATTATATATAAATTTATTGAACTATTTGACCATTGAACTATTGGACTGCTAACTTTGGACAATTAAAATGAATTAAAATATTGATTATAACATATGAAACTAAATAATTCTTCAAGTTTGTCACTTGATTTCATCTTAAAACTCATTTGTACCTCGACGATTCCAATACATGTTCAAATCTTTCATGATTCTTGAAAACACCTCAATCGAGAAGATGAACCAACCGCACTTCATCTATGGAAGAAAAGATTTATGCATATAGTTATGCACCTGAAAAACTCTTGGAACCGGAGTAAACGTTTATCACGTATCTGTGATAGCTCCTTTGGCATTGTTATTACCGAAATTAACTTTGCAACTCCTGTTCGAAATAGCCAATTTTGTCACAGCTCCAACAAGTCAACTTCGACTTTTCACTCAGATTAGCATATTATAACCCTGATATATAAGTTGTCTTTCGTCATCGATACCGGGAAACCATTTATATCTCACCACATTATCAGTAATTCACCAACAACTCCGTTAATCTTTGACTTTCCGAAAAATCACTATATTAAGTGAAACCCTATCATTCACTCATTTACATCTTATATCGAGAAATATTATGCCAACTACCAGGAATTAGCAATCAGTATTTTGAAATCTCGCAGCATGTCTACATCAACAGTTATATGTAAACATATAACATTTACCTCTTAGGATTATGATCTTAAATTCTGAAATTCTGAAAAGCACCCAGTCTACAAATCAATACCACAAATTCTGAAAAAGCTGAATACAGCAGCAAAAACTGTACACGACCTTAACCATCAAAAGTTTGATGATAAAGAATGGAGTATTGGAAACACTCAATAAAAAAAATTTAGTACCGAAAAGTGGATTATGCGAAACTATGAAGGAAGCCATGGACAAATCACAAAGAATAAGTTTGACTTCAAAGAATCCAAATAATTCAATGCATGCTGAAGTCTTTAGCGAATATCTTGCTCCTTACTCTAAACCCTTGCGGATAATAGTCTCCATCATCCTCTGATCTTAAGTATTCAAAGATATTATCGTATCTTTCATTATAAATATACTCGATATTTCTGAATATATTTTCAAAACTAATCTTATCTGAAATCATTTATCTCTTTGAGCTATCAGTGTTACATCATATGAGAAACTATTAGTTTCTATATTCTGCGAACCTTCGAATTTAAAATATGAATGATTTTGAAGTAGTGTTGGAAACTGATGCATGGGTTAGTATAATATAATGACACTTGGCCAACGTGATTATATTACAGTAAGTAATGCTGAGTTTCTAATGTAACGTGATGATGATTCACAGACCTTATCCTCATCATGTGCCATGTTACACGACTCTTTCATTTTATTTAATTTTTAAGCATATCACGGAATTATTTCCTTGATAATTCTGTTCTTCCATAATTCCAACAGTTGCTAATAAATCGTGCTATCACATTTTCTTTCTGATTAGAAGATTTCCTTAACTTCCCTGAATTCCGGGAATCCACCATGACTACGTCAAAAGTTAAGACAAAACTTTTCACTCTTTTTTGGTAACTTCACTCGTACGCTTCGTATGATCGAATTGTTTTATCTATATTACTCAATGATGATAAAACTTCATTATCACCTCATATTCGTCATAAAAACAATTTTATTGTTAGCCAAGACAACCTCTATCAAATTTCGAGGATGAAATTTCTTTAACGGGTAGGTACTGTCACGACCCGGAAAATTTCAACTAATTTTAAACGAAACTCTCGATACGATTTAATATTATATCACAATATTATATATATATTAATTATAATCCTAATTCTATAATCTATATATATATGCATAAGCATATCATTGATATGTGATACAACACAAGTGCCGGGGGTCACCACCGTACACCCGCCATCACCATGAGTCACTCAACCGGCAGTCACCTCTCTGGCATATCACCACCACCACCTACAACTATGATAAACCGTCAATACTTGCTTCCATTCCTCCTTTAACAACCACCACTTGAACGATTCACTAGCATCCCCTAAATGATTCTTCTTTCTCGTACACCACCATCACGGTCTAAAATAACCACCTCTAACACCATGATCACCAACATCATTGACATCTTCACCACTATCAAATTCCGTTTCTATTCATGAGTACACCATCATCATAATTTGTAGATTTTCTGTTTCTGCTTACGGTTTCATCAACCTAAATCCACCACCAAACCATCACGACAACCACCTCATCATCACCCCCGTTAAACTTATATTGTTGCTGCTATGTGCAGATGTCGAACAACACCATGAATAACCGTCACCCTTCTTTCTCTCCTTCTTCATCTCTCTCTCTCTTATTCCCTCTCCCTCTTCAAATCACGATCATGAATCCACCATTAAAACCACAAACACCGAACACCCTCACAACCATAAACCGTAACACCACCTGCAACACTCTTCCATATCAGCTGTACAAAAATTGATAACTACTGTTAATGTTTCCTGTTTGAAGCCACACAACCAATTCATTCACCATCGTAGAATCTGCAACATCTTATTGATTGGTTGCTGTATAGTCGACACCTCACCACACCCGTCACCAAAACCGCCTGCAATACCTTTGATCATAACAAGCTGCAGCTGCGTTTCTCTTTTCTTACTTTCTGTACCTTTATCAAACTCATTAAATTTATGATGTAATTCGATCCTCTCTTGCTACTGTATATAATTTGTTTCTGTTTCCGCCACGAACAACCGACAATCACAGCAACCATCAAATCACCACCATCATTAAAACCGTTACCTTCACCACAATCACAACTTAACTGATATCGAATTACATGTGAATTGAGTTATGATGTGAAGAAGATATAAGAAAGAGGATAAAGTTAACAGTGTATTTTATTTTTTATTTTTTTCTTTTTTTTTCTTTCTTCTGCATTTCGTTCATTTATCTATCCTTTTCTCACCGACAAAAAATTTCAGCAAATTAAATCAGATAAGAATCGGATTATTCGTGGACTCTTGATGCGTCCTGGGCCACGAATTAGTGGACTGCCTTGTTGGGCCAGATTCTTGCTTCATATCTTTTTTCTATTTGGGCCGAAGTTGGGCTTCATGATCTTGCAATTAATTTTCGATGGAGTATTTTGGTGGAAGGAAAGGAAAACTAAAAATACGTATTTATTATATATAAAATACGAATAGTAATAGAAAAACACAGGCAGATGGATGGTTAAGGGTGTAGTCTAGTTAGCGGGAGGTCGCGAGTTCGAGCTCTGTTGTGGACAATTCTTTTTAGAAAAACTTTCAAAAGGGTATACATTTTTATACTTTCATTTTAATTATTATTATTATTATTAGTATTATTATTATTATTATTATTATTATTATTATTATTATTATTATTATTTTTATTATTATTATTATCATTAATATTATTATTAACAGTAATATTATTATTATTATTATTATTATTATTATTATCATTATTAGAAAAATTAGTATATTTTTTACATTTTTATTAAAATTATCATTGCTATTAAAATTGACATTTTTATTAAAACTATCATTATTATAAAAAAATTTATTTTTATTATTATCTTTAATATGATGTCATATATTTTCACTATCATAAAATCTGTTAACATTATTAATATTACTATTATTATTATTATTATTATTATTATTATTATTATTATTATTATTATTATAAATATTATTACTATTATTTTCAACATTAATATTATCATTATCATTATTGATTATTACTAAAGTAACTAATAGTATTATTATTTTCATTACAATAAGTATTATTTATAATTATTACATATATCATAAAACTAATCAAATTTACTATTTTAACATAAAAATAACATATTTAGATATATATAACATTTGGAACTAACAACTACATTATAATAAATAATATATTATATATTATATAATTAATATATATAAAACGGTACGATTATTATTACATGTAACTATACGTGTTAATATATATACTTGATATAGGTTTGTGAATCCAAGGTCAACCCTACACTTGTTAAATGACGTCATATGTATTTTTAATACAAAATACAGTATGGTAAGTTTCATTTGCTCCCTTTTTAATTGCTTTTGCAATATATCTTTTTAGGCTGAGAATACATGCGCTGCTTTTATAAATATTTACGAAATAGACACAAGTACTTAAAAATATATTCTACGTTGAGTTGTACCACTGGCATACTTCCCTGTAGCTTGGTAACTACTATTTACATGGGTATTGTAAACGCGAATCCTGTTGATAGATCTATCGGGCCTGACAACCCCAACCGGACTGGACGACCAGTATTCTACGGTTGCACAGTACTTCGTTTCGTGACTACACTTGGTACGGTGTAGTGAGATTTCATAATAAAGGGAATATGCGACGTTGATTAAATGTTAAGTATGGTTACCAAGTGCTCAACCACTTAGAATATTTTTATTAAATCGTTTGTGTATATGAAATCTTGTGGTCTATTAAGGTATAGAAATGATTGTTATGATAAACCTATGAACTCACCAACCTTTTGGTTGACACTTTTAAGCATGTTTATTCTCAGGTATGAAAGAAAACTTCCGCTGTGCATTTGCTCATTTTTAAAGATATTACTTGGAGTCATTCATGGTATATTTAGGTCAGTACCTCGCAATGGGACCAGATGTTAATGACTGCGTTCAGGTGGATTAGGACAGGTCGTTTCAGTGGTGATGGGTTTGGTGAGGGTGGCGAATGATGGTTAGCCGTAGGCGTTAGGGTTTGGTGAAGTATAGACAGGAGGCAACAACATAAATTTTTAAGGGTTTGTGGTGGTTCTCAAAACAAATAAGAAAATAAGCGTGTAGCAGGAAAAATGAGTAACAAGTTAAAGTGGGTTTCGGTTTGGGTTGTAGAAGATGATGGAGACTTGAGGTGGTGGTTGGTGGTGATATGGTTCGATGAAATGTAACCAGAAAACATGAACAAGTTGATAATCGATGATGGGTTGTGGATGTTGGATAGTGGTTCTTGGGGTGATTTTTAATGGTCAAACAAAACAGTAGCAACTAGTACCAAAAGTGATTTGGTTTGTATGTTGATCGAACAAGTAGTAGGTTAGTTGATAATTGATGGTTGTTAACATGAGAAATTTAGTAACAGTTTGTTCATAATGGTGGTTCTCATAAAAGTGTTGAGAAATAAGGAAAAAAAAGAAAAGTATATGTTGGTGTTCGTTGTTAAGAAAACAGAAACAATATATAAAGCATGTAGTAAAGTTAATAATAATACTATAATATAATAATAATCATATTATTTAGAAGTTAATTAAAAAAACGTGTGGAGAAATAGGAATGCAGCCACCTTTTTTGGATACTTATGCCGACAGTTTATCCCGAATGATTATATGGTGTTCATTGCTGAACAGCTAACGTATAAAAGTATTCCTAAAAATCCCAAATTTTTAGATTAACTATATTTAATTATTTCACTCATTAGCTGTATGAAACCTGATCAAAAAGGTTCTATAATTATTTATTTTCTGTCCCAATTATTATGTACGGAGTACAAAAACTTAGCTTGAAAAGGTAAAAAAATATTTACCAAAATTATTATCTTTTTAATCAAATTATGTACCAATTTTTATTTTAAAACTTCATATATATATTAGACCTATTTTAAAAATAAATTAACGTCAACCGAAAGTTACAGACATATACAAGTTAAGTTCAAAATTAATTATATATAATATACACTATGTATATATATAAACAGTTTTAAATAACAAAATTTACTACGCAAATAAATATATATTAAATAATTAGATTAAATATAACAATATATATATACAAGTAATATACATATATTATATATAAAATAACAGTTTTTATTACAACATATTTTATTTTACATATTTATTTATAATAATAAATATATTTAATAGTTTATTAATGTTCATGTTATTATATATATATATACATATATTTATATATACACATATTTACATATATCCATATATTTACAAGCAATGGTTCGTGAATCATCGGGAACAGTCAAAAGGTAATTGATTATATAAACACAACATTACAGACTTTGCTTATCGTGTCGAAATCAATAAAGATTAAGTTTAAAATTTGGTCGGAAATTCCCGGGTCATCACAGTACCTACCCGTTAAAGAAATTTCGTCCCGAAATTTGAGTGAGGTGGTCATGGCTAACAATAAAAATGTTTTCATGACGAATATGAGTTGATAAATAGAGTTTTATCATCATTGAGTAATGTGGATAAAACAATTCGATTATTCGAAGAGTACGAGTGAAGCTATCACAAAACAGTGAAATGAAAGGATAAAGATTTGTCTTAGCTTTTGACAGAGTCGGGGTTGAATTTAGAAAATAAGGTGTGTCTTAACTTCTGACATTGTCTTGATTGAATTCCGGAATTCAAGGGATTTAAAAGAAAATCTTGAAAATCTATAAGATCTGATTCTTCGGCGAGTAAGGAAATTAAGATCTCTATAATTGAATGCGATGATCTGTATCGATTGCTTTGTCTGGTATCTTCACTATAAATGAACTTCTTCCGTTCCCTTATTTTCATCATTCTTATACTTTCATTCTTAATTCTTACTTTTAAAAGGTTGGGAAAATGCTTCATCCAGTTCTACTCCTTGATATTTTCTTAATTATCATTTCTATCATCCTTCTTTTTAATCTTCCACCAGAAGAATCTGGTTACTTCTACTATTACCTTGGGGTGATACTATTCTTAATTCTACCGTGTCTTTATATTGCTATTCGTATTAATATCCATGGTTTGTGACCTCCATGTTGTTATTGGGCTTTATATTTTCTCTTATATTTTGGAGCTTTGTCCCTTCGTTTCTTCTTCTTACGATTAAACACCGCTTGTAATGGTTCAGAATTCGCAGATATAAACTTCAGAATGAACATTGTTAATGTTCTAAGAAGGGAATCGTAATGGCACGATTTGATTTGTCAAATTACCAGAATCACTGAGAATAGAACTATCAAGAATATATTTTCTTGATATGTTCGGAGGTGAAGTAGAATGAACGAGTCGTGTAACATGGCACATGATAACGTTATGATCTGTGAATCATCACGTTCCATTAGAAACTCGTCATGACTTACTGTAATATAATCACGTTGATCAAGTGTTATTATATTATACTAACTCATGCATCAATTCCCAACACTACTTCAAAAACATTCATAATTTAAACTCGAAAGTTTACAGAATATAGAAACTAACAGTTTCTATATGATGTAACACTGATAGCACTAAGAGATAAATGATTTTAGATAAGATTAGTTATGAAAATATATTCAGAAATATCGAGGATATTAATAATGAAAGATACGATAATATCTTTGAATACCTAAGATCAGAGGATGATGGAGACTATTGTCCGCAAGGGTTTAGAGTAAGGGGCAAGACATTCGCTAAAGACTTCAGCAGGCATTGAATCATTCGGATTCTTTGAAGTCAAACTTAGTCTTTGTGATTTGTTCACAGTCTCCTTCATGGTTTGCTTAATTCGTTTTCCAGTTCTAATTTTTCTGAGCTTTTCCAACATACTATTCTTTATCATCAAACTTCCGATGATTTAAGGTCGTTGACGGCTATCTACGGTTTTTGCTGCTTCACTCAGCTTTTTCAACATTCAGAGTATTGATTTGTAGACTGAGTGCTTTTCAGAATGAAAGATCATAATTCTAGGAGATAAATGTTATACATATAACTGTTGATGTAGATATGCTGTGAGTTTTCAAAGTACTGATCGCTGATTCCTGGTAATTGGTATGACAGTTGTCGTTACTAGATGCGGATGAGTATATGATAGGGTTTCAATGAATAAATATAATGATTTATCAGAGAGATTTAAGCCAAGAAGCAACGAGGTTGCTGGTACGTCTGCTGGTAATATGGTGGAATATAAAAGGTTCCCCGGTAACAATAAAAGAGCACTCATATATATCAAGGTTATAATAAGGTTGTTTCTAACGAAAAGTCGAAGTTGACTTGCTGGAGCTGTGACAAAATTTGCTACTTGGAAAGGGATTAACAAGTTATTTTCGGTAATAACAACGCCAAAGGAGTTAGCACAGATAAGTGTTAGACGTTTACTCAGGTTCCGTGTGTTTTCAGGTGCATTACTATATGCATAAATCTTTTCTTCTGTAGATGAAGTGCGGTTGGTTCATCCTCTCGATTGAGGTGTTTTCAAGAATCATGAAAGGTTTGAACACATATTGTAATCGTCAAGATACAAATGAGGTTTAAGATGAAATCAAGTGGAAAACTTGAAGAATTGTTTAGTTTCATATGTTATAATCAATATTTTAATTCATTTTAATTGTCCAATGTTATCAGTCCACAGTCGATAGTCCACAGTTGACAGTCCAATAATTCATATATAATTTAATATATAATATTCGAATTAATTAAAACGTATCGTGACCCGTGTATATGTCTCAGACTCGATCACAACTCAAACTATATATATTATTGTAGAATCAACTTCAACCCTGTATAGCTAACTCCTACATTACTGCATATAGAGTGTCTATGGTTATTCCAAATAATATATATAGATGCGTCAATATGATATGTCAAAACCTTGTATACGTGTCCCGATATTTAAAGTGCATAATATAAATAACAGAAATTAAATGACGATAAATAAAGTGTGTAAAGTAAATAACAGAAATTAAATGACGATAAATAAAGTTGCGAGAATTAAAATTGCGATAATTAAATTGCGATAAATAAATTGCGATAAATAAAATGTAATACGGAATTAACAGTTAGCTAGGATTTCGTTAGCGTGGATTCTTAACAAAATTTCTCATAGTTAATTTGTTTGTTTCTAACAAATTTTATTTTGTCCAATGTTTTCTTCATTATGCCACTTGTTGGATTCTGATAAGTCAAAATCCAATATGAAATTGAGTGAAAATGGTTATTCTGCGGTGAACGGATACATGCATCGGTGGATGTAAATAGGATAGTAAATGACTGTTGAATCATATTCGAAGAATGTACAGTGTAACTTATTAATGTGAAATCTAATTATTCCTCGGGTATTACCTACCCGTTCAAATATTTTCACCATTAACAGTTTGTACGAAAGAATTTTTAATTACAATCTTTATGAAAATATACTTACATATATATTTTCTTCAGATGTAATCATAGATTTAATGAGTTAATATAATATTAATCTCATTTTCTTTACGATTAGAACTAGAGTACATAATCTCAAAAATATTAGAGGTTACATAACCATCATGTCGAACGAAAATAAATGATGTAGAACGATACGTAGAACGATACGTAGAACGATGATTATACTCGAGGTACATAATGAGATGTTTAGGCATGGATTGTTGATGGTACTGGTGCTGTTACTGATGGTACTGTTGATGCCGGTGATGTTGCTGAAGCTGGTAATTTTTGCACCATATTCTCCAAATTGATTACTCGAGCGCGAAGTTCGTTGACTTCTTCTATTACACCGGGGTGATTGTCGATCGGAACGAGTGGATGAATGAGGTTTAGAATTCTGAGATAGTATATGATCGTGACGAGATACTCTGGAAGTGAGAGAAAAAATGGTGTCTCGAACAGGTTCGCCGGTAAGCGCCTCAGGTTCATTGTCAAGAGGTGAATTCGGTTGGTGGAAAGGATCGCCTTCTTCGCAACTCCATTGGTTAAGTAGACTACAAACCCATCTGATGAATTGGGGATGGCTGATTGATTGAGTCATTCTGGTGACACCGCTTTCGGAGCTTAGGTGAATATCCATGTCGGAATAGCGGTCGGGATAACTATCGGAATAGCTATCGAAATCTGAGGGAATCGAACTGGTTGAGGGATTCATCCCGTACGATCAGATGAAGGATTTTCGATAAGAAATAGATTATAGGATATAGATTAGTACCCTGCAATACATAATTTACATATGCATATATAATACTCAAATCCCATAAATTACGGAGGAATCTACGGAAGCTGTCAGGCATCGGTAACAATAACAGGTACGCTAAGATATGAATTAGCAGATATGCTAAGATATAAATTTTGTCTATACACTAATCATGCAATTCATGCAATGAGATGTGTCTAGACTAAGGATGATAAGCAAGTGTTTCTCTAAAGATGATAAGCAGGTAATTTTCGACACGAAATGATAAGCAAAACTTTTGACATGCAGACACGGTCGAAGTCCAGACTCACTAATGCATCTAAACAACTATCAGTTAGACACACTAATGCAAGATCTGGTTCGCTAAGACCACCACTCTGATACCACCTGTAGTGACCCGTCCTAATCCATCCGGACGAAGTCCATATCGATTATAAACGATTCGCAACAGTTGATTACATCGTGAGGTACTTGACCTCTATATGATACATTTTATAAACATTGCATTCGTTTTCGAAAAGACAATCTTTTCATTACATCGAAGGTTGACAGCATGCATGCCATTTTATAATATATCCACTATAATTGACTTAATAATAATCTTGATGAACTCAATGACTCGAATGCAACGTCTTTTGAAAGATGCCATAAATGACTCCAAGTAATATTTCTAGAATGAGCAAATGCACAGCGGAAGACTTCTTTCATACCTGAGAATAAACATGCTTTAAAGTGTCAACCAAAAAGGTTGGTGAGTTCATTAGTTTATCATAAAGAATCATTTCATAATTTTAATAGACCACGAGATTTCATATTTCCAATTCTCATAAACATACGTCCCATGCAAAGAGACAAGAATCATTCGTATGGATTGAACACCTGGTAACCGACATTCACAATATGCATATAAGAATATCCCCATCATTCCGGGATCCTCCTTCGGACATGATATAAATTTCGAAGAACTAAAGCATCCGGTACTTTGGATGGGGCTTGTTGGGCCCGATAGATCTATCTTTAGGATTCGCGTCAATTAGGGTGTCTGTTCCCTAATTCTTAGATTACCAGACTAAAAGGGGCATATTCAGTTTCGATCATTCAACCATAGAACGTAATTTCGATTACTTATGTCTATTTCGTAAAACAGTTATAAAAGCTGCGCATGTATTCTCAGCCCAAAAATATAAAGGGTAAAAAGGCAAATGAAACTCACCATACAATATTTTGTAGTAAAAATATTCATACGACGATACTTAACAATGCAGGGTTGGCATCAGATTCACGAACCTATATGAGGTATATATATTAATTCATATAATTGTAATCGAACAAGTTACATATTAAGTTTAGTAACATATATCATTTCCATTGTTATATTTATGTATATGGATAATCTTATATAGATATTTTTATATATGTTTTATATAATTATTTATTTGATAAGATAATACGAATAATGAATAACGAGTTGTATTATTTTGTAAAAATCATATTTTTAATAATAATAAAAATAATGCTAATAATAATTATTATTTTTACTAATGAAAATAATAGTTTTGATAGTAATAAAAATAATAATTTTAATGTTAAAAATAATAATGATAATAATAATAATTATAATATTCATAAAAATGATAATAGTGATAATATAATAATAATAATAATCATAATAATAATAATAATAATAATAATGTTAATACTAATAATAATAATGATAATAATAATAGAAATATTAGAAAACTACCTTAATGTGATAAGTCTTAAAAAAAAAACGTCCACGCCCGGGCTCGAACCCGCGATCTTCCGCTCACACGCAAACACCCTTAACCATTGCGCTACCCATTCATTTATGATATTCTTCGTATTTTAATTATAATTAACCCAAATTGTCTGAATCCTTTTCTTCTTCTAATTAACTCTTCTTCTAATGAATTATCAATATCATTACGTCCTCATCATTAATTATCATCATCATTTTTTTTTAAACCGTAAAACACTGAATCATTTAATCTTGATAGTGCGTTAGAATCAAAGCCAAATCTCAATTGAAATGTAAAAGCTTTTGATCACATGGGCCACACAAAAAAGACATTATCTGCCACAATTGTTTGCTACATAATTCTTTAATACAAAATGTTTCACTTTTTTTTATATTTATGTACCATCTTTCAAAAAAAAATGGTGTCCATGCAAACACCACAATCGAGTTACATATCGTGCAGTTTGTGAGCGTGTAGTAGTAGCATTCAATCAATGTCGTGCAGGTTGCAAGCGTGTAATAGTAGCGAGAAACAGTAAAACAGTTGCAGGCTTGGAGCTTGATAAAAAAAAATTAACACAGCTAATGTGATGGTGGTCGTGGTGTTCGATGGGTTGAAGTGGGTGGGTGTCGATAGAACAATGGAGAGGGTGGTGATAGGGTTTATATTTAGACCGAACCAGGAGAGCGACAGTTAGCCACAAGTGATGGTGTTTTGATTGAATGGGTTTTACAAACAGAAAGGTAAAAGTGGTGGTTTGGTTTAAGGAAGTGGTAGTGAGGATGCCGGTGGGGATTGTTGACGTGTTGTTGATGGTGGCCGAAGGTGGTGATGGGTTTGGTGATGGTGGCGAATGATGGTTAGCCGTAGGCGTTAGGGTTTGGTGAAGTATAGACAGGAGGCAACAACATAAATTTTTAAGGGTTTGTAGTGGTTCTCAAAACAAATAAGAAAATAAGCGTGTAGTAGGAAAAACGAGTAACAAGTTAAAGTGGGTTTCGGTTTGGGTTGTAGAAGATGATGGAGACTTGAGGTGGTGGTTGGTGGTGATATGGTTCGATGAAATGTAACCAGAAAACATGAACAAGTTGATGATCGATGATGGGTTGTGGATGTTGGATAGTGGTTCTTGGGGTGATTTTTAATGGTCGAACAAAACAGTAGCAACTAGTACCAAAAGTGATTTGGTTTGTATGTTGATCGAACAAGTAGTAGGTTAGTTGATAATTGATGGTTGTTAACATGATAAATTTAGTAACAGTTTGTTCATAATGGTGGTTCTCATAAAAGTTTTGAGAAATAAGGAAAGAAAAGAAAAGTATATGTTGGTGTTCGTTGTTAAGAAAACAGAAACAATATATAAAGCATGTAGTAAAGTTAATAATAATACTATAATATAATAATAATCATATTATTTAGAAGTTAATTAAAAAAACGTGTGGAGAAATAGGAATGCAGCCACCTTTTTTGGATACTTATGCCGACAGTTTATCCCGAATGATTATATCGTGTTCATTGCTAAACAGCTAACGTATAAAAGTGTTCCTAAAAATTTCAAATTTTTAGATTAACTATATTTAATTATTTCACTCATTAGCTGTATGAAACCTGATCAAAAAAGTTCTATAATTATTTATTTTCTGTTCCAATTATTATGTACGGAGTACAAAAACTTAGCTTGAAAAGGTAAAAAAATATTTACCAAAATTATTATCTTTTTAATCAAATTATGTACCAATTTTTATTTTAATACTTCATATATGTATATTAGACCTATTTTAAAAATAAATTAACGTCAACCGAAAGTTACAGACATATACAATTTAAGTTCAAAATTAATTATATATAATATACACTATGTATATATATAAACAGTTTTAAATAACAAAATTTACTACGTAAATAAATATATATTAAATAATTAGATTAAATATAACAATATATATATATATATATATATATATACAAGTAATATACATATATTATATATAAAATAACAGTTTTTATTACAACATATTTTATTTTACATATTTATTTATAATAATAAATATATTTAATAGTTTATTAATGTTCATGTTATTATATATATATACATATATTTATATATACACATATTTACATATATCCATATATTTACAAGCAATGGTTCGTGAATCATCGGGAACAGTCAAAAGGTAATTGATTATATAAACACAACATTACAGACTTTGCTTATCGTGTCGAAATCAATAAAGATTAAGTTTAAAATTTGGTCGGAAATTCCTGGGTCATCACAGCCCGATCTCCATATAGACTTGCACCTTCAGAAATGCAAGAATTACAAGACCAGTTGCAAGAATTATCAGACCGTGGATTTATTCGTCCTAGTTTTTCACCTTGGGGTGCTCCTATTCTATTCGTCAAGAAGAAGGATGGATCTATGAGAATGTGCATAGATTACCGAGAATTAAATAAATTAACGATCAAGAATCGGTACCCATTACCGAGGATTGGTGATTTGTTTGATCAATTTCAAGGATTAAGTGTTTATTCTAAGATTGATCTACGCTCCGGATATCATCAGCTGAGAGTGAAGGAAGAAGATGTTCCTAAAACCGCGTTCAGAACCCGTTACGGTCACTATGAATTTTTAGTCATGCCTTTTCGATTGACTAATGCTCCAGTAGTATTCATGGATCTAATAAATCGCATCTGTAGACCGTATTTAGATAAATTTGTCATTATTTTTATCGATGACATATTGATTTACTCGAAGAACAAGGAAGAACATGAGCAACACTTAAGACTGGTACTAGAGATAATCAAGAAAGAAGAATTGTACGCAAAATTTTCGAAGTGTGATTTCTGGTTACAAGAAGTACAATTTTTGGGCCATGTTGTCAGTAAACATGGAATTAAAGTTGACCCTGCCAAGATCGAAGCCATTAGTAAATGGGAAACACCGAAGACTCCAACACAAATTCGCCAATTCTTAGGTCTTGCTGGTTACTACCGAAGATTCATTCAAGATTTTTCTAGAATCGCCAAACCCTTAACTGCATTGACTCAAAAGGGAAAGAAGTATGATTGGTCCACGGAACAGGAATCCTCATTCCAGTTATTAAAGAAGAAGTTAACGTCTGCACCCATTTTGTCATTACCGGAAGGAAATAATGATTTCGTGATCTATTGTGACACTTCGCGCCAAGGTTTAGGATGTGTATTAATGCAACACACAAAAGTTATCGCATATGCCTCACAACAACTAAAAATTCATGAAAAGAACTATACGACGCACGATTTGGAACTTGGAGCAGTAGTTTTTTGCACTCAAAATATGGAGACACTATCTATATGGCACCAAGTGTACAGTGTACACTGACCATAAGAGTCTTCAGCATATTTTTGATCAAAAGCAACTCAATATGAGGCAACGTCGCTGGGTAGAGTTGTTAAACGATTACGATTGTGAAATCCGTTACCACCCCGGAAAGGCTAATGTTGTAGCTGATGCCCTAAGTCGAAAAGAAAGAGTAAAACCTCTTAGGGTCCGAGCTTTGAATATTACAATTCGTACTGATCTCACAAAGCAAATTCAAGCAGCACAGTTAGAAGCTTTAAAAGAAGAAAACGAAAAAGGTGAAATGAGCAAAGGGTTAGAAAAACAACTTGAAGTAAAAGCCGATGGAACCCTGTATTTTGCTGGTAGGATATAGGTACCAAGACATGGTAACCTAAGGTAACTAGTACTAGATGAAGCACACAAAACAAGGTACTCAATTCACCCAGGAAATGGGAAAATGTACCACGATCTCAAGAAGTTCTATTGGTGGCCTAATATGAAGACAGAAATTGCTACTTATGTAAGCAATTGTTTGACGTGTGCAAAGGTTAAAGCTGAGCACCAAAATCCGTCAGGATTACTGCAACAACTAGAAATTCCGCAGTGGAAATGGGAAAGAATAACCATGGATTTCATTACGAAATTGCCAAGGACTGCAAGTAGTCATGATACTATTTGGGTGATAGTTGATCGTCTAACTAAATCAGCTCACTTCCTACCAATAAAGGAGACAGACAGTATGGAGAAATTAGCACGCCTATATTTGAAGGAAGTAGTTTCCAGGCATGGTGTACCCATCTCCATCATATCTAATCGCGACACCCGATTCACATCATGTTTTTGGCAATCATTACAAAAACCATTGGGAACTCGATTAGATATGAGCACCGCTTATCACCCACAGACAGATGGTCAAAGTGAAAGAACAATACAAACATTGGAAGACATGTTACGGGCATGCGTGATTGACTTTGGAACCAGTTGGGATCGACACTTACCGTTGGCAGAATTTACATACAATAACAGCTATCATACGAGCATCAACGCAACGCCATTTGAAGCACTTTACGGTAGAAAGTGCAGATCTCCTATATGTTGGAGTGAAGTAGGAGAAAGACAACTTACTGGACCAGAAATTATTCACGAAACCACTGAAAAGATCATTCAAATACAACAGCGATTGAAAACGGCCATGAGTCGCCAAAAGAGTTATGCTGATGTAAGAAGAAAACCACTAGAATTTCAAGTGGGCGACAAAGTCATGTTGAAAGTGTCACCCTGGAAAGGCGTTGTACGATTTGGTAAACGAGGAAAGCTAAGTCCTAGGTACGTAGGACCCTTTGAAATCACCGAAATAATTGGAGCAGTTGCTTATCGATTAAAGCTACCGCAAGAACTTAGTAGTGTTCACGACACATTTCACGTGTCAAATTTGAAGAAATGTTTAGCTGAAGAGGATGTCGTAATTCCTCTTGACGAAATACGAATTAATGATAAACTCCATTTTGTCGAAGAACCTGTTGAAATCATGGACCATGAGGTCAAACAATTAAAACAAAGCAAAATACCGATAGTTAGGGTTCGTTGGAATGCAAGACGAGGACCTGAGTTTACTTGGGAACGTGAAGATCAAATGAAGCAAAAGTATCTACATTTGTTCACTGATATCGCTCATGAAGTAGGTACTACTCAAAATTTCGGGACGAAATTTTCTTTAACGGGGAGGTACTGTGATGACCCGAAAATTTTTGACTTATTTAAACCAATTCTCTATACGATTTATTATTTTAACACGTTAAACAAAGTCTGTTAGATTGAGTCTCAAAATTTTAGAACTGTTTCATATATACAATTACCTTTGACTACCCTCGACGATTCATGAACAATTATATGTATGTATATATATATATACGTACAAGTAAAAACGACTTTCCTACAGTAAAACCCTATTTGCTACAGTAAAAATTACTTTGCTACAGTAAAACACTATTTGCTACAGTAAAGCACTATTTGCTACAGTAAAGCACTATTTGCTACAGTGAAACCGTATTTGCTACATTAAAACACTATTTGCTACAGTACGCGCTATTTGCTACATTAAAACACTATTTTCTACAGTAACACTATTTGCTACAGTAAACACTATTTGATGTCGGCGAACTAGCAAACAAAAACGAAAAAGGCGGTCATGCGATCGCATGGCAAAAACACTGAAAACTCATGCGATCGCATGAGCTACAGTAAATCGAAAAGTACTATAAAAGGTCAGTTTGTTCGACGATATATTCACATTTTATTTTTCATCTGTAATTTAAATTTAAATTTATAATTATAATTATAATTTTAATTTAAGTTTAATAATAATAAGGTATATTTGAGGGTGTTTTAATTCGGGTTTTAAACCGCTTTAAGCTAAGGAAATATTGGGTATTGTTCGGGGTATTGTTCTTGAATCCAAGGCCAACCATACAGTCGTCTACCATCATTACGTCTACGCAATTTGCCTACAATATTGAGTCTCAATATTGAACTGTGAGTTTATTGTCACCCTTTTTAAATACTTTAAATATTTTTGGGCTGAGAATACATGCAATTTATTTTAAACGTGATAAGACACAAGTACATACTAAATTCTACACTGAGTTAAACCGAAAATCCCTTAGCTTTGGTAACTAGTAGCTGCCAGTACATAAGATATGGACTGGTGGGCGCGAATAATTGTATATGGATCCATTGGGCTTGACATCCCCGTCTGAGCTAGAGCGCTAGCCTTTTAACGGACGTATGTTATTTGAGTTTAAGACACGTTGGTTTGCGTGTATTAAAACGAATGGGGTAATTATCACTATAGCGTTAAGTTTAGTTACTAGGGTGCTCTGTTACGTAGAATCTATTGATAAACTTTTGATGAAATCTTGTGGTCTATCTTTATATATGTTTATGACTCGAGCAAATAAACCTATAACTCACCAACATTCGTGTTGACTTTTTAGCATGTTTTATTCTCAGGTCCTTAGAATGCTTCCGCTGTGATGTGCTTGTTGCCTGCATGGAGTCTCTCATGCTTTGTACAAAGTTTATTGCATTCAAAATAAAACTGCGTTGTGTAATAAATAATTGGACTGTGATGTCAACCTGTAATTTAAAGACTTATGTATTTTGGGGTTTTGCTTATACCTAAGCACTCACCCACATGTTTATAACTTTCTATGTTTAGAAAGTCACTTATTTTAATGAATGCAATATTTTATCAAAACGTATCATATAGAGGTCAAAACCTCACTGTGGAATCAATGATTAACGTGCCGTGTCAATAGCGATTTTGACGGGTCGTTACACGGAAAAATACGATTTTAAATAACGAAAGGTATTATTTAAAAAAAAGACGGTGTTAAAATAAATTTAACGGAAAAACGCGGGATGTTACATTACCTACACCTTAAAAGAAATTTTGTCCCGAAATTTAGTTGGAAGTAGTAGTTGTTGTTTCTTCTTCGAAACCTCGTGTTGCATTGTAAATTCTATGAATAAGTGAAAGTACTTCCTTGGGCATTCCAACGAACCTTGACCGTCGGGATTTCACGTCGTTTTAAAGTTTGGTTTTCACGATTCACAATTTCAACTGGTTCTCCTAGGAAGTGAAGTTTGTCATCGATAGTAAGTTCATCAAAAGAAATAACAAGTTCTTTTTCGGTAAGATACTTCTTTAAGTTTGATACGTAGAATGTAGGATGAACGGAGACTCGAATGAGTTAGAAAATCTAAACGGCTAGTAACGGGTCCAAAATGCCCCAGGATTTTAAAAGGTTTTGTGTATCGCGGATTTAGCTTCCTACATTTCCCGAAACGGATTGCACCTTCCCAAGGTGCGACTTTTAAAGTTACGCGATTACCCACTTGGAATTCGAGAGGTTTACGTCTAACATTTGCATGGCTCTTTTGGCGACTACGGGTCGTCTTGGACCTCTCTTGGAATTGAACGATCTTAACGGTTATTTCATGAATGAGTACGGGTCCGATGATTTGCTTGTCGCCTACTTCGGCCCAACAATTTAAAAAAACGACAATTGTGGCCATATAAAGTTTCGACAAGGTGCGGCGTTAATACACTAATGAAAATTTTGTAGTAGGAGAATTTTGACTAAAGGCAAGTACTTTTCCTCAAGTAAATTTGAAGTCGATAACACGAACTTTTATTATGGTTTCCAAGGTTTGAATCGTATGTTTGTTTGGTCCTTCAGGATGTGGTTGATGTGTTGTACTCATGTTTAAACGTGGTCCCGAGGCTTTTTGTAAAGCACCCCGAAACTTAGAAGTGAACGAGGATCTCGATCCGTAACAAGGTACAGTTCTTTTAAGATACATTTGAACAAGCTTGTTAGGACCTGAAAAAGTTTATTGGAACAAGTTTCTGTTTCTCAAGAATGTTGCGCCGCGGAAGATTTATCGGTTTCCGAAAACGTTCATTAGGACTATTCTCCCTCGTAGTGAATACTAGTATAATGTGAAGAGTCTCTCTCTCCATTGAGAATTTAGATAAAAGATTTCCTTATACGGAAGTACGAGTTTAATTCGAGAGAAATTTCCGCCTCGATGTGAGCATAACAAGCATATCGTAGTTCGTCGATAAAACTGCGCGAAAACGAGTTAGTATACACGTGCAACATATGTTTGAATTTGAAAGAATTTGTCATTCATTTGGAAGCATAGATATGGTTCGACAATAATCAAAGATGTGTCCCTGGTATGGTTGTTATCAACATTCTCGGAGTTTTCGGATATTCAAACAAGAAAAATGAAGTCATGTACATGGCACATGGTGGTGATTAGGTTGATCGAGTCCAATCACTATCACGAGTCATTAGAACTTTGGTATGACTTACTATAATATAACCACGTTGATCGAGTATCGTTATATTATACTAACTCATACCTCCATTCCCACATCACCCCATAGATTCAAGTTTGTGTAATCGTGAAGATTTAAAATGAACAAAGTGTAACGACGTGTCTAACGTGACTCGTATTGAATAGAAAGAATTAGTGCAACTCTAAAGAAGCATTCCCCGAGGGAAGTGTATAAATGATTGTTCACGTCAAAGCTGTTCAAGTCAAATAATAATGTATTCTGGTACGAGAAGTGTAAAGAATCATGATAACGAATAGTACTTAACCGTAGTGATAAATAGTGATGACGATACTCACCTAGTGTAGTGATGGTAGTAACAAGAAGTGGTAGATAGTAAGAAACACAAGTGTGACACCAATAGCAAGTTGAGACGGTTGGCGAATAACAACGTGGGAGACAGAGTTCCCGAACCAGTATGACTAATGAAGTCGTCGTCATCCTTACGCGTATGAATCTTAAGTTTACGTGTGTTACCCGAAAGTGGTAGATTACAGATTCGTATGATGAAAACTTGGTACCATTAAGAAGTTGCCTAAGAATGATTCAAGTATAATGCACAAGTAGTCAGGTAAGTGCTATCTATAGCAAATGTATGTCAGATTGCAATGGCTAACTATCCGGTTGTAGTCTAGATTCACTAATGCGTCCTAACGACTCTGTCAGACACACTAATGCATATCCTAGTTCCCTACAACCAACGCTCTGATACCATCTGTAGCAACCCGACAAAATCGTCATTGACGGTGCCGCTACTTAGGTCCCGTTGTGTGGTCATAGTCTCGATATGAGACTCGTTTGACCAAAATTATGTCGCATTCATTTGAAAAGTACAAGACTTGTAAAGTTAGTTTACCAAATGGATCGACAACAAGTTTAAGTTTACAAAAGTTATAAAGTGTAAATGAAATAACTTGCGACATAATTAGTTTAAAATCACAGTTTGCTATAAATAGAGAAAGTATGTATGCTTAAAGTTTGAATCCAAAAGCGCTATCCCTAGCGTATGCATGTATGCTTGACTCCAAGCAAGTAATCAAAGTGTGCGGAAGCATGTATCAAGTAGCCAAGTATGAACCTGAGAAACATATAGAAAACTGTCAACAAAAAACGTTGTTGAAATCATAGATGTAGTAATTAATGTTATTTTTGAACCACAAGATTTAGTATTCCAGAAAATTGATCATCCAAATAGTTTGCATTCCAAAATAGGTTCGCGAGCACCCAATTATCAAGGCTTAACTTTCCAACCATAGAACCCCATCACAATAGTGTTAGAACATACACTGTTTTTCGAAAATATATTTCATTCGTAGACGATAGCGAACCGTCTGAATGAGGGTTTGTCAAACCCATAAGGATCCATACAACATAAGTTCTCGCTTACACCCGGCAAGTGTAACTAATGATAATCGAATTGAGGATTTTGTTCTAAACTCGTTGTGGAATGTTTGTTTCATCGAACTTGTGTTCAAAACATAAAATTAAGTAGTACAAGATGTAACAAAGTATATGTTTCTCAGCCCACGATTTAAAAGAATAAAAGTTGTTGAAAAGGTGGGACTATGATCTCACCTCGAGTGCACGAGTATAAAAGTACTTCACATAGTAAACGTATGCATGAAAGTTGCTTAGACTTGACCTAAACAAGTAAGTTGTATCAATTAACTTGTTACGACACTAGGTCGGGTGAAATGTGTTCAATTAGTCCTATGGCTCGTTACGACTCGAATAGTATAGCATGTGAATCACGTTGTCAAGTTTCATGCAAGAATCAAGTATAAAAGAAGATTAGAATGATTGCATAAACGTTTGGTTAAGTTTAACTAAAAGTCAAACTCGGTCAAGTCAAAGTCAACAAAAAAGTCAACACGTTCGGGTAGGGTCCCGAACTATTTTTCTGAGGTTATTATTCATATATAAGCATGTTAGAACAAGTTACATGTGAATCGGAGGTGCGTAGCATAGCAAACATTTTTTGAAATTTGACAAAGTAGGTTAGAAGCCAAACACGACAAATTCCGCGCCGAGGCCCCTGGTGTCGTGCCGCGCCAATAGGCGTGGCCTGGTGCCTGGTCTGTTTCAAAAGTTCAAGTCTCAACCAAACTTCAATTTAGCACAAATCACAAATCGTAAACACTTAGAAAATGTATCTTATATCGTTGGAAAGGTATTTTGACGAGGAACACAACTAACCACTTTTCATCAAGCAAAAACATCAATTGCAATAACCGAAATCTCGTCAAATGATCATTAAAGGTTTATTTTCAAAGTTTCAAGTTCACAAAATGCATTTTAAGATTCAAGAATCCAATTCACACATATGATATGCCGTTTTGAAGGTAATGAAACATACATTACAACTAAACACTTACTAATAACAATTCATGGCATTCAAAACATCGAAAGTTCATTTTAAGTCTACCAAACCCTAACCAAAATTCACAAAAATCAATAATCATGTGTTTGAAGTTTTCTTAATCAACCTACACATCAAAATGAAGCTAGTGATACTAGTAACACAATTAAAACATGAACTTTAACAATTTAACAACATTAACTTATCCAAAATCAAAGATTAAGCACACCCATTTTCAAGTTCATGCTAGTTACTCCAAAACAACAAATCGAGCAAACAAAATATATATTCATGTTATACTGTAACGACCCGTCAAAATCGCTATTGACGCGGCACGTTAATCATTGATTCCACAGTGAGGTTTTGACCTCTATATGATACGTTTTGATAAAATATTGCATTCATTAAAATAAGTGACTTTCTAAACATAGAAAGTTATAAACATGTGGGCGAGTGCTTAGGTATAAGCAAAACCCCGAAATACATAAGTCTTTAATTTACAGGTTGACATCACAGTCCAGTTATTTATTACACAACGCAGTTTTATTTTGAATGCAATAAACTTTGTACAAAGCATGAGAGACTCCATGCAGGCAACAAGCACATCACAGCGGAAGCATTCTAAGGACCTGAGAATAAAACATGCTAAAAAGTCAACACGAATGTTGGTGAGTTATAGGTTTAATTGCTCGAGTCATAAACATATATAACGATAGACCACAAGATTTCATCAAAAGTTTATCAATAGATTCTACGTAACAGAGCACCCTGGTAACTAAACTTAACGCTATAGTGATAATTACCCCATTCGTTTTAATACACGCAAACCAACGTGTCTTAAACTCAAATAACATACGTCCGTTAAAAGGCTAGCGCTCTAGCTCGGACGGGGATGTCAAGCCCTATGGATCCATATACAATTATTCGCGCCCACCAGTCCATATCCTATGTACTGGCAGCTACTAGTTACCAAAGCTAAGGGATTTTCGGTTTAACTCAGTGTAGAATTTTGTATGTACTTGTGTCTTATTGCGTTTAAAATAAATTGCATGTATTCTCAGCCCAAAAATATTTAAAGTATTTAAAAAGGGAGACTATAACTCACAGTTCAATATTGCGATTCAATATTGTAGGCAAATTGCGTAGACGTAATGATGGTAGACGACTGTATGGTTGGTCTTGGATTCAAGAACAATACCCCGAACAATACCCAATATTTCCTTATTTTAAAACGGTTTGAAACCCGAATTAAAAATACCCTCGAATATACTTTATTATTATTAAACTTAAAATTAAAATTATAATTATAAATATAAAATTTACGTACTTAAATTATTATGAAAATTCGTCGAGCAAAACTGACCTTTTATAGTACTTTTCGATTTACTGTAGCTCATGCGATCGCATGAGTTTTTAGTGTTTTTGCCATGCGATCGCATGGCCGCCTTTTCTGTTTGTTTGCTAGTTCGTCGACATCAAATAGTATTTTACTGTAGCAAATAGTGTTTTACTGTAGCAAATAGTGTTTACTGTAGCAAATAGTGTTACTGTAGCAAATAGTGTTTTACTGTAGCAAAATACGGTTTCACTGTAGCAAATAGTGTTTTACTGTAGCAAAGTCATTTTTACTGTAGCAATTAATTTTTACTGTAGGAAAGTCGTTTTTACTTGTACATCTTATAATATATATATATATATACATACATATATGTATATTTACATAATATTAAATCATAAAGAGAATTGGTTTAAATTAGTCGAAATTTTTCGGTTCATCACATATACTTGAGCCATAAACACTAACTAACACCATTTCAAGTATATGAAACGAATTTAGAGAAATCTAGTGTTTTAGAAATGTTATCCAAATGTGATGAAATTGGTACCAAAATTTAAAGGATGAAGAGAGGATCACGAATATGTAATTTATTTTGATGTTGGATTCCTTGAATTGAAATAGATGATGAATTAGTGGATTGGGTGTTTGAGTTCCAAAAATGAAAGTAGAGAGAAAAGAGAGAAAGAGATATGGGATTGAATGAGTGGTGGTAGTGGTGGGTTGACTAGTTGACCTAGTTAACTAGTTTGCCCACTTGATGCCAATAGTCCCTCGAGTTTAAAATCGGGTGCGGGAATTAACCAAACGAGTATTATAAAAATGCTCGAGTAAACTAGTGATGTTATGATTAAATAACAGGAATATTAAGAACGTTAATCAACGGAAAAATACGATTTTAAATAACGAAAGGTATTATTTAAAAAAAAATACGGTGTTAAAATAAATTTAACGGAAAAACGCGGGATGTTACAGAAACAACCACCATTAAACAAGGTAAAATATTAACCACCATCACTCTTTACTATCTGGCAATCCAAACCCATATACCTTGAGCTGTTTTGTAATTACTACAAGTGTATGATATGTGTTCTCGTTTCCTGTCATAAACGACCAAACACCATCTTGCTACTACAGCCTACTGCTATCCTGTTTTAATCGAACACCATTGTCATCTAAGTATTCATCACCACCATTCATTTACTATGCTACCTCCAAGAACAACCATCATCTCCACCTTCAAACTATTTTCTATTTCTATTTCTATTCGACGAATAAAGACACCAATTAATCACCTTCCAACACTTACTATTCGATCACGGTTACAACTGTTTCTATGACTTAACGAACTGAACCACAACTTACAGTCACTTCTGTCTTTCTGCTTGTTGTTTCTATATTAAACCGTCACCTTCATTGATACTGCTGCGGCACTAGTTCCTATTTTCTTCTTCGCTCGACCAACAACCCAACCACAATCATCATTGAACTCTACTACTATTGGTTCTTTGTCAAACACCACGCGAGCCATCGAGCAGGCTGCTGCTACGATATTATTGTAGCTGCTATCCGCTACTGATTGAACGGCCAGGAACCACCACCATCGTTTGTTTCTATTTATTTTCCCTAACCGTCACCTACTGCACTTACTTGTTTACTGCTGCGTTTAATCGTTTCTATTTATAAACGATAACAAAGATAAAATATGGACTGTTAAAGTTGATGACATGATGCGAAAATGATGATCAAATTTTATGTTTTTCCTATTCTCTATTTTAATACCCACTTGATCGATTAAGGGTGTCACTTTTTCCTGTTGTGGGCCGAAGATAGCACTTGTGGTTATAAAGATAGTAATATTATTAAGGTGTCGGTAATGTCTTGATTGGGATAATGGAAGATGACATGGAGATGATATTAGTGAAACTGCTAGTTTTTAATTACATGACTAAAGTTGATAGATGATTAAGTTAATGATGAAGATGTACGATGATACATGATGATGATATTATTATTATTATTACGGTTGCTGTATTTTTTTTCTCTCAATTATAAACCGAAATCCACCACACAAATCCTATTTTTTCTGCTTTGTTTCTATTCCCTCGCAATATAGAAACAAACCAAACATAGCCCTGTAAATCTAATTGGACTTATGAAAACTTGGGCTTATGAGATTATTATTGGGTCGAAAGGAAATTGGGCCAAATTATAAGAGGAAACGGGCTATATATCATTTAATTCGGGTTTACAACAGAAAAGCATGATAGTTCAGTGGTTTGGTGGTGTGTTTGTTAAGCGAGAGGTCACGTGTTCGAATCTGGGCAATGACACATTTTTTTTTATTTAACCATGGAAGCTACAACAAAATTTGAGGTAGTTTTATTATCATTATATTCATTATTATTATTATTATTATTATTATTATTATTATATTATTATTATTATTATTATTATTATTATTATTATTATTATTATTATTATTATTATTATTATTATTATAATTATTATTATCTAATATTGTTTATGATAAAGAATATAATTATATGAACATGAAGATGATTATAATTAGGTAAGTATGATTTAAGTATGTAAAATGGTTATAGTTTTAAAAATGGTAAGTATATTATTTTGAATGAAATTCTTAAGTATAAGATAGTATAAAGATTATAATTAAAAACTTAGCTACAATAATAATATGATATAAAAGATCATGATTTAAGTATAATATTATATATATATATATATATATATATATATATATATGTAAATTTGATATGAATGAATATTATTATCATTATTAAAACTATTATAATTAGTATTATTATCATTATTATTATTTTACCAAATAAAAAAATTAGTTATTATTATATTAAATAATATGTATCATATTTATTACATATATACATATCAATTACCAGTAAATTAGTTAATTAAAATAGTTTAATAAGTATTTGATATAGTAATACTAATAACTTACTTTTAAAAGTTAAAATAAATATTAATTAACAAGATAGAGAAATGAAAATATAAAGTATATTATTAATATTAATGTGTAAAATTGTTTGATTATTATTATACATTTTATATATATATATATATATATATATATATATATATATATATATATATATATATATATATATATATATATATATATATATATATATATATATATATATATATATATATATATATAATTGATGTAGGTTCGTGAATCCGAGGCCAACCCTGCATTGTTCAGTATCGTCATATGTATTTTTACTACAAAAGACAGTATTGTGAGTTTCATTTACCTTTTTACCCTTTATATTTTTGGGCTGAGAATACATGCACAATTTTTATAAATGTTTTACGAAATAGACACAAGTAATTGAAACTACATTATATGGGTGAATGATAGAAGCCGAACATGCCCTTTTTGCTTGGTAACCTAAGAATTAGTAAATCGATCTACTAATTGATGCGAATCCTAAAGATAGATCTATTGGGCCTAACGAACCCCATCCAAAGTACTGGATGCTTTAGTACTTCGATGTTGTTTTATCATGTCTGAAGGATTTCCCGGAATTATAGTGGATATTCTTATATGCATCTTGTTAATGTCGGTTACTAGGTGTTCACCATATGAATGATTTTTGTCTCTATGCATGGGACGTATATTTATGAGAACTGGAAATGAAATTCTTGTGGTCTATTAAAATGATGAAAATGAATGATTATGATAAACTAATGAACTCACCAACCTTTTGGTTGACACTTTAAAGCATGTTTATTCTCAGGTACGAAAGAAATCTTCCGCTGTGCATTTGCTCATCTTAGAAATATTACTTGGAGTCATTCATGACATATTTCAAAAGACGTTGCATTCGAGTCATTGAGTTCATCAAGAATATTATCAAGTCATTTATAGTTTAGATATATTATGAAATGGTATGCATGCCTGTCAACTTTCGATGAAATGAAAGTTTGTCTTTTAAAAACGAATGCAATGTTTGTAAAATGTTTCATATAGAGGTCAAGTACCTCGCGATGTAACCAAATGTAATGTATTCGTCCAGATGGATTAGGATGGGTCCTTTCACAAACCTCAACACCGGAACAAAATCAGAACAAAAACCAAAACACAAACACACTACTTTTATTCGCGGACTTTGGCCACATTTATCTAAATCTCATGACGAAAACAAACCAACTACAACTACAACTACTCTTGATGATCACCTAGGTCACAAAAAACAAAAAGACCCATTTAACCGTTCAGGCTCTACTTAAAAAATGAATAACAACAACATTTTGAAAGAGTATCATACCCCGGTTTACAGTAAAAGTGGGTCCATCAGATACAATGGAAGATCATCCATTTCATCTTCTACGTCATCATCTTCTGATGTTTATGAGTCAAACCATGTCATACTTCCTGGAAGACTATCAGTAGATGAAAATGTTCTTCGCAGAACATCCTATAATTCAGAAAGTAGTGATCTTGGTTCACCTTTTATGACTGGTATAAACTCATATATGCATGTTGCTATCAAGAAATTTATGTCTATGAAAAGGGAAAATTCGTCTTTAGATTGTGATTCGTCTCCGTCAAGATTTGGATCACCGTTGTTTTCAATTTTAAAGCCTCCTAGTGTTAAGAAGAATCTTTTGCATATTGGTTTGGATTTGATTAAGGGGAAAAAAGGAGGGTCGAAGTTGTGTTCTTTTAATTCAGATATGATTACAAATATGGAGAATGTTCATCAACTGAAATTGCTTCAGAATAGTTTGTTGAAGTGGAGGTATGCTAATGCTAGAGCACAAGTTTCTCATGACAACCTAGCTACTCAATGTGTGGTATGTGTTCTAGCATTTTTCATTTGACTATTTGTGTCAAAGTTAAAAAGTTTCAAATTTAATTTAGTAAGGTATTCTTACTTTATTCCACAGATATTTTCTAACGATAGCTCTTAAAACTTATTGTTGAGGAGCATTAATGTGTTGTACAAAGCTATTAACATTGACAATTATAGGGTGGTTATTAAAAAATACAAGTGTTTTTCACCTTAGTGATCGAATTATAAATAGAATATAATTGATAAAATTATTGAAAATAAAGTGAATACAAGATGCCTTATGTATTTAATACTTAAATAAATAGGAAAATAGATAACTACAAACTATAATTAATCTCTAACACTAATTCCAAAGATAATATAATTACTAGAATATTTTTTTTATGCCTTCTCCAAATCAAAGGAGCCTCTTCATCCACTGGCGGGTGGATCACCACTGTTTGTTTTTCACAAGTTGTCATTATTCTGTCAAAGATTGAGTCGTATTAGCATTTTGGGGGATTTTTATTGCTTGCTGCAAAATTACTTATGCGGACAAATCCTTACGATTTCAAACTCGCATTGTATTTTTCGCCGCCTTTAATTTCAAAGCCTCAATTTCTCTTCTTGTTAGTTATGCATGCCTTGAAAAACTTCATACTTCGGCGTATATGTCATTTGGTTATTACCTTCTAACTTCTTTTTCCACTATTAGTCGCTTTTTTTTATTTTGGAGTGATAGATATTTGTACTTCAATATTTGTCCCTGTTTTTCGTGTTACTCAACGCGCTTGACCTCCTGCTTATGTGCTTTCCGTGATTAACTTTTATGGTCGAGTTTATGATCTTTGCATCCGTTCATGAGCAATGGAGGAGCTTCTTAAATATCCCGCGATTGAAGTTATTTACTTCTTTTATATGAAATGGAACTATGACTTATATGTACTTGACTTTTGCTTGGCTTGCTCAGCTCTATTGCCTTTTAACATCGTTATGGAACAAACACAAAAGATTAGTCCATAGCGTAGATGAGTTACTTGTTTCACTTTTCTGAGCCGTATCACCAGTTGTTTCACTAGTCGCTTCGGCCATAATCGTAATGTTACAAGTGATACTTGAAAACATGATTTTGTTACTCATGCCATCTGTAATGACCCGGAATTTTTCTGACCAAATTATACTTATGAGATTAATATTTACATAAATTAAACCATACCAACATGATAAGCAATCCAAATTGTTGAGACTTGTGTTTTTGAAAAGAGTTTTACACAACGTTTGACCGTCCAATATGACCGATGATATCACGAACTATATAACATACGATAATTATACGTTTGTGTATATATATGTATTTATATATATTTAACATGATCTAAGGATGGTTTAACATCTCATTGTGTACTAATGACAATGAGTTATAAGTATATTTTGAAACTACTAACTTAAGTTTTCAAAACGATAACTATACGTAACATTCTTTGATATATATACTTATAATCTATAATGCTTATACATGTATCGTATATATAATGTATTTAATCACTTTTAAGGACTTAAATACATAAAACAATATAAGTATATTCACAAAAGATAGCTATATTTGAATTCTCGTTCCGTTTCCTCAAGATTTCTATACGTATATCTAGGCTATATGTACCCGTATCATACCCAGCTTCTATACATATTTACTATTGGTATATACACATCAAATCAACATCCTAATCAACATTATTACTGCCCTAGATATGAGGTAACTATAATTTGTCAAGTAGTATGAATTATTAGTAAGAAAACAAAATTAGGAATCCTTTTCTTTCTTTATAAACTAAAAACGTTTTTATAAATGAACACCATTTCTTCACTCCATTTTCTCATAACTACACCCTCATTTCTCTCTCAAAATACTCCTAACTTCATACTTGATCATCTCCAAACATTTTCCCCATCATTTAGCTTCAATTACAAGCCTTAAACACCATAAGAAAACTCTTTCAAGAACATATCAAAATAACCACCCATTTGAAGAAGTTTACTTCCAACCTTTTGATCTAACTCCACCACTCTTTGATTCCAAGATTATTTTTTATATTTTGCAGTAACTTTGTCCAAGTAACTTGAGGTAGTAACCTTGTTCATAATCTTATTCAATTCATATTCATATAGCTATCTTATTTTGTGGTATAAAATTTTAACAACAAGAACATAGTTTGAATGATTTCAAACTTGTTCGCAAACTAAATAGATCCTTCTAACTTGACTTTTAAAACACTTCAAGACCTATAATATATCATAATGATATGCTAACCTAACAAGATATAACTTGGTTTTACAAAGAACATCTTAAAAACTGAATCTACGTCGTCGGAGTGCAACCGGGGGCTGTTTTGGGTTGGATAATTAAAAACCATCTTGAACTTTGAATTGGAAGTCCATGTTCTGGAAAAATGATATTTCTTATGAATATGTTAACACATAAAAATTTCATGGTTTAACTCAAAGTGTAAGTATTTTTAGAAAAATGATCATTAAATGTTGTTTTTATGATGGAAAATGATCACTTTCATAAGTTTCACCAAAGATTGACCTATAACCTATGATTTCGAATACAAATTAAGGTATTTTCAGTTCATATTCTTAAAATTTGACTCGATCCAAGGAAGTGGCAAGTTGAACCAACAAAACGGAGTTTTAATGAAGAAACTACGACTAAAACAAGATTGGGTATCCGAAGCTAGTTTAGCTACGAAAATATTTGGAGAAAAAGTAAATTAATCATATCTTTTCTAATTAATATGATATTTTATATATAATTACTTATGATTTGATTTTATATATTTTAGGACTACCCGTAAACAACACGAGAAGATTAATCATAAGACCTCATGATTGTACGCAACACGTCATTTGACAACACGGTACTTTATGTACGCAACACGTCATTTGACAATATGGTACCATGGGTCGAGATTAATTCTGATCAATACGAATACGATGGGGTCTTTATTTATTTTAATTAAGCAACTAATTGTGGACCACTAACATCGGACTGCTAACTACGAACTAAGAAAATATTAAAAGTATATATATATGTAACGATTACTTAAAAAGAAAATATGTTGATATATTATATATATGGTTAGGTTTGTGATATCTATCGGAGACCAAGTCGAATTAAATACCTTCAAGGCAAAAGTGAGTTTCATTTGCTCCCTTTTTAATTGCTTTTGCAGTATATATTTTTGGGCTGAGAATACATGCGCTGCTTTTATAAATGTTTACAAAATAGACACAAGTACTTAAAAATATATTCTACGTTAAGTTGTACCACTGGCATATTTCCCTGTAGCTTGGTAACTACCATTTACATGGGTATTGTAAACGCGAATCCTGTTGATAGATCTATCGGGCCTGACAACCCCAACCGGACTGGACGACCAGTATTCAACGGTTGCACAGTACTTCGTTTTGGTGACTACACTTGGTACGGTGTAGTGAGATTTCATAATAAAGGGAATATGCGACGTTGATTAAATGTTAAGTATGGTTACCAAGTGCTCAACCACTTAGAATGCTTTACATACACTTGTGAGTGTATTATGTTTATGATTATGAAATCTTGTGGTCTATTAACATATTGAAATGATTGTTATGATAAACCTATGAACTCACCAACCTTTTGGTTGACACTTTAAAGCATGTTTATTCTCAGGTACGAATTAAGTCTTCCGCTGTGCATTTTCTCAATATAAGGACATTACTTGGAGCCGATCATCGCAATGGGACCAAATGTTGATGACTTCGTCCAGGTGGATTAGGACGGGTCCTTTCAGTTGGTATCAGAGCGGTGGTCATAGCGAACCAGGTCTTGCATTAGTGTGTCTAACTAGTAGTTGTTAGGATGCATTAATGAGTCTGGACTTCGATCGTGTCTACATGTCAAAAGTTTTGCTTATCATTTCTAGTCGGAAATCATCTGCTTATTATCCTTAGGAAATTACCTGCTTATCATTCATAAGTCTAGACACGTTTTACTGCATTTACTGCATTGATAGTGTATAGACGAATTCTTATCTTAGCATATCTGTTATTGCGAACTTTGACTGATATCTTTTCAAAGATTCTCCGTAATTTACGGGATTTCGGTATTATATATACATATGTAAATTATGTATTGAAGAGTACCAAATCTAACTCCTATAATCTATTCCATACCAAAAATTCATTTTTCCCATTATACAAGATGGATTCCGCATCTAGTTCGAATTCTTCAGATTCCGACAGTTATACCGATATGGATTTCCATTCGGGCTCCAAAAGCAGCGTCACCGGAATGGATCAACCAATTTCCCATCATCTATTCTGGATGAATTGGGGATGGGTTCGTAATATACTAAATCACTGGAGACAAGAAGAAGGTGATCCATTCCATCCACCAAATTGCCCTCTTGGCGATGAACCTGAAGCACTTACCGGCGAACCTATTCGAAACACCATTTTCTCTCTCATTTCTAGAGTATCTCGTTACGATTATATACTATCCCATATTACAAACTTGTTCATTCGCTCGCTCCAACCACCAATCATCCCGGTGTACTAGCAGAAGTTAACGAACTTCGCGCTCGCGTGACGGCTTTGGAGAACATGGTGCGAAGGTTGCAAACACCAGCAGCAGCACCAGCAGCATAATCAGCACCACCATCAATAACATCAACAATACCATCATCACCACTAACAAACAACATCCGCATCACACGTCTCGACATCATAATCTGTCCCACAAACATCAACATCATATGCACCATAGATACCAAGGAGTACCAACAATAATGAACGATGAAGCATTGATCCATAACTTCATTGATATTCTGCGAAGAATATGTGGTCTCAAAAAGTTTTAGAGATTTCTTATTCTAGCTCAAACCGAAAAGCAAATGAGATTAATATCATATTAACTCATTAAATTCATGATTTCATCTGAAGAAAATATATATGTATATATGTTTTCATAAAGATTGTAGTTAAAAGTTCTTTTGTACAAAATATTAATGGTGAAATTTTTTTTAACGGGTAGGTAATACCCGAGGAATAATTAGATTTCATCTTAATAAGTTACATTGTACATTCATCGAAGTTGATTCAATAGTCATTTACTATCCTACTTACAACCACCGATATACGTATCCGTTCACCGCAGAATAACCATTTTCATTCAATTTCATATTTGGATTTTGACTTCCCAGAATCCAACAAGTGGCATATGAAGAAAACATATGACAAAATAAAATCTGTTAGAAACAAACAAATTAACTATGAAAAATTTTGTAAAGAATCCACGCTAACTGTTCCAGCTAACTGTTCCCAGCTAACTGATTACATTTTATTTATCGCAGTTTATTTATCACAATTTAATTATCGCACTTTTATTTATCGTCATTTAATTTCTGTAATTATTTTACGCACTTTAAATATCGGGACACGTATACAATGTTTTGACATATCATATCGACGCATCTATATATATTATTTGGAATCACCATAGACACTCTATATGCAGTATTGATCGAGTTCTCTATACAGGGTTAAGGTTAATTCTACAATAATATATATAGTTTGAGTTGTGATCGAGTCTGAGAGGTATACGGGTCACGACACGTATTAATCAATTCGTATATTATATATTAAACTATATATGAATTATTGGACTGTTAATGTGGACTATCGACTGTGGACTAATGACATTGGACAATTAAAATGAATTAAAATATTGATTATAACATATGAAACTAAACATTTCTTTAAGATTGCCACTTGATTTCATCTTAAACCTCATTGTATCTCGATGATTACAATCAGCGTTCAAATCTATCATGATTCTTAAAAACACCTCAATCGAGAGGATAAACCAACCGCACTTCATCTACGGAAGAAAAGATTGATGCATATAGTTATGCACCTGAAAAACCCTCGGAAACTGAGTAAACGTTTGACACGTATCTGTTCTAGTTCCTTTGACATTGTTATTACCGAAAATCGTTTTGCAATCCCTTTCCAAAGTAGCTAATTTTGTCACAGCTCCAGTAAGTCAACTCCGACTTTTCATCCAAAACAACTTTATTATAACTGCGATATATATGCGTACTCTTTATTGTTACTGGGGAACCTTTTATATTCCACAATATTACCATCAGCGATTAATCATTCTAAAAACACAATTCTCCTGAAACTACCTCGGTTTGATAACCGATGACCCAGATCAGTTAACTTTGAAAATGCTGATGAAGCAGCATGTTGTAGATGATCTTAATGGCCAAAAGTTTGATGATAAAGAAAGGAGTGTTAGGAACGCTCGATAGAAAATTTAGTACCGAAAAGCGGGTTATGTGAAACTATGAAGAAAGCCGTGGACAAATCACAAAGAATAAGTTTGCCTTCAAAGAATCCAAATGATTCTGTGCCTACTGAAATCGTTAGCAAATAACTTATTTCTCATTCTAAACCTTCACAGACAAATCTTCTTCATCATCCATTGATATTAGAAATTCTAAGATATTCTCGTATGTTCTATTATAAATATCCTCCATATTTCTGGCGATATTTTCACAACTATTCTTATCTGAGATCATTTATCTCTCCGTAATATCTGCAACATAAAAGAAACTGTGTTAGTTTCTAAATTCTGAAATCTTCGAGTTTAAAATATGAATGTTTTGAAGTAGTGTTGGGAAGTGAAGCATGGATTAGTATAATATAATGACACTTGATCAACGTCATTATATTACAGTAAGTCATGATGAGTTTCTAATGAAGCATGATGATTCACAGTACCATCATCATGTGCCATTTACACGACTCTTACATTCTATCTAATCTCTAAACATATCAAGAGAATATTTTTCTGGATGACTCGGTCTTCTCCAGGGTATTCTGGTAATTTAACAAATCAAAATCGTTCTATTACCATTTTCTTCTTAGAGCATTAGCTATGTTCATTCTGAATTTCATATCTACGAATTCCGGACCATTACTCGCTTGACTCGAAGTCGGGAAGAGAAAACGAAAGCATGAAGCTCCAAAAAATAATGAAGAATATAAGCTTCGATAATAACCCCGAAATTACAAACTGTGTATATCAATACAGATAGCAATATAGAGACACGGGAGAATTAGAAACACTATAAACACAAGAGTATAGTAGAAGTAAGTAGATTCTTCTGGTGGTAGATGAAAAAGAAGAATGACTTATATAAAAGTTAGGAGTATATCAAGAATCAGGACTGGATGGAGCATATTGATGAATGCTTTAAAGTAAGAATCAAGGGAGAAAGAATAGAAGGTGTGAGTCGTGGAAAATAAGGAAACGAAGGGGTGAATTTATAGTGAAATATCCGACAGAGCAATCGAAACAGATTATTGCATATAATCAAAGAAGATCCTGATTTCCTTAATCACCAAAAAAACCAAATCTTATTACGTAAGATTCTCTTTAAATCCCTTAAATCCCGGAAATCAATCATAACTACGTCATCGGTTAAGACGAATATATTTTACTCATCTCACTCTTTTACGATAGTCTCATTTATATTCTTCGCATAATCGAATCGTTTTATCTACATTACTCAATGATGATAAAACTCCATTATCACCTTATATTTGTCATGAAAACTGTAGTGACCTGAACTTTTCCATGTTTATATATATTAATTGAGATTGATATTTACATGATTAAATGTTTCCAACATGTTAAGCAATCAAACTTGTTAAGACTTGATTAATTGAAATAGGTTTCATATAGACAATTGACCACCCAAGTTGACCGGTGATTCACGAACGTTAAAACTTGTAAAAACTATATGATGACATATATATGGTTATATATATAGTTAACATTATAGTATGATAATTAAACATATCATTAAGTATATTAACAATGAACTACATGTGTAAAAACAAGACTACTAACTTAATAATTTTGAAACGAGACATATATGTAACGATTATCGTTGTAACGACATTTAATGTATATATATCATATTAAGAGATATTCGTACATCATAATATCATGATAATATAATAATTTAAAATCTCTTTTGATATTATAAACATTGGGTTAACAACATTTAACAAGATCGTTAACCTAAAGGTTTCAAAACAACATTTACATGTAGCGACTAACGATGACTTAAAGACTCAGTTAAAATGTATATACATGTAGTGTTTTAATATGTATTTATACACTTTTGAAAGACTTCAATACACTTATCAAAATACTTCTACTTAACAAAAATGCTTACAATTACATCCTCGTTCAGTTTCATCAACAATTCTACTCGTATGCACCCGTATTCGTACTCGTACAATACACAGCTTTTAGATGTATGTACTATTGGTATATACACTCCAATGATCAGCTCTTAGCAGCCCATGTGAGTCACCTAACACATGTGGGAACCATCATTTGGCAACTAGCATGAAATATCTTATAAAATTACAAAAATATGAGTAATCATTCATGACTTATTTACATGAAAACAAAATTACATATCCTTTATATCTAATCCATACACCAACGACCAAAAACACCTACAAACACTTTCATTCTTCAATTTTCTTCATCTAATTGATCTCTCTCAAGTTCTATCTTCAAGTTCTAAGTGTTCTTCATAAATTCCAAAAGTTCTAGTTTCATAAAATCAAGAATACTTTCAAGTTTGCTAGCTCACTTCCAATCTTGTAAGGTGATCATCCAACCTCAAGAAATCTTTGTTTCTTACAGTAGGTTATCATTCTAATACAAGGTAATAATCATATTCAAACTTTGGTTCAATTTCTATAACTATAACAATGTTATTTCAAGTGATGATCTTACTTGAACTTGTTTTCGTGTCATGATTCTGCTTCAAGAACTTCGAGCCATCCAAGGATCCATTGAAGCTAGATCCATTTTTCTCTTTTCCAGTAGGTTTATCCAAGGAAATTAAGGTAGTAATGATGTTCATAACATCATTCGATTCATACATATAAAGCTATCTTATTCGAAGGTTTAAACTTGTAATCACTAGAACATAGTTTAGTTAATTCTAAACTTGTTCGCAAACAAAAGTTAATCCTTCTAACTTGACTTTTAAAATCAACTAAACACATGTTCTATATCTATATGATATGCTAACTTAATGATTTAAAACCTGGAAACACGAAAAACACCGTAAAACCGGATTTACGCCGTCGTAGTAACACCGCGGGCTGTTTTGGGTTAGTTAATTAAAAACTATGATAAACTTTGATTTAAAAGTTGTTATTCTGAGAAAATGATTTTTATTATGAACATGAAACTATATCCAAAAATTATGGTTAAACTCAAAGTGGAAGTATGTTTTCTAAAATGGTCATCTAGACGTCGTTCTTTCGACTGAAATGACTACCTTTACAAAAACGACTTGTAACTTATTTTTCCGACTATAAACCTATACTTTTTCTGTTTAGATTCATAAAATAGAGTTCAATATGAAACCATAGCAATTTGATTCACTCAAAACGGATTTAAAATGAAGAAGTTATAGGTAAAACAAGATTGGATAATTTTTCTCATTTTAGCTACGTGAAAATTGGTAACAAATCTATTCCAACCATAACTTAATCAACTTGTATTGTATATTATGTAATCTTGAGATACCATAGACACGTATACAACGTTTCGACCTATCATGTCGACACATCTATATATATTTCGGAACAACCATAGACACTCTATATGTGAATGTTGGAGTTAGCTATACAGGGTTGAGGTTGATTCCAAAATATATATAGTTTGAGTTGTGATCAATACTGAGATACGTATACACTGGGTCGTGGATTGATTCAAGATAATATTTATCGATTTATTTCTGTACATCTAACTGTGGACAACTAGTTGTAGGTTACTAACGAGGACAGCTGACTTAATAAACTTAAAACATCAAAATATATTAAAAGTGTTGTAAATATATTTTAAACATACTTTGATATATATGTATATATTGTTATAGGTTCGTGAATCAACCAGTGCCCAAGTCTTACTTCCCGACGAAGTAAAAATCCGTGAAGTGAGTTATAGTCCCACTTTTAAAATCTAATATTTTTGGGATGAGAATACATGCAGGTTTTATAAATGATTTACAAAATAGACACAAGTACGTGAAACTACATTCTATGGTTGAATTATCGAAATCGAATATGCCCCTTTTTATTAAGTCTGGTAATCTAAGAATTAGGGAACAGACACCCTAATTGACGCGAATCCTAAAGATAGATCTATTGGGCCTAACAAACCCCATCCAAAGTACCGGATGCTTTAGTACTTCGAAATTTATATCATATCCGAAGGGTGTCCCGGAATGATGGGGATATTCTTATATATGCATCTTGTTATTGTCGGTTACCAGGTGTTCACCATATGAATGATTTTTATCTCTATGTATGGGATGTGTATTGAAATATGAAATCTTGTGGTCTATTGTTACGATTTGATATATATAGGTTAAACCTATAACTCACCAACATTTTTGTTGACGTTTTAAGCATGTTTATTCTCAGGTGATTATTAAGAGCTTCCGTTGTCGCATACTTAAATAAGGACGAGATTTGGAGTCCATGCTTGTATGATATTGTGTAAAAACTGCATTCAAGAAACTTATTTTGTTGTAACATATTTGTATTGTAAACCATTATGTAATGGTCGTGTGTAAACAGGATATTTTAGATTATCATTATTTGATAATCTACGTAAAGCTTTTTAAACCTTTATTGATGAAATAAAGGTTATGGTTTGTTTTAAAATGAATGCAGTCTTTGAAAAACGTCTCATATAGAGGTCAAAACCTCGCAACGAAATCAATTAATATGGAACGTTTTTAATCAATAAGAACGGGACATTTCAGTTGGTATCCGAGCGTTGGTCTTAGAGAACCAGAAAATTTGCATTAGTGTGTCTTATCGAGTTTGTTAGGATGCATTAGTGAGTCTGGACTTCGACCGTGTTTTCTTTAAAAATGATTGCTTAACATTTTTGTTGGAAACTATATATTTTTAACATATGAATATTATGTGATATATTAATCTCTTAACGTGTTTGATATTATGTGATAGATGTCTACCTCTAGAACAAGTCCCAATGACTCACCTAATAATAATGAAGAGTCAAATGTAAATTGGAATGATTCGTGGACTGATTCACAAGTTCCCGAAGAGGAACCGGAAGAAGAGTCGGAACCGGAAGAAGAATCAGAACCGGAAGAAGAATCGGAACCGGAAGAAGAAATAGAACCGGTGGGGGAAATAATAAAACGGTTAAGTAAAAGAGAATCCTCAACCAACCGACCAAGGTTAATTATGGTCAATGGTGTTTCCACCAAGGAAACAAAATATTGGGAGGATTACCAATTCTCCGATGAATCGGATTCCGACAAGAATTCCGATGATGTTATAGAAATTACCCCAACTGAATTTAAAAAGGCAAAAGAAAATAATAAGGGAAAGGGCATAAAAATAGAGAAATCTAATTCCAACCCCGATGAACTTTATATGTATCGTCAACCCCCGAAGTCCTTAAGTTGTAACAATGACCCGGGAACCTCTAAACCACCAGGTTTTTCTAAACCAATGTGGACAACGACGGCTCGTATTAGGGGAACATCATATATCCCTAGAAACTTGGCAAAACGAACCAAAACCGAACAAGAAGAAACGAGCGAGTCGGAATAAGATAGTTATATTCGTGTGGTGTAATATATGTAATATAGTGTGCTTATGCTTTATGATATATGTAAAAATTGCTTGTATTAATAAGTATTTTTTTTATGAATCTAACTCTTGTCTATTTTACAGTATAAAAACACAAAATGAATAGACAACCCAATATTTTAAGAGACCTACCCGGAGACATGATTGATGAAATCTTGTCTAGAGTCGGTCAGAATTCCTCGGCACAACTATTTAAGGCGAGATCAGTTTGTAAGACATTCGAAGAACGTTCCAAGAATGCCTTGGTTTATAAAAGGCTTTCGTTCGGAAGATGGGGGATATCACATTGGGAAATCCATAAGTTACGATGTGTTTACTTTGACGCATATATTGCGGGGAACCCAAATGCTATTTTACGCAACGGGTTAAGAAATTATTTTGACTCAGTATATCATAATATAGGACTTCGTGATTTAGAAAAAGCGGCTAACATGCAACATAAAGAAGCATGTTATGCTTACGGGTTAGTAATGTTCGCTTCTCACCAAAGTGAGAACAAGAACATCGGGCTACAACTATTAAACAAAACGTTCCCACAAGTAACGGAGTCGGTAATTGGGATAAGAAATGAGGTTTTTAGGTTATTACGAGACTGTTGGTCATTACGTAACCCTCGTCCCTTTGACGACGTTACAACACGCTGTCTTATCAACAGCCATAACGGCTATGTTCCACAAGACCAAGGATGGGAAGTAGTCCTAGTAAAACCAGAATGCATGACTTGTTTCTGGACGTATGAATTACGTGTCTTTATTGCCTTTGCTGAACGACTTGTGTACTAGCTAGAATTATCTTCACAACTCTCTTGTATCAAAGTTATTGTGTGCTATATTTCATGCTTTATGTAAAATAAGCGGTATTGTAAGTTTGTAAAATATTGTATAAAAGTTTGAACGTGAAATATTATTACAATCAGTTTTTCATATAGAATTGTAGTAGTTGAATTGTATATTAGCTACTAAGTATGAACTTAACGGGTAGGTACTACCCGAATTTAAACTTATAAAATACTAATATGAAGAAAAAGCTTTTATAAATGAGTTCATATTATGCTACGAAATACTATTAACTACTCTTAATATTCTGTATGATTAACTTGTTCCATTTGACTATTTTGAAGGAAATGGCACCGACTACTCGACACACCGTGAATATGAATGAAGAGGAATTCCGTACTTTTCTAGCTTCAAACATAGCCGCGGTGCAGGCTGCGCTACATACCAACAATAACCTTGGATCTGGCAGTACAGGAAATCGTGTAGGATGCACCTACAAAGAATTCACTGCCTACAAACCTTTGGAATTTGATGGAACCGAAGGACCGATCGGATTGAAACGGTGGACCGAGAAGGTTGAATCGGTGTTTGCCATAAGTAAGTGTACTGAAGAGGACAAAGTGAAGTACGCTACGCATACCTTCATAGGTTCTGCGTTAACATGGTGGAATACCTATCTAGAGCAAGTGGGACAAGATGATGCGTACGCACTACCGTGGTCAGCATTCAAGCACTTGATGAACGAGAAGTACCGTCCCAGAACCGAGGTCAATAAGCTCAAGACAGAACTTAGAGGGTTACGAACCCAAGGATTTGATATTACCACGTACGAAAGACGATTCACAGAATTGTGCCTATTGTGTCCGGGAGCATTCGAAGATGAGGAAGAGAAGATCGACGCGTTTGTGAAAGGATTACCGAAAAGAATCCAAGAAGATATAAGTTCACACGAGCCCGCCTCCATACAACAGGCATGTAGAATGGCTCACAAACTAGTGAACCAGATTGAAGAAAGAATTAAAGAACAGACTGCTGAAGAGGCCAATGTGAAGCAAGTCAAAAGAAAGTGGGAGGAAAACGGTGATAAGAATCACCAATACAACAACAACAGCAATTACAACAATAATCGCAACAATTATCCCAACAATCGCAACATCAATCGCAACTACAGCAAACGGCCCAACAACAACAACAACAACAACAACAACAACAACAACAACAACAACAACAACAGCAACTACAACAATCATCCCAACAACAATAATAACCGCAACAACAACAACAATCAGAAGCAGCTATGCCAAAGGTGTGAAAAGTATCACTCGGGGTTCTGCACCAAATTTTGCAACAAGTGTAAAAGAAATGGTCATAGCGCGGTGAAGTGTGAGGTCTACGGACCAGGGGTTAATAGAACGAAAGGAACAAATGGTGTCGGAACGAGTAATGGCGGAGCAAGTAGTGGCGGAGCAAGTTATGCCAATGTAGTTTGTTATAAATGTGGAAAACCGGGCCACATTATTAGAAATTGCCCGAACCAGGAGAACACGAATGGACAAGGCCGCGGAAGAGTTTTCAATATTAATGCGGCAGAGGCACAGGAAGACCCGGAGCTTGTTACGGGTACGTTTCTTATTGACAATAAATCTGCTTACGTTTTATTTGATTCGGGTGCGGATAGAAGCTATATGAGTAGAGATTTTTGTGCTAAATTAAGTTGTCCATTGACGCCTTTGGATAGTAAATTTTTACTCGAATTAGCAAATGGTAAATTAATTTCAGCAGATAATATATGTCGGAATCGAGAAATTAAACTGGTTAGCGAAACATTTAAGATTGATTTGATACCAGTAGAGTTAGGGAGTTTTGATGTGATAATCGGTATGGACTGGTTGAAAGAAGTGAAAGAAGTGAAAGCAGAGATCGTTTGTTACAAAAATGCAATTCGCATTATACGAGAAAAAGGAAAACCCTTAATGGTGTACGGAGAAAAGGGCAACACGAAGCTACATCTTATTAGTAATTTAAAGGCACAAAAACTAATAAGAAAAGGTTGCTATGCTGTTCTAGCACACGTCGAGAAAGTACAAACTGAAGAAAAGAGCATCAATGATGTTCCCATTGCAAAAGAATTTCCCGATGTATTTCCGAAAGAATTACCGGGATTACCCCCACATCGATCCGTTGAATTTCAAATAGATCTTGTACCAGGAGCTGCACCAATAGCTCGTGCTCCTTACAGACTCGCACCCAGCGAGATGAAAGAACTGCAAAGCCAATTACAAGAACTTTTAGAGCGTGGTTTCATTCGACCAAGCACATCACCGTGGGGAGCTCCTGTTTTGTTTGTCAAGAAGAAAGATGGTACATTCAGGTTGTGTATTGACTACCGAGAGTTGAACAAACTTACCATCAAGAACCGCTACCCACTACCGAGAATCGACGACTTATTTGATCAACTACAAGGCTCGTCTGTTTATTCAAAGATTGACTTACGTTCCGGGTATCATCAAATGCGGGTGAAAGAAGATGATATTCCAAAGACTGCTTTCAGAACACGTTACGGTCATTACGAGTTTATGGTCATGCCGTTTGGTTTAACTAATGCACCAGCTGTGTTCATGGACCTTATGAACCGAGTGTGTGGACCATACCTTGACAAGTTTGTCATTGTTTTCATTGATGACATACTTATTTACTCAAAGAATGACCAAGAACACGGTGAACATTTGAGAAAGGTGTTAGAAGTGTTGAGGAAGGAAGAATTGTACGCTAAGTTTTCAAAGTGTGCATTTTGGTTGGAAGAAGTTCAATTCCTCGGTCACATAGTGAACAAAGAAGGTATTAAGGTGGATCCGGCAAAGATAGAAACTGTTGAAAAGTGGAAAACCCCAAAAACTCCGAAACACATACGCCAGTTTTTAGGACTAGCTGGTTACTACAGAAGGTTCATCCAAGACTTTTCCAGAATAGCAAAACCCTTGACTGCATTAACGCATAAAGGGAAGAAATTTGAATGGAATGATGAACAAGAGAAAGCGTTTCAGTTATTGAAGAAAAAGCTAACTACGTCACCTATATTGTCATTGCCTGAAGGGAATGATGATTTTGTGATTTATTGTGACGCATCAAAGCAAGGTCTCGGTTGTGTATTAATGCAACGAACGAAGGTGATTGCTTATGCGTCTAGACAATTGAAGATTCACGAACAAAATTATACGACGCATGATTTGGAATTAGGCGCGGTTGTTTTTGCATTAAAGACTTGGAGGCACTACTTATATGGGGTCAAAAGCATTATATATACCGACCACAAAAGTCTTCAACACATATTTAATCAGAAACAACTGAATATGAGGCAGCGTAGGTGGATTGAATTATTGAATGATTACGACTTTGAGATTCGTTACCACCCGTAGAAGGCAAATGTGGTAGCCGATGCCTTGAGCAGGAAGGACAGAGAACCCATTCGAGTAAAATCTATGAATATAATGATTCATAATAACCTTACTACTCAAATAAAGGAGGCGCAACAAGGAGTTTTAAAAGAGAGAAATTTAAAGGATGAAATACCCAAAGGATCGGAGAAGCATCTTAATATTCGGGAAGACGGAACCCGGTATAGGGCTGAAAGGATTTGGGTACCAAAATTTGGAGATATGAGAGAAATGGTACTTAGAGAAGCTCATAAAACCAGATACTCAATACATCCTGGAACGGGGAAGATGTACAAGGATCTCAAGAAACATTTTTGGTGGCCGGGTATGAAAGCCGATGTTGCTAAATACGTGGGAGAATGTTTGACGTGTTCTAAGGTCAAAGCTGAGCATCAGAAACCATCAGGTCTACTTCAACAACCTGAAATCCCGGAATGGAAATGGGAAAACATTACCATGGATTTCATCACTAAATTGCCAAGGACTGCAAGTGGTTTTGATACTATTTGGGTAATAGTTGATCGTCTCACCAAATCAGCACACTTCCTGCCAATAAGAGAAGATGACAAGATGGAGAAGTTAGCACGACTGTATTTGAAGGAAGTCGTCTCCAGACATGGAATACCAATCTCTATTATCTCTGATAGGGATGGCAGATATATTTCAAGATTCTGGCAGACATTACAGCAAGCATTAGGAACTCGTCTAGACATGAGTACTGCCTATCATCCACAAACTGATGGGCAGAGTGAAAGGACGATACAAATGCTTGAAGACATGCTACGAGCATGTGTTATTGATTTCGGAAATAGTTGGGATCGACATCTACCATTAGCAGAATTTTCCTACAACAACAGCTACCATTCAAGCATTGAGATGGCGCCATTTGAAGCACTTTATGGTAGAAAGTGCAGGTCTCCGATTTGTTGGAGTGAAGTGGGGGATAGACAGATTACGGGTCCGGAGATTATACAAGAAACTACCGATATGATCATCCAAATTCAACAACGGTTGAAAACCGCCCAAAGTCGACAAAAGAGCTACGCTGACATTAAAAGAAAAGATATAGAATTTGAAATTGGAGAGATGGTCATGCTTAAAGTTGCACCTTGGAAAGGCGTTGTACGATTTGGTAAACGAGGTAAATTAAATCCAAGGTATATTGAACCATTCAAGATTATTGATCGTGTCGGACCAGTAGCTTACCGACTTGAGTTACCTCAACAACTCGCGGCTGTACATAACACTTTCCACGTCTCAAATTTGAAGAAATGTTTTGCTAAAGAAGATCTCACTATTCCGTTAGATGAAATCCAAATCAACGAAAAACTCCAATTCATCGAAGAACCCGTCGAAATAATGGATCGTGAGGTTAAAAGACTTAAGCAAAACAAGATACCAATTGTTAAGGTTCGATGGAATGCTCGTAGAGGACCCGAGTTCACCTGGGAGAGTGAAGATCAGATGAAGAAGAAATACCCGCATCTATTTCCAGAAGATTCGTCAACACCTTCAACAGCTTAAAATTTCGGGACGAAATTTATTTAACGGGTAGGTACTGTAGTGACCCGAACTTTTCCATGTTTATATATATTAATTGAGATTGATATTTACATGATTAAATGTTTCCAACATGTTAAGCAATCAAACTTGTTAAGACTTGATTAATTGAAATAGGTTTCATATAGACAATTGACCACCTAAGTTGACCGGTGATTCACGAACGTTAAAACTTGTAAAAACTATATGATGACATATATATGGTTATATATATAGTTAAAATTATATTATGATAATTAAACATATCATTAAGTATATTAACAATGAACTACATATGTAAAAACAAGACTACTAACTTAATAATTTTGAAACGAGACATATATGTAACGATTATCGTTGTAACGACATTTAATGTATATATATCATATTAAGAGATATTCGTACATCATAATATCATGATAATATAATAATTTAAAATCTCTTTTGATATTATAAACATTGGGTTAACAACATTTAACAAGATCGTTAACCTAAAGGTTTCAAAACAACATTTACATGTAGCGACTAACGATGACTTAACGACTCAGTTAAAATGTATATACATGTAGTGTTTTAATATGTATTTATACACTTTTGAAAGACTTCAATACACTTATCAAAATACTTCTACTTAACAAAAATGCTTACAATTACATCCTCGTTCAGTTTCATCAACAATTCTACTCGTATGCACCCGTATTCGTACTCGTACAATACACAGCTTTTAGATGTATGTACTATTGGTATATACACTCCAATGATCAGCTCTTAGCAGCCCATGTGAGTCACCTAACACATGTGGGAACCATCATTTGGCAACTAGCATGAAATATCTCATAAAATTACAAAAATATGAGTAATCATTCATGACTTATTTACATGAAAACAAAATTACATATCCTTTATATCTAATCCATACACCAACGACCAAAAACACCTACAAACACTTTCATTCTTCAATTTTCTTCATCTAATTGATCTCTCTCAAGTTCTATCTTCAAGTTCTAAGTGTTCTTCATAAATTCCAAAAGTTCTAGTTTCATAAAATCAAGAATACTTTCAAGTTTGCTAGCTCACTTCCAATCTTGTAAGGTGATCATTCAACCTCAAGAAATCTTTGTTTCTTACAGTAGTTTATCATTCTAATACAAGGTAATAATCATATTCAAACTTTGGTTCAATTTCTATAACTATAACAATCTTATTTCAAGTGATGATCTTACTTGAACTTGTTTTCGTGTCATGATTCTGCTTCAAGAACTTCGAGCCATCCAAGGATCCATTGAAGCTAGATCCATTTTTCTCTTTTCCAGTAGGTTTATCCAAGGAAATTAAGGTAGTAATGATATTCATAACATCATTCGATTCATACATATAAAGCTATCTTATTCGAAGGTTTAAACTTGTAATCACTAGAACATAGTTTAGTTAATTCTAAACTTGTTCGCAAACAAAAGTTAATCCTTCTAACTTGACTTTTAAAATCAACTAAACACATGTTCTATATCTATATGATATGCTAACTTAATGATTTAAAACCTGGAAACACGAAAAACACCGTAAAACCGGATTTACGCCGTCGTAGTAACACCGCGGGCTGTTTTGGGTTAGTTAATTAAAAACTATGATAAACTTTGATTTAAAAGTTGTTATTCTTAGAAAATGATTTTTATTATGAACATGAAACTATATCCAAAAATTATGGTTAAACTCAAAGTGGAAGTATGTTTTCTAAAATGGTCATCTAGACGTCGTTCTTTCGACTGAAATGACTACCTTTACAAAAACGACTTGTAACTTATTTTTCCGACTATAAACCTATACTTTTTCTGTTTAGATTCATAACATAGAGTTCAATATGAAACCATAGCAATTTGATTCACTCAAAACTGATTTAAAATGAAGAAGTTATGGGTAAAACAAGATTGGATAATTTTTCTCATTTTAGCTACGTGAAAATTGGTAACAAATCTATTCCAACCATAACTTAATCAACTTGTATTGTATATTATGTAATCTTGAGATACCATAGACACGTATACAACGTTTCAACCTATCATGTCGACACATCTATATATATTTCGGAACAACCATAGACACTCTATATGTGAATGTTGGAGTTAGCTATACAGGGTTGAGGTTGATTCCAAAATATATATAGTTTGAGTTGTGATCAATACTGAGATACGTATACACTGGGTCGTGGATTGATTCAAGATAATATTTATCGATTTATTTCTGTACATCTAACTGTGGACAACTAGTTGTAGGTTACTAACGAGGACAGCTGACTTAATAAACTTAAAACATCAAAATATATTAAAAGTGTTGTAAATATATTTTAAACATACTTTGATATATATGTATATATTGTTATAGGTTCGTGAATCAACCAGTGCCCAAGTCTTACTTCTCGACGAAGTAAAAATCTGTGAAAGTGAGTTATAGTCCCACTTTTAAAATCTAATATTTTTGGGATGAGAATACATGCAGGTTTTATAAATGATTTACAAAATAGACACAAGTACGTGAAACTACATTCTATGGTTGAATTATCGAAATCGAATATGCCCCTTTTTATTAAGTCTGGTAATCTAAGAATTAGGGAACAGACACCCTAATTGACGCGAATCCTAAAGATAGATCTATTGGGCCTAACAAACCCCATCCAAAGTACCTGTGACGACCCGGAAATTTCCGACCAAATTTAAACTTAACCTTTATATGTTTCCGACACGATAAGCAGAATTTGTAATGTTGAATCTTAAAAAGTTTGGAACTACATTCATGTAATCAATTACCCTTTGACCGTGTTCGACGATTCACGAACAATTATGTGTATATAGATATGTATATATAATATATAATATTAACTGAAAACATTAACAAAGTATTAGATATATGATACTTTACATGAACATATTTGTTTCGATATATTTATCGACAGAATTAAGAGATAATATCAAATGATTGAATTATCAGATACATTATGATATGATTACGGGCCTATGTTATAAGGTCCACTGTGATTTAAGAAATCTATTCTTTTTGACAACTCATTACTTAACCAGTATGATAAAGATAACGATATTTATATTTTATTTTATTAAATATATATAACGATTTAAATTAATATTATATATTTTTATACGCGTATTCTTCGAATCTGATTCAGCAAATCATCCATTATACTCCCTACTTTCACAACAATATACATTCTTTTATAAAAATCAAAACAACCATACTCATTCAAAATCTAATTACATATTCTGATTTTGAAATCTCAGAATTCGATTCAAGATATAACTGAAATCGTCACTCTTAGATTCCCACATCTTTCAAAACTATACTTTGACTTCAAAACTGTCCTAGAACCTCATTTCTATTCATGGAACTCACAAAAATATTTGTATCATTCAAAATCTTAGAACATCATATGTATATTAACAATTACAATATGTGTTCAAACACTTCGAAATTCCTAAAGACATGCGAGATGATGATCCAACCACATATTACCCACTGTCATGCATCTGAAAAGCTCTCGAAACCAAAGTTATAGTTTAACACGTATCCATGTCAGATCCTTTGATATTTATTACCAAATATAATTTTTCAATCTCTTTCCAAAATAGACAGTTTTGTCACAGCTGCAGCAAATCACCTTCATTTGTTTATACGAATAAACCTTATTATAACAATTACCCCTTCATCATTGTTACCGGGGAACCTTTCATATCTCGCCACATTAGCAGTAAACTTATCAACAACTTCATTAACCTTCGACTTAAGCCTCTCCGAAAAGCCACTATACTTATTCATTAAAACCCCATCATGTACTCACCTACATCCTGTAACAATAATTGTCACACCAACTACTGGGAATTAGCAATCAGTATTTTGAATTTCGCGACAATTTTACGTCAAAAGTTATACATATAACGTCTATCTCCTAGACTTACATACTTCGAATGTGAATTTTCTGAAAAACATCCCAAACCATGAACTAGTTCTTCGAAATTGGAAAAATGCTGATGAAGCAGCAAAAACTGTAAACGACTTTAACAGTCAAAAGTTTGATGATAAAGAATAGTATGGTGGTAAAGCTGAGAAAAAGAGAAGGTTTGAAACTGGAAAACGGATTGAGCAGACCATGAAGGAGGCTGTGGACAAATCACAAAGACTAAACCTGCCTTCAAAGGATCCAAATGATTCAGTGTCTACTGAAATCGTTAGCAAACAACTTACTTCTTATTCTAAACCTTCACAGACAAATCTTCTTCATCATCCATATTATCGTATCTTTTATTATAATATCTTCGATATTCCTGAAGATATTTTCACAACTATTCTTATCTGAAATCTTTTATCTCTTCGCAATATCTGCGTTACAACATAAAAAGAAACTGTGTTAGTTTCTAAATTCTAAAAAAAAAAAAAATTGAATTTAAAATAGGAATGTTTTTAAAGTAGTATTGGGAACTGAAGCATGAGTTTTTATAATATAATGACACTTGATCAACATGATTATATTACAGTAAGTCATGCTGAGTTTCTAATGGAACGTGATGATTCACAGAACATACCGTCATCATGTACTGTTTACACGACTCTTACATTCTACCCAATTTCCAAACATATTAAGAACATATCATCTTGATAGCTCTATATTTTTGGATATTCTGGTCATTTTCCAAATTAAGATCGTGCCATTACGATTTTCTTCTTGGAACATTAACTATGTTCATCCAAAAATTCATATCTACGAATTCTGGACCATTATCCGCTTGACTTAAGGTCGGAAAGAGAAAACGAAAGCATGAAGCTCCGAAATATAATGGAGAATATAAAGCCCGATAACAACCCCGAAATTACAAACCGTGTATATCAATGCGTATAGCAATATAAAGACACGGGAGAATGAAAAACACAATAACCCCAAGGTAATGGTAGAAGAAAATAACTTTCTCCGGTGGTAGATGAAAAAGAAGAATGACATATATGAAAGTTAAGAGTATATCAAGAATTAATACTGGATGAAACATATTAACGAATGCTTTAAAGTATGAATTGGGGAGAAAGACTAGAAGGTGTGAGATGTGGAAATAAAGAAACGAAGGGGGTGGAATTATAGTAAAATATCAGACAGAGAAATCGAGACAGATTATCGCATTTAATCAAAGAAGATCCTAATTTCCTTAATCGCCGAAGAACCAAATCTTATTGCAAAGATTTTCTTTAAATCCCATGAATTCCGAAAATCAATCATAACTACGTCATCGGTTAAAACGAATATACGTTTACTCATTTCACTCTCTTGCGATAGCTTCACTTATACTCTTCGCGTAATTAAATTATTTTATCTATATTACTCAATGATGATAAAACTCTATTTATCAACTCATATTCATCATGAAAACATTTTTATAGTTAGCCATGACGACCTCGATCAAATTTCGGGACGAAATTTCTTTAACGGGTAGGTACTGTGACGACCCGGAAATTTCCGACCAAATTTAAACTTAACCTTTATATGTTTCCGACACGATAAGCAGAATTTGTAATGTTGAATCTTAAAAAGTTTGGAACTACATTCATGTAATCAATTACCCTTTGACCGTGTTCGACGATTCACGAACAATTATGTGTATATAGATATGTATATATAATATATAATATTAACTGAAAACATTAACAAAGTATTAGATATATGATACTTGACATGAACATATTTGTTTCGATATATTTATCAACAGAATTAAGAGATAATATCAAATGATTGAATTATCAGATACATTATGATATGATTACGGGCCTATGTTATAAGGTCCACTGTGATTTAAGAAATCTATTCTTTTTGACAACTCATTACTTAACCAGTATGATAAAGATAACGATATTTATATTTTATTTTATTAAATATATATAACGATTTAAATTAATATTATATATTTTTATACGCGTATTATACGTACATAGTTTTATACTTTTACTATACTTTAACTTTACATTTACTTTACTTTTACTTTACTTTAACTTTAATAATTCATACTTTAATAATTCACTTTAATAATTCATACTTTAATAATTCACTTTAATAATTCATACTTTAATAATTCACTTTGATAATTCATACTTTAATAATTCACTGTAATAATTCATACTTTAATAATTCACTTTAATAATTCATACTTTAATAATTCACTTTAATAATTCATACTTTAATAATTCACTTTAATAATTCAAAAATCTATTATAAATAGAATTCAATAGGTTTCATTATTTCATAGAAACTTGAAAATATATTTCTCTAAACTCTCTCAATCGAATTACATATATATATATATATTTACTTAGTACTATTTCAAGATATTATTAGTATACATAAAATACTACGACGGAGTTATATTCAGACGATTTCAAAATAAGTTTTCAAATGGGATATAGCTAAGGAAATTATGGGTTATAGCTATGAAGGTTATGGGTATTGATCGAGGGTATTGCTCGTGAGGTCAACCTAACGTTTATCATTTTTGTTGCGTCTACGTACTTTCCTGCAATATTGAATCACAATATTGATACGTGAGCATTCATATCTTATCTTTTATATATTAATAGTGTATCCCTAACTAGTGCTCGAGTATATATGATTATGCATGTTTGTATGCTTAGTTTCGTCGTTAAATAGTTTATGATAAATCACGAATTTGATACATATGCTACTGAGATAAGTTATATGATATGCATATCGTTGAAAAGCTGAAGAAAAAAATTAATAACTTTTCATTTAGAAATCGTGTGGTTTCGATGAACGGATTAAAAGATATGGTCAACTGAATTATCATTAATTTTAATATTATTATTAAAACGATTATTATAACTGTTATCAGTTGATGTTATTACTAAAATTATCTTTATTACTAAAAATTAATATTTTTATTGAAACTGTCATTTTATTATTTTTATCATTATTATTATTATCAATATTATTTTATCAAATAAATATGCGTACAAAGATATTTTTACCACACGTAATGTAATTACATTAATAATACATACCACTATATTTTTATGATATTAAGTGAATTTTATAAATTTTATTACTTGAGATATATAAAAGTATATTTTTATCATATATGAATTTTAATATAAATTTTTATTTATTAATAAATGACTTGTATTATTTAGTATAATAAGATCTGATAAATATATTTAAATATATAAAACTACTATATATAAGTTATATAATAAACATATCTAGATTTTGAAAGTCATTTTGGGTCAAGTTGACTTTTGTTGACTTTTGCATGTCGGTCTCGAGCATTAGGATTGTGATACACTACGACTTGACCTAAATTGTTAGACAGATATTGACCAACATATAAATATATATACTTAATATAGGTTCGTGAATCCGAGACAAACCCTGCACTTGTTTAGTGCCGTTATATACATAATTGCTACGAAATACAGTATTGTGAGTTTCATTTGCTCCCTTTTATATATATTTTTGGGACTGAGAATACTTGCGCTGTTTTTATAAATGTTTTACGAAATAGGCACAAGTACTAAAACTAATTCTACGTGGGTTTAAACCAGAAATATACCCTTAGCTTGGTAACATTAAACTACTTGTCTATGTACGGTAGGCGCGAATCCTAAAGATAGATCTATTGGGCCTGACAAACCCCATCCTGACTATGGGATGCTTTAGTACTTCGAGGTTATTTTAAACACACCTGATCTGGTGTACTTCAGAGGATAAAACATGAACGTTAAGGCTTGTTACCGGGTGCCTACAACTTATAGAATACTTTTATACACTTGCGAGTGTACGGATATTTATAGAAACTGAAATCTTGTGGTCTATTACTATTACGGAAATGATGGATTATGATAAACTAATGAACTCACCAACCTTTTGGTTGACACTTTAAAGCATGTTTATTCTCAGGTATTAAAGAAATCTTCCGCTGTGCATTAGCTCATTTTAAGGATATTACCTGGAGTCATTCATGACATACTTTGAAACACGTTGCATTCGAGTCGTTGAGTTCATCAAGATTAATATTAAGTCAATTATAGTTGGATGTAATATGAAATGGTATGCATGCTGCCAATTTTTGATGTAAAGAAAGTTTGTCTTTTAAAAACGAATGCAATGTTTGTAAAACGTATCATATAGAGGTCAAATACCTCGCGATGTAATCAACTATTGTGAATCGTTTATAATGTATATGAACGGGTCCTTTCAGTTGGTATCAGAGCGGTGGTCTTAGCGAACCAGGTCTTGCATTAGTGTGTCTAACTGATAGTTGTTAAGATGCATTAGTGAGTCTGGACTTCGACCGTATCTGCATGTCAAAATTTTTGCTTATCATTTTTAGTCGGAAATCATCTACTTACCATCCTTAGGAAATTGCGTGCTTATCATTCTTAAGTCTAGACGCGTTTTCCTACATTTATTGCATAACAGTATATAGACGAATTCTTATCTTAGCATATCTGTTACTGTGAACTTTGACTGACATCTTTCAAAGATTCCTCCGTAATTTATGGGATTTTGGTATTATATATACATATGTAAATTATGTATTGAAGAATACCAAATCTAAATTCTACAATCTATTTCATACCAAAAAAATTCTTTCCCTGATCATACAAGATGGATCCCTCAACCAGTTCGAGTTCCTCGGATTCCGACAGCTATGCCGATATGGATTTCCACATGAGCTCCGAAAGCAGCGTGACCGGAATGAATCAACCAATTAGCCATCATCTATTCTGGATGAATTGGGGATGGGTTCGTAATCTACTTAACCATTGGAGACAAGAAGAAGGCGATCCCTTTCATCCACCACATTGCCCTCTTGGCAATGAACCTGAAGCACTTACCGGCGAACATGTCCGAAACACCATTTTCTCTCTCATTTCCAGAGTATCTCGTCATGATTGTATACTACACCAAATTCTAGATCTTATTTATCCGCTCGTCCGAACCGACAATTACCCCGGTGTAATAGAAGAAGTCAACGAGCTTCGCGCTCGGGTAGTAGCTTTGGAGAATATGGTGCAAAGGTTACAAACACCAGCAGCAGCACCAACAGCATAACCAGTACCACCATCAACAACATCAACAGTACCATTACCACCACCAACAACAACCGCATCGCAAACCTCAACTTCACAATCTGTCCCACGAGCATTGACGTCATACGCCATGTTGATACCAAGGAATACCACAACGATGAAGTATTGATTCATAACTTCATTGGGGAAACATTCTACGGCGATTATGTAATTTCTAAAGTTTAGAAATTATCTATCCTCGCCTTAACCATAAATCAAATGAGTTTAATTTAATATTAACTCATTAAATCAATATTACATCTGAATAAATATACACATATATATTTCCATAAAGACTGTAATAAAATTCTTTTGTACAAAATATTAATTATGAATTTTTTTTTAACGGGTAGGTAATACCCGAGAGATATATAAATTCACAATTAATATGTTACATTCTTCGAATCTGATTCAGCAAATCATCCATTATACTCCCTACTTTCACAACAATATACATTCTTTTATAAAAATCAAAACAACCATACTCATTCAATCTAATTACATATTCTGATTTTGAAATCTCAGAATTCGATTCAAGATATAACTGAAATCGTCACTCTTAGATTCCTACATCTTTCAAAACTATACTTTGACTTCAAAACTGTCCTAGAACCTCATATCTATTCATGGAACTCACAAAAATATTTGTATCATTCAAAATCTTAGAACATCATATGTATATTAACAATTACAATATGTGTTCAAACACTTCGAAATTCCTAAAGACATGCGAGATGATGATCCAACCACATATTACCCACTGTCATGCATCTGAAAAGCTCTCGAAACCAAAGTTATAGTTTAACACGTATCCATGTCAGATCCTTTGATATTTATTACCAAATATAATTTTTCAATCTCTTTCCAAAATAGACAGTTTTGTCACAGCTGCAGCAAATCACCTTCATTTGTTTATACGAATAAACCTTATTATAACAATTACCCCTTCATCATTGTTACCGGGGAACCTTTCATATCTCGCCACATTAGCAGTAAACTTATCAACAACTTCATTAACCTTCGACTTAAGCCTCTCCGAAAAGCCACTATACTTATTCATTAAAACCCTATCATGTACTCACCTACATCCTGTAACAATAATTGTCACACCAACTAATGGGAATTAGCAATCAGTATTTTGAATTTCGCGACAATTTTACGTCAAAAGTTATACATATAACGTCTATCTCCTAGACTTACATACTTCGAATGTGAATTTTCTGAAAAACATCCCAAACCATGAACTAGTTCTTCGAAATTGGAAAAATGCTGATGAAGCAGCAAAAACTGTAAACGACTTTAACAGTCAAAAGTTTGATGATAAAGAATAGTATGGTGGTAAAGCTGAGAAAAAGATAAGGTTTGAAACTGGAAAACGGATTGAGCAGACCATGAAGGAGGCTGTGGACAAATCACAAAGACTAAACCTGCCTTCAAAGGATCCAAATGATTCAGTGTCTACTGAAATCGTTAGCAAACAACTTACTTCTTATTCTAAACCTTCACAGACAAATCTTCTTCATCATCCATATTATCGTATCTTTTATTATAATATCTTCGATATTCCTGAAGATATTTTCACAACTATTCTTATCTAAAATCTTTTATCTCTTCGCAATATCTGCGTTACAACATAAAAAGAAACTGTGTTAGTTTCTAAATTCTAAAAAAAAAAAAATTGAATTTAAAATAGGAATGTTTTTGAAGTAGTATTGGGAACTGAAGCATGAGTTTTTATAATATAATGACACTTGATCAACGTGATTATATTACAGTAAGTCATGCTGAGTTTCTAATGGAACGTGATGATTCACAGAACATACCGTCATCATGTACTGTTTACACGACTCTTACATTCTACCCAATTTCCAAACATATTAAGAACATATCATCTTGATAGCTCTATATTTTCGGATATTCTGGTAATTTTCCAAATCAAGATCGTACCATTACGATTTTCTTCTTGGAACATTAACTATGTTCATCCAAAAATTCATATCTACGAATTCTGGACCATTATCCGCTTGACTTAAGGTCGGAAAGAGAAAACGAAAGCATGAAGCTCCGAAATATAATGGAGAATATAAAGCCCGATAACAACCCCGAAATTACAAACCGTGTATATCAATGCGTATAGCAATATAAAGACACGAGAGAATGAAAAACACAATAACCCCAAGGTAATGGTAGAAGAAAATAACTTTCTCCGGTGGTAGATGAAAAAGAAGAATGACATATATGAAAGTTAAGAGTATATCAAGAATCAATACTGGATGAAGCATATTAACGAATGCTTTAAAGTATGAATTGGGGAGAAAGACTAGAAGGTGTGAGATGTGGAAATAAAGAAACGAAGGGGGTGGAATTATAGTAAAATATCAGACAGAGAAATCGAGACAGATTATCGCATTTAATCAAAGAAGATCCTGATTTCCTTAATCGCCGAAGAACCAAATCTTATTGCAAAGATTTTTTTTAAATCCCATGAATTCCGAAAATCAATCATAACTACGTCATCGGTTAAAACGAATATACGTTTACTCATTTCACTCTCTTGCGATAGCTTCACTTATACTCTTCGCGTAATCAAATTATTTTATCTATATTACTCAATGATGATAAAACTCTATTTATCAACTCATATTCATCATGAAAACATTTTTATAGTTAGCCATGACGACCTCGATCAAATTTCGGGACGAAATTTCTTTAACGGGTAGGTACTGTGACGACCCGAAAATTTCCGACCAAATTTAAACTTAACCTTTATATGTTTCCGACACGATAAGCAGAATTTGTAATGTTGAATCTTAAAAAGTTTGGAACTACATTCATGTAATCAATTACCCTTTGACCGTGTTCGACGATTCACGAACAATTATGTGTATATAGATATGTATATATAATATATAATATTAACTGAAAACATTAACAAAGTATTAGATATATGATACTTTACATGAACATATTTGTTTCGATATATTTATCAACAGAATTAAGAGATAATATCAAATGATTGAATTATCAGATACATTATGATATGATTACGGGCCTATGTTATAAGGTCCACTGTGATTTAAGAAATCTATTCTTTTTGACAACTCATTACTTAACCAGTATGATAAAGATAACGATATTTATATTTTATTTTATTAAATATATATAACGATTTAAATTAATATTATATATTTTTATACGCGTATTATACGTACATAGTTTTATACTTTTACTATACTTTAACTTTACATTTACTTTACTTTTACTTTACTTTAACTTTAATAATTCATACTTTAATAATTCACTTTAATAATTCATACTTTAATAATTCACTTTAATAATTCATACTTTAATAATTCACTTTGATAATTCATACTTTAATAATTCACTGTAATAATTCATACTTTAATAATTCACTTTAATAATTCATACTTTAATAATTCACTTTAATAATTCATACTTTAATAATTCACTTTAATAATTCAAAAATCTATTATAAATAGAATTCAATAGATTTCATTATTTCATAGAAACTTGAAAATATATTTCTCTAAACTCTCTCAATGGAATTACATATATATATATATATATATATATATATATATATATATATATATATATATATATATATATTTACTTAGTACTATTTCAAGATATTATTAGTATACATAAAATACTACGACGGAGTTATATTCAGACGATTTCAAAATAAGTTTTCAAATGGGATATAGCTAAGGAAATTATGGGTTATAGCTATGAAGGTTATGGGTATTGATCGAGGGTATTGCTCGTGAGGTCAACCTAACGTTTATCATTTTTATTGCGTCTACGTACTTTCCTGCAATATTGAATCACAATATTGATACGTGAGCATTCATATCTTATCTTTTATATATTAATAGTGTATCCCTGACTAGTGCTCGAGTATATATGATTATGCATGTTTGTATGCTTAGTTTCGTCGTTAAATAGTTTATGATAAATCACGAATTTGATACATATGCTACTGAGATAAGTTATATGATATGCATGTCGTTGAAAAGCTGAAGAAAAAAATTAATAACTTTTCATTTAGAAATCGTGTGGTTTCGATGAACGGATTAAAAGATATGGTCAACTGAATTATCATTAATTTTAATATTATTATTAAAACGATTATTATAACTGTTATCAGTTGATGTTATTACTAAAATTATCTTTATTACTAAAAATTAATATTTTTATTGAAACTGTCATTTTATTATTTTTATCATTATTATTATTATCAATATTATTTTATCAAATAAATATGCGTACAAAGATATTTTTACCACACGTAATGTAATTACATTAATAATACATACCACTATATTTTTATGATATTAAGTGAATTTTATAAATTTTATTACTTGAGATATATAAAAGTATATTTTTATCATATATGAATTTTAATATAAATTTTTATTTATTAATAAATGACTTGTATTATTTAGTATAATAAGATCTGATAAATATATTTAAATATATAAAACTACTATATATAAGTTATATAATAAACATATCTAGATTTTGAAAGTCATTTTGGGTCAAGTTGACTTTTGTTGACTTTTCAATGTCGGTCTCGAGCATTAGGATTGTGATACACTACGACTTGACCTAAATTCTTAGACAGATATTGACCAACATATAAATATATATACTTAATATAGGTTCGTGAATCCGAGACAAACCCTGCACTTGTTCAGTGCCGTCATATACATAATTGCTACGAAATACAGTATTGTGAGTTTCATTTGATCCCTTTTATATATATTTTTGGGACTGAGAATACATGCGCTGTTTTTATAAATGTTTTACGAAATAGGCACAAGTACTAAAACTAATTCTACGTGGGTTTAAACCAGAAATATACCCTTAGCTTGGTAACATTAAACTACTTGTCTATGTACGGTAGGCGCGAATTCTAAAGATAGATCTATTGGGCCTGACAAACCCCATCCTGACTATGGGATGCTTTAGTACTTCGAGGTTATTTTAAACACACCTGATCTGGTGTACTTCAGAGGGTAAAACATGAACGTTAAGGCTTGTTACCGGGTGCCTACAACTTATAGAATACTTTTATACACTTGCGAGTGTACGGATATTTATAGAAACTGAAATCTTGTGGTCTATTACTATTACGGAAATGATGGATTATGATAAACTAATGAACTCACCAACCTTTTGGTTGACACTTTAAAGCATGTTTATTCTCAGGTATTAAAGAAATCTTCCGCTGTGCATTAGCTCATTTTAAGGATATTACCTGGAGTCATTCATGACATACTTTGAAAGACGTTGCATTCGAGTCGTTGAGTTCATCAAGATTAATATTAAGTCAATTATAGTTGGATGTAATATGAAATGGTATGCATGCCGCCAATTTTTGATGTAAAGAAAGTTTGTCTTTTAAAAACGAATGCAATGTTTGTAAAACGTATCATATAGAGGTCAAATACCTCGCGATGTAATCAACTATTGTGAATCGTTTATAATGTATATGAACGGGTCCTTTCAGTACCGGATGCTTTAGTACTTCGAAATTTATATCATATCCGAAGGGTTTCCCGGAATGATGGGGATATTCTTATATATGCATCTTGTAATTGTCGGTTACCAGGTGTTCACCATATGAATGATTTTTATCTCTATGTATGGGATGTGTATTGAAATATGAAATCTTGTGGTCTATTGTTACGATTTGATATATATAGGTTAAACCTATAACTCACCAACATTTTTGTTGACGTTTTAAGCATGTTTATTCTCAGGTGATTATTAAGAGCTTCCGCTGTCGCATACTTAAATAAGGACGAGATTTGGAGTCCATGCTTGTATGATATTGTGTAAAAACTGCATTCAAGAAACTTATTTTGTTGTAACATATTTGTATTGTAAACCATTATGTAATGGTCGTGTGTAAACAGGATATTTTAGATTATCATTATTTGATAATCTACGTAAAACTTTTTAAACCTTTATTGATGAAATAAAGGTTATGGTTTGTTTTAAAATGAATGCAGTCTTTGAAAAACGTCTCATATAGAGGTCAAAACCTCACAACGAAATCAATTAATATGGAACGTTTTTAATCAATAAGAACGGGACATTTCAAAAACCTTCTTATTGTTATCCATAACAACCTCTATCAAATTTCGGGGACGAAATTTCTTTAACGGGTAGGTACTGTAATGACCCGGAATTTTTCTGACCAAATTATAATTATGAGATTAATATTTACATAAATTAAACCATACCAACATGATAAGCAATCCAAATTGTTGAGACTTGTGTTTTTGAAAAGAGTTTTACACAACGTTTGACCGTCCAATATGACCGATGATATCACGAACTATATAACATACGATAATTATACGTTTGTGTATATATATGTATTTATATATATTTAACATGATCTAAGGATGGTTTAACATCTCATTGTGTACTAATGACAATGAGTTATAAGTATATTTTGAAACTACTAACTTAAGTTTTCAAAACGATAACTATACGTAACATTCTTTGATATATATACTTATAATCTATAATGCTTATACATGTATCGTATATATAATGTATTTAATCACTTTTAAGGACTTAAATACATAAAACAATATAAGTATATTCATAAAAGATAGCTATATTTGAATTCTCGTTCCGTTTCCTCAAGATTTCTATACGTATATCTAGGCTATATGTACCCGTATCATACCCAGCTTCTATACATATTTACTATTAGTATATACACATCAAATCAACATCCTAATCAACATTATTACTGCCCTAGATATGAGGTAACTAGAATTTGTCAAGTAGTATGAATTATTAGTAAGAAAACAAAATTAGGAATCCTTTTCTTTCTTTATAAACTAAAAACGTTTTTATAAATGAACACCATTTCTTCACTCCATTTTCTCATAACTACACCCTCATTTCTCTCTCAAAATACTCCTAACTTCATACTTGATCATCTCCAAACATTTTCCCCATCATTTAGCTTCAATTACAAGCCTTAAACACCATAAGAAAACTCTTTCAAGAACATATCAAAATAACCACCCATTTGAAGAAGTTTACTTCCAACCTTTTGATCTAACTTCACCACTCTTTGATTCCAAGATTATTTTTTATATTTTGCAGTAACTTTGTCCAAGTAACTTGAGGTAGTAACCTTGTTCATAATCTTATTCAATTCATATTCATATAGCTATCTTATTTTGTGGTATAAAATTTTAACAACAGGAACATAGTTTGAATGATTTCAAACTTGTTCGCAAACTAAATAGATCCTTCTAACTTGACTTTTAAAACACTTCAAGACCTATAATATATCATAATGATATGCTAACCTAACAAGATATAACTTGGTTTTACAAAGAACATCTTAAAAACTGAATCTACGTCATCGGAGTGCAACCGGTGGCTGTTTTGGGTTGGATAATTAAAAACCATCTTGAACTTTGAATTGAAAGTCCATGTTCTGGAAAAATGATATTTCTTATGAATATGTTAACACATAAAAATTTCATGGTTTAACTCAAAGTGTAAGTATTTTTAGAAAAATGATCATTAAATGTTGTTTTTATAATGGAAAATGATCACTTTCATAAGTTTCACCAAAGTTTGACCTATAACCTATGATTTTGAATAAAAATTAAGGTATTTTCAATTCATATTCTTAAAATTTGACTCGATCCAAGGAAGTGGCAAGTTGAACCAACAAAAACGGAGTTTTAATGAAGAAACTACGACTAAAACAAGATTGGGTATCCGAAGCTAGTTTAGCTACGAAAATATTTGGAGAAAAAGTAAATTAATCATATCTTTTCTAATTAATATGATATTTTATATATAATTACTTATGATTTGATTTTATATATTTCAGGACTACCCGTAAACAATACGAGAAGATTAATCATAAGACCTCATGATTGTACGCAACACGTCATTTGACAACACGGTACTTTATGTACGCAACACGTCATTTGACAATATGGTACCATGGGTCGAGATTAATTCTGATCAATACGAATACGATGGGGTCTTTATTTATTTTATTTAAGCAACTAATTGTGGACCACTAACATCGGACTGCTAACTACGAACTAAGAAAATATTAAAACTATTAAAAGTATATATATATGTAACGATTACTTAAAAAGAAAATATGTTGATATATTATATATATGGTTAGGTTTGTGATATCTATCGGAGACCAAGTCGAATTAAATACCTTCAAGGCAAAAGTGAGTTTCATTTGCTCCCTTTTTAATTGCTTTTGCAGTATATATTTTTGGGCTGAGAATACATGCGCTGCTTTTATAAATGTTTACAAAATAGACACAAGTACTTAAAAATATATTCTACGTTAAGTTGTACCACTGGCATATTTCCCTGTAGCTTGGTAACTACTATTTACATGGGTATTGTAAACGCGAATCCTGTTGATAGATCTATCGGGCCTGACAACCCCAATCGGACTGGACGACCAGTATTCAACGGTTGCACAGTACTTCGTTTTGGTGACTACACTTGGTACGGTGTAGTGAGATTTCATAATAAAGGGAATATGCGACGTTGATTAAATGTTAAGTATGGTTACCAAGTGCTCAACCACTTAGAATGCTTTACATACACTTGCGAGTGTATTATGTTTATGATTATGAAATCTTGTGGTCTATTAACATATTGAAATGATTGTTATGATAAACCTATGAACTCACCAACCTTTTGGTTGACACTTTAAAGCATGTTTATTCTCAAGTACGAATTAAGTCTTCCGCTGTGCATTTGCTCAATATAAGGACATTACTTGGAGCCGATCATCGCAATGGGATCAAATGTTGATGACTTCGTCCAGGTGGATTAGGACGGGTCCTTTCACCATCGACATCGTAATGGCTTTGTTTGTTATAAATGCAGTATGATGTACTTCTTGTGTTATGGTAGTTTTATGTTGCATCTATTGTGTGAATTTGATCGCTTTTCTTTCACAAACAAAGGCAATCTAGTTTGCCAAAAAACAGCTTTCACAGTTTGAAATGTATACATCTTCGCAAAAACACCAACATAACAAGGGGTTTTTTGAACTTATATGAATCAGACTACAATCAATTAAAGGGGCAAGAACAATAACTACCTAATTTTTAATGTGCCTAACTTGTACTTTTTGAGTATTAAACATCCTAAGTGCCGCATTCAAAGTGAACCGATTCATTGGTCACGAACAAGAAACATTTCACGGCCACTAATTCTGCCAAAATAATATGGTAATCTAACAATGTTGGCGATTACAGAACCTATCATGCCAGTATCAGACTGCGATTGTGATTCTTTATTGTGATCTTCATCTTCATCTTCATATTCAACGGAATCAGTAAAATATTTACCGGCACTCATTTTGGGGATAACGGTTTTGGGGTTAACCGACGTCAGTTTTTTTTCTATTTGTATTTTGAAATTGAAAATTGAAATTGATGATGATCGTTAGTTTACTCTAGATTTGGGGGATTTTCCGGTGTAACGACCCAACCCGTTAAACGTCACAAAATATTTTTGTTTTTTTTTTAAAATTGGACAGGCAAAGCCTGTCAGGCTTAACCCGCGATGCGGTTCATCTGGCCGCGGCGCGGCTTATCAAGGTCAAAGATGGTTTGAACCACCTAAAACCCTCGACATCTAAAACCTCCTTTAACCCGCGGCTCACCTATGTTGCCGATTCTTACTTAAAATATTTTACACAAGGTCCGAATTTGATATTAAACAACAACCATTGATTCAAAGGGCCTTCCATCACCCAACTAATAGAGTTAACAAGTTTTAAGACCCCAATCCAAGTATTCGAACACCGAGCATCATTCGCTCATTTACAAATCAAAATATAAGTTTCGACCGACAAGTTTAAATGCCAAACAATAACCCGAGCATGGTGTTTGGGGTTAAACTACCCAATCTTAGCTCGAACTTCAAAAGCAAATCTTTAGCATAATCATGTAGGGAGATCGCTAGTCCAAACATATACCCTTGCCCTTGTCCACGTCGGAGCCTAAAAATGTAAACAACGAGAGGGTAAGCAAAACGCTTAGTGAGTGCAATAATTATACACATACATATATAATATACCTACTTGCAAACACTTACTCACATACCGCATACGTGCTAGCAATATAAAATTAGCATACTAACTCCAAGTATAAAGCTAATAACCTCCAGTACCGCAACTAGCATAAACAATAGCATATACGCCACACAATATAATATGCTACACTACAATACATACACAACATGGTGCTACCGGCTCTGTGGTTCACACCATACGCATTATCATGATGCTACCGGCTCCATGGTTCACATCGTAACTCAAGTCATACTCTCGTTGAGGCGATACCGGCTCCGTGGTTCACACCTCAACACTCGTGCTATAGCGCTACCGGCTCCGTGGTTCACACTACAACACCCGTACCTTAGTGCTACCGGCTCTGTGGTTCACACTACAATACACGTACCATGATGCCACCGGCTCCGTGGTTCACATCATAGCACACTCGCACATACTACGGCACTTCTGGCTCCGTGGATTATGACATAGCATACAAAATAATACATTATATACATACACATATAATTATTCCACTCACCTTAACGCCTTCGGTGAATGTTAAGCCAAGCTCGCAACCTTCAATGTAATGTACCTATTACATTATGTATATAATAATCACATAATCGAGTTGGTCAACCAACTCACTCACCATCCTAGTTCCATTTCGACCCATAGTGCAATTTCGACCAATACACACAATTTATCGCTTTAAAAACCTAGGATAGTCACTCTTGGGTCTTTATGACCCAATCTTACCCAAAAACCCCCAAATCACTAACAAATGGGTTTTATGTTCATCTTTGACCCAAACCCTAACCCTTAAACAAATCAAAGTGAAGAAAGTCAAGATTAGGACATACCACCACAATCAAAACGTAGCTAGAGACTAGATGAACAACTTTAAAACACGCGCTTTGACCCGAATCAAGCTTCTTCACCTTTGATTTAAGCTTTCTCACACTAAAAACCTTCTCTCTCTCTAGAATTGAAGTGGAAAGGAAGAGGTAGTTGATAATGGAGTAAATGATGATCTAGACCTGATCTTGGGGCTTTAAATTCGTCCCCCATGTGAAATTACCAAAAAGTCCCATTAAAATATTTCAAAAGAAGAAGGCTGGCCCATCAGACCCCAGCCGCGTAGCGGGCCTTTAGTCCGCGCCGCAGCCCAATGCTGAAAATGAGGGTCGCCAGTATACATATATATATATATATACACATTATATACAATTCAAACTTGGGTCTTACATCCGGAGTCTTGAATTTAGTATGAGTATTATTAATAAAATCATTTTTATGAAATTGCCTGTTAATGGTTTTTAACATTTGTTCAATTATAACCAAGATCGATAAAACTGGTAAAGTTAGTTGGTTTTGCTGAGGTTTTTAGGTTGCTCGATTTCTTTGTTTAGTTTGTAGTTGTGTTCTCGTTCTTTGATTGTAAGTAGTTAGATCTTCTTTGATCTAGTTTTTTGCCAAAAAAAAAAAAAAAAAAAAAAAAAAATTTGGTAAAAGAAAATATTTGCCCACTAAAATTTTTTTATGGTTTATGGTGTGTTTGGATGACACAAATATAGAGCATATAGTAGTTTAAAAAGGTACAGCTTATAGTTTTGAAGAGCTTATGATATTTAAGCTTTGTTTGGTACACCAAAAAAGTAGAGCTTATTGTAATTTCTATAGCTTATTTTTTAATCTCTTCTCACATAGTTTAAAAATGTAGAACTTAATTTTCAAGCTTCAGCTCCAACTTCCAGCTCCAGCTAATTCTACCAAACACCCCCTTAATGTTTAACCAATTTGTTTGGAAAGAAGAAAACAACAAACAATACACAAGATCCATCTGAATCACTGATTATTAACCAGAGACCGGTGATTATTTTGCTAAGAGATTTTGTCTTCAATAAAAAAATAATGATTTAGATCGTTATGAATATGATATCATATACAATTATGAATATAGTATATATAGAATAAAATGATGAATATATATATATATATATATATATATATATATATATATATATATATATATATATATATATATATATATATGGAATTATGAATATAATATATATGATACAATTTATTGATATAAAGTGAGTACAAGATGCATTATATATAGGTTAACATATATCCCATAACAAGTAACATGTTAATGTGGAATTAGTGTCTAGAATATTCTATAATAGTTAGGAGTATGAGTAGAAAATTCTTATTGAAATAGTATGACCATCGATTTATCTAGAGGTTGCAAAAACGATCCAGAAAAGTGATTGATTAATTTGTTATGTTTGACCATAGTAAAACATATTAGTAAATACAAAAAATTCATATTTTAGTAACTTGATATGCTTAAAAACAAGAATAAATGATAACAATAATACTTACTTTTTCATTGTAGCATGACCTGATTAATGCAAGTTTAAGTACGGCGAAATTGCGACAGTCAGTGGTGCAGAAAAAACTGCAGTTACAGAAGGAGAAACTAGAAATGAAGCTTAATTTGGTTTTGCATTCTCAAGTGAGAAACTAGAAATGAAGCTTAATTTGGTTTTGCATTCTCAAGTGAGTAAATCTCGTACAATACAACTCGATTGTTATTAGAGAAGATTGTAACTCGTGATAAATTGTTTGTGTAGATGAAAATATTAGAGGCATGGGGAGAAAATGAAAGTAGGCACAATGTGGATATTTCCATAATGAAATATTCTTTACATGCTGTTGTTTGTATGATACCCCTTATTGAAGGAGCTAAGGTGTGTTAACAAGTTTATTCAACTTTTGTTTGAAAATGTTATATTCATTCAAGAATCTTAATCCATAAATATAAATATATGTTCGTGATTAATGAGTTAATCGCTCTCCCAAAATCTTCATATAGGTGGATCTTGAATCAACAACGTCTCTTTTCAACACACATTACATTTGGCTGAAACAATCAAATCCATGTTATCCCCCTTTTCTCCAGTGGTAAGTTATTTTCTAGGTACAAAATGTACCCCTGCATACGAATGTAAATTATAAGCATTAAAAGTGTAACATTTTTATTTGCATAGACATTATGCATGATATCTTATGGTTTATTATTGTAAACAACTTGAAATAGGCTTGTGACATGCTTTCAGAGCTAGCGGATGTAGTAATAACTCAAGAAAAGTTGTTGCTAGAAGAATGTTTTGAGCATCTGAAAATAATATCAACAATTCAGGTAAGTTGTTATATGAACAATTTTGTGGTCACTTGAGGATTTAAAGTTATGTAGTTGGTCATATAAGGTACATTATATCGGTACCTTATGTTTTTATACTTATATCTTCCTTCTTTTTTGTGTGTCTAATGTGATTAAATAGATGCAAGAGAAAAGTCTAAGGTGCTGCATTATGACGTTGGATTCGGTGAAGGAGCAGAAGCAACAAGGGTAACACATCTCTTTATGTAAGCTCCATGAGCTGCACCTTATGAAATCGTATAGTAACCTAGCGATTTGAATATTAAGCGTTGATCAAATGGTTAATCGGTATATGAACATGAAATCTTGTACGAGTATTATTCAAGTGTAGACACATCTTAAACTTGTGTATATAATACACTGTCTTCAAATTTATCCCTGTATATTTGTTTCTCCTTTAAATAAGTTTGATGGTCAGTGAAATGAAATGCTATGAATCAAGCGAAACTTTCATCCATCGCTGATGAAAGATCTTTTGTTATATAGTATTTGTTTGTTTTTCCAAAGAAAAAAGAGAAAGAAAAAACGAACTCTGACATATAACATGACTAATTAAAATTTTCCAGATGTTATAGGATATCATAAGCATAAGTCTAAGAGATTTTCCCTGTTCGAATTAGCCGAAGAAAAAAAAAAAATTACTCATAATTTTATACACATTGATGCACAATTTGTTTTTTTTTTTATTTTTTTAAAAAGCAAAGAGCTATTTTTTTATTCATCAAGTGTTGGTGATACAGGAGATACGATCAAAGTCGCGTTGAGAAAATGAAATACATACGAATTGACATAAAATGAAAGTTTTCTTAAAACTTTAGAGGACTAAACTTCAGCCAGAATCTACGAATTCGAGTAGGAGTATTCTTCGAGTAATTGTGATCGGTAGTGTTTAGCCATGATCATCGTATACTCTTGGTTGGACGAACCACGTGTTCCAATCGAGATGCATATTTTCGACTGCGATGTTATTTAAAGAAAACTTTTTGCTTAAATTTCATTTAACGCCATTGGGACATTCCAATTCTTCTTCTCAAAAGCTTTTAGGTTTCAATTTCTCCATAACACATACCCGCTAACCTATTCTATTGCTTGCCATAGTTTGGAGACGTTGGTATTATTAACACTTTCGACAAAATCTTCATTATCATCTCAATCGAAATGATCCTTAGGATTAAAATCATGGGCTACTTCATGAACATAGATGTTTGCTTTTGGTTTGTCATGTAATTCTGTATTTAACACCTTATCAATAGATTTTGGCTCATGTGTTTCCATCAGAGCGTACAAAGACTCCGCATGTATTAAATCATACGACAATTTTGAGAAGTAAAGTGTAATCGCAAATTGAGCAGATAATCGATGAGATGTTCTCCAAACATCCATAATCATCCGGTATTCCTCTCATCTCAACTCATGTAACCTTTGAAAACTTTCCCTGTATATCTTCCAAAGGAATGATCTTCCTAAATTCCCTACCGTTACAAGATTGGATTGGTCCTCTACAGATATTTTATAAACTGCTACTGTTTGAACAGCTGACAATGACACCGTACTTTTCCCACATCGAGCATTTATCAATCAGAGAGTTACGACTTATAAGCCATTTCGCAAGTTTAGGTTTTGAAAACTCCACTTTATTAAGAATCAAAACTGTCCGGTTTAAGCCATCCCTAATATCATCATTCACTTGCAGCTGAATCGAAGCCCTGCTATTCTCTGTTCTGAAATTAAATGGCACCTCCCTTCTATTAGAGTGCTTGTAGTGAGTTGAATGTCGATTGTAATCATCACTCTTATAAGACGAACCCTTATCAAATTTATAAAATCTAATTCACACCTGATTACCCTGCAAAATCTTCCCATTTATGTTGTAGACCGCATCATTTTTCTTGCTCAGAGTTAGCAAATTTATACAAAGATTTAATAACGCTCACTCCTCCATGCAATTTTTTGTATCCACCCGAATTTCCTGAACACATTCCTAATCACCATAGGATTAGTCGTTCTAGCAAAGTTTCCAATGAAAACAGTGGACTCGATTTTCGCATGTCTTTTAGAATCATCCCGTTTTTTAGAATACACATCCTCGTGTTTTTTAGATTTACCATCGTCCTTACTCTTAGAGTTACTTACATCCTTACTCTTTGTGACTCGAGACGGGCTGTTTCTAACCACCACATCTGCATATGACTGAGAACGTGATTCTGAAAGGTTTGTGGGTGTTGGTAGTGAATTCGAAGGAAATTTAGTAATATTGGAAATGGAACGCAAGCGTTGTGACGGTTGGGTTGTGAGTTTGAAATTGGAAAAGGTGAAAACGGTATGCAGAGAGAAGTCATAATTGGAAGAGGTGTTTTAACATTAATTGTACGTTTCATTTAATTCATATATCTAAAACAAAAATATTTTAGTTATAATTGTAAATTTAAGAAATAATGGTCTCAAATTTAATTCTCCATTTTTATTTAACCGTTAAACATGTATGTTTGTCAAAGTTCACATTTGATTCAACCTTTCTTTTTGTTAACAATTCTTCCTTTTTATTCTTTTTCTCATTCTTCAATTGATTCAATCTTACCGTAAACGTAATATTATCATCATTAAGCTCTGACACATAAAAAAAGGTCATTGACCTGATGTTATGCGAGGTGTATATAAAATAGCTTATATTTTACTAGGAAATACTATTAAATACGATACAATTTTACACAAGATATTTATTTATTTATAGAATGGATATACTTAAACCTTGCTACAACACTTATAGGCAGTGTATCTAATCGTACAGTAGTGTAGTTTTTAGTAAGTCCGGTTCGTTCCACAGGAAAATCTTTAAACAAAACTCAACGCTATATTAGTTTACTTTTATAAAAATACAAATATATATATAAGTAATATTATTATTATAAAGGGGGGTTTTTACCGTTTAATGACCGGTTTGTCGATTTTAAGATTTTAGTCTCAGTTAAAACCTAATTGTAAAATATAAAATAAATACAAGACTTAAATTAAAGCGTAAAGTAAATAACGATAATGAAATTGCGAATAATAAAAGTGCGATAAAATAAACTTGCGATAATTAAAAAGTATGATAAATAAAAGTGCGATTAAATAAAATAACAATAAATAAAAGTGCGATAATTAGAAGTGCAATTAAATATAAAATAAATGAAATTAAATATGAAATAAAAGAATTATGCTTATTTAAACTTCCGTAATCATGATGTTTGACGTGTTGATTTTAGTTTTATGCCCATGGGTTAATTGTCCTTTGTCCTGGATTATTTAATATGTCCGTCTGGTTTTTTGTCCATAACAGTCCATCAGTCATAAATATAAAGTGCGAGTGTCCTCATCAAATTATTATTATACCCGAAGTTAAATATTCCAACTAATTGGGGATTCGAATTGTAACAAGGTTTTAATACTTTGTTTAATGAATACACCAGGTTATCGACTGCGTGTAAACCAAGGTTTTACTACTTTGTTAACAATTACACCAATTACCCTTGAATGTAATTTCACCCCTGTTTTAATTATTCTAGTGGCTATTAATCCATTCCCGTGTCCGGTTAAATGAACGATTATTCGTACATATAAATACCCCGCCCATCGTGTCCGATCAAGTGTATATGGTAATTTATAAGGACGCCCAATTGTAAATCTTTATATTAACATTAACAAACTTTCATTTAGTTAAACAAATATAAAGCCCATTAATAGCCCATAGTCTAATTTCCACAAGTGTCGTTCTTTTGTCCAAACCCCAATTATGGTACAAAGCTCAATTACCCAATTTTAGTAATTAGCCCAACATCATGATTACTTCGTTTTAAACAAGCATAATAATAACTTAGCTACGAGACATTAATGTAAAAAGGTTGAACATAACTTACAATGATTAAAAATAGCGTAGCGTTACACGGACAGAATTTCGACTTACACCCTTACAACATTCGCTAACATACCCTTATTATTAGGATTTAAAATTAAAATTAAAATTAAAATATAAATTATATATATATATATTACGTATATATTGAGAGAGAGATTGAAATAGAAATATGAAATTTGATCAGAATTCGGTTTCCTTTATAGCCAGAGTTGAAATTTGGGGCTCCGCGACTCGCGGCAAAAACCCCTTCAAACTCCGCGAGTCGCGGAGGATGTATTTACAGCTCACACCCTTGGAGTTTCTCTGCCGACGATTTTATATATATAAATATAATATATATATAATTAATATAATTAATTATATATTATATTATATTTATATACATAGTTAACTTGTAATTTTTAGTCCGTTGCGTCGAGCGTTAAGAGTTGACTCTAGTCCCGGTTCCGGATTTTCGAACGTCCTTGCGTACAATTTTATATTTTGTACTTTGCGTTTTGAATCTTGTACTCTTGTAATTTCGAGACGTTTCTTATCAATAATTGGAACCTCTTTGATTGTCTTTTGTACTTTTGAGCTTTTTGGTCGTTTGCGTCTTCAATTCGTCGAATCTGTCTTTTGTCTTCACCTTTTATTATTTAAACGAATATCACTTGTAAATAGAACAATTGCAACTAAAAGCTTGTCTTTCTTGAGGAATAATGCTATGAAATATATGTTCGTTTTTAGCATTATCAAATATTCCCACACTTGAGCGTTGCTTGTCCTCAAGCAATATTGTCTTGAAATACTAGAATCACTTCTTTATTCTTCACACTTTGTACATCAGTGATTTCTATACGGCGGTATAAACAATGGTAGTAACGATATGGTTTACAGTCCCACATGACTATAAAAATTTAGATCCATTAAGGAAATTGGATCTTTATGAAAACATTTGATCTTTTGAAAATTAAATCTAGTTTTTACCCTAGATAAGTTTTCCGGAATAACCCTTTACCGGTGTTTGCAAAATATTTTTGTGGGTTTGGTGGGTTTCAGATTTGAAAATTTTAGCTCAAAACTTGCGGTTTTGTGTCACCCACTTGCTAACCTTGTATTTGGAAAGCAACACGTCCAGTTTACTTGTCCCGTATATTACCTTTCGGTAAACTACCGTCCGGTTGAAAAGGAAAGCGTTGAACAAGCAACTGTTAAGGCAATGTCCCGTGACATGCTTTTGATTATGGTCTATAACGTGTCGGACGCAATTACTATCCTTGGTAGGAGCAATAGTAAAGCTCACCCTTATAATTTTTTCGGTCTGGCACAAGGTCATGTCTTTGACCACTATGCAACCACCGTTCTTACGGTTGACACCCGATTTAGTTCAGGTGACCTAATGAATTCCAGGTGAATTCCTAGGATTTTACGTTCAAAAGTAATGAACGCATTGAAAATAGGGTTTTCAGAAAACAAATCGGTTTGTAATTTTTGATCAAAATATTTTCTCGTTTAAGCTCGAGTTTAGATATCATCGAATTCCATGAGTTTGTAATTCTCAATCTTTAAGGTCAATCTCTGGGATTGAGTAATATCAGTCTTAAAAGCTGATTTTTAATCTTTAAGGAGATTATCCTTTCTGGGGATCTGATTCATTAGTCTTATCCAGCTAATTTGCATGGTGCCCCCCCATTGTACGAGATAAATCCTTCTCATGGTTAGAATAAATCTGACCACTTGGCAACCCTGTTTAATGCTGAGGTCCGTGGATTTCCTGCTGATTTTAGTGATGACTTTTCTAGATTTTTCGTCAACCTACAGCTGGTCTGAACGACAACTTCATGACCTAAATCAAGAAGCGCGTTTCTTTTTAGGAAGACTTTACTTCCTTTTAATGATGGAATTGATTCATCATGTAGATCCATCTCTTCTTTTCTTTCATCGGGTAAAACAGTTTAGTTTAGTCCAAAGCAAAAGTATTTTCAGTTATTTGTTACAGATATATGTGACATATGTTTAAAATAACTTGGTAAATTTTCCCACACTTGGTTTTTATTTTCCTTTTTATCGTCCTCTATTCCATTTTAAATGAATTTTAACATTTTAGTTTGTTTCTCAATTTATGTCCTTTCCGAGGTAACAATAATTTCGGTGTTAAAACCTAGTTTTATCGTTCATAAATATGTATAAACATGATTTTGAATTCATTTAATTGAAAATTTTGAAAAATTTTACTAGAATTGGGTAGTCAGTATATAAGACTAGGGCTGTTCTTTTTTATCAGAGAGCACTAGATTCTAATACAACTACTGCTTTACTAGTATTTTTAATGGTAACCAAGTGTATAAAGTAAAAAAAAATTTTAAAATCCGAAAGAATTTAACCCCTTCCCACACTTAAGATCTTGCAATGCCCTCATTTGCAAGAAATCAGTAACAATTTAAATTATTGAGGGTGATTTGTGTGAAAATGATTAAATTTTTACCAAAGTTTCCAAATATATTGGCGTTTGTTTGCTGAATGATAAATGGTGCACGTCATTTGTTCATTCCGTCTTGTTGTTATTTCACATATATTTTGCATCTTGTCGTCAAAATTACTTGCTTTTGCTGAACTTAATGCCAGTCTTTGAAAATGCGTTGTTTTACCCTGTTGTGTACATAAGATAAACTGCAAACATATATACATATTTTTGAAGTTTGGTATATTACCCCACGTTCAAAAATTATTAAAATCTAAGAATAAAAGTTAGATAATTATAAAAATGATTACAATATTAACAAAAATATTAAATGTATCAATAATTACAAATTACAAAATAAAAAAAATAAGTATACTAAGGATGATATTGGTACCAATAGGGGTTCCAGGCATAACCATAAGTGCTATAGAATGCTTCGGCAGGGTCATACGTAGGATATGGTGGCTGCATCTCTATCGACCAAGGAGGGAAGACGGGTTTCGGTGTAGGAATATAGTTTCTACCTATGTGTTGGCAATGAGCTATGATCTGGTTCTGATGAACTTGCCAATCTTCAAATGCTCTCTGTCTAGCATTTTCGTATTCCTGAGAAGCTATAAACCTATGCATTTCTTGCATCTCATTCCCCCTCCTACATTACCTTCCTACTGGTTTCTCTCCACCTGTGGATGTCTACCATGGTATCGTACTGCGGCGTTATTTCGCCTCTTCAAAACTTTCGCACCATGGTATACATTTAAACCTATAGTATCGTGGGGTTCCGGCTCTTCTAGTAATAATCCCCCCCGACTTATATCCACACCGAGATATTCACCAATCAAAGTAATAAAAATACCACCTCCTATTATGCTATGTGGACGCATCCCCCGAACCATAGCTGATAAATAATAACCCACACAATATGGTATACTTACAGCGCTTTGTGGGTCTCGAATACACATATGGTAAAACAAATCTTGTTCATTTACTTTTTCTTTGTTCTTACCCCTTTGTGTAATCGAATTAGCTAAAAACCTATGTATCACTCTTAATTCGGCTCTATCTATATCCAAATAAGAGTAGTTTCCCCCTTTGAAACGGTGATGGCTTGTCATTTGACTCCACACACCGTGTGTATCAAAATTCTCATCTATTTTTCTACCGTTTAGTATCAATCCTCTACAATCGGCAGACGCTAACTCCTCAGGCGTATATATACGTAAAGCCTGAGCCATGTCCAGTAAAGACATGTGGCGCATCGAACCGCCTAACAAAAATCTAATAAAAGAACGATCGGTTAAACTAGCTATCCGATCATTCAACTCTATACTACATAACAACTCTTCACACCATACTTTATATACAGGTCTGCGTATGGTGAATAAACATATCCAGTCATTAAAAGAAGAATTACCATACCTCTGTACAAGTAATTCCCTAATTGGCCCGGCCAATTCTACAGCTTCTAAGGGTCCCCATTCTATGACCCTCGGTACCTCAACAACCTTGGAATGAAGAGTATGCAAACCCCGTTGATATTTTGGATAATCTATCCAAAGTCTGTCAAATCTCAGGTTCGGGTGCAACTCTTCCAAATGCATATCGGAAAAGGTCATGACTGGATGAGGTACATCCTGCTTGTAGTAGTTATCCACCTCCTGTTGTTCCAAATTCTCGGCAGGAGCATTGCGGGCTTGGGATGAAGATTCACCCCTTTCATTCGTTTTTCTTGAGTAATTCTTAGATAGCATCCTTCTCAACATAATTTTAGCAAAAAATTTGGTGATTAACGGTTAAAAATTGGGATTTTTGGGGGTGTTTTTCGGGTTTTTTCGGGTTTTTTTTCGCAGTATTTTTCTGTTTTGTGTGTGGGGGAGTTGATCAGTTCGTGCAGCTCTTTTATTTTTTTTTCTGGGTTTTGGTCCCTCCGCGAGTCGCGGAGGTTTTGTACTTCAAACTCCGCGAGTCGCGGAGTTTGCTCTTTTTTTTTTTTTTTTTTTTTTTTTTGTTTTATAATCTTTAACTTCTAAAACAATTAAGTATTTAATTTTAAAATTTTGTTTCCCTTGTTATTTAGGACGAGGTCGTTTCGGATCGATGTCCTAGTCCGTCCCTCGACAAAATTTTAAAATTTGTCTTTTTGTAGCGATTGTTTTAAAAGCTAAGATTTTTGGGTTTTATAATGTTTTTGGCATACTTTAAATCAATAAGATTAAAAATAATGATAATAAAAGTTCTCGTCCCTCCCTCGGGTAAAGCAATTTCGGTTCAAAGACCTAGTCTTCAACTTACGACGAATTTTAAAAATCATATTCTTAACTTAATGAGATAAAGTAAATTTTTGTTTTTAAATTCACACAACTTAAATATAAAATTCAAAATTATTATTAAAAATTCACACCAAACTTAAAATTTGAAATGCATAAAATTAAAAATTTATATTTTAAAAATTAAAAATTCACACCAAACTTAATTTAAAAATTTATAAATTCATATCAAACTTATATTAATTTTTCAAATATTTACAATTTTAAATATATTGTTTTTACAGAGTTTACAATATTAATTTAAGATTTAAATATTAATTTTAAAAACATGGTAAAAATAAATTTAAAAATCTTTTTGTCTTTTTATCCCACTTTAATCAATCAAATATTATCAAAAATATGCGCCCCTCTTTTCGGTAAAGTAATTTCGGTTCCAAGACCTAATTTAACTCATGACGAATTTTTGAAATATTTTGGGTTGATTGTTTAAAGATATTTATACCTTAAGAATAAACGTTAAATTTCGCAGTGATGTAATAAATTTTTGAATGATATCAATAATTTCGGTCGCCAAACCTAATTTTATTCAATACCAATTTAATACTTTTTAGCGAACAAATTAGCGTTTATTATCAAAAGGTTAAAAATAAAAATAAAAACTAAAAACTGTACAGACATACCTGTGGAATAGATTTCTTAGTTATATGATCTATTCCATTCATAAGATAGTCGGTTTAATTGGTTTTCCATGGCTGCATAGGCGTAACCTCGAGCATTCAGTGTCTTTTCTTCTAAACATATGAACGGTCCGTCTCTGCATAAAGTAACAAATTCGGTATTTGAATAGGTTTGATTATTTGAACATTTACCTCCATGTGACCATTTTCCGCATTTGTGACATCTTTCTAGGTGTCGTGCTCTTCTTTTCGCTGCGGATTTTGATTTTCCTTTACCAAATTGTAACTTATTATCTTCGCATCTGGATTCTTTTCTAACTCCGTCCATTCTTTCTCTGATTACTGATACTAATTCACTCGGTAGTATGTCATTATTACGTTTAGTGATCAAAGCGTGTAGCATTAGACCATGGTTTAGTTAACAGGCAGTCTTCATTTCGTAAAAACCTAAAAAAATAAAAATTTAGAATGGGGGGAGAAGACTAGTTCTTTAGGGTCTGCTAGGGAAAGACCATACGTGTTCCATTTTCGAGAACTACACGAAAACAGACAATCTAACTCTAACAGAAATACATATTATCCTTTAAAGACTTGATTCTCCCCACACTTAGTTAGCTGTGGTGTCGAAATTGTGATTAACTTCGTTGTCGACTTCCATCGGACCATGTATGTAATGTTTAACTCTGTGACCATTAACTTTAAATTCAATCCCATTTGAATTTATTAATTCTATCCTTCCGTATGGGAAAACTCTTTTGACTATGAATGGTCCAGACCATCTTGATTTCAATTTTCCAGGAAATAGCTTGAATCGTGAATTGAAAAGAAGAACTCTGTCTCCTTCTTTAAATTCTTTTGAACTTCTGATTCTTTTATCATGCCATTTCTTCGTTCTTTCTTTATAGATTAACGAATTTTCGTATGCTTCATGTCTTAATTCTTCTAATTCATTTAGTTGACTTAATCGTAGACGTCCAGCTTCATGTAAATCAAGATTACATGTTTTCAAAGCCCAAAATGCTTTGTGTTCAATTTCTACTGGAAGATGACATGCTTTTCCATAAACAAGTCTAAAAGGTGTGGTTCCAATTGGAGTTTTGTAGGCTGTTCTAAAAGCCCAGAGTGCATCCTCCAATTTAATGGACCATTCCTTCGGATTTGATCCTACGGTTTTCTCTAGAATACGTTTTAAAGCTCGGTTGGTATTTTCAACTTGTCCACTTGTTTGTGGATGATATGCGGTGGAGATTTTATGAGTTACTCCATATCTTTTAAGAACTTTCTCAAGTTGATTATTACAGAAATGAGTACCCCGATCACTTATTAAAGCTTTCGGTGTTCCAAACCTTGCAAAAAGACGTTTTAAAAAGTTGACTACAACTCGTGCATCGTTAGTTGGGAGAGCTTGTGCTTCCGCCCATTTAGATACATAATCAATGGCTACGAGTATATATAGATTATTATGAGATTTTGGAAATGGACCCATAAAGTCAATACCCCAAATGTCAAATACTTCACATACTTGGATGACATTTTGTGGCATTTCATCACGTTGACTTATTTTTCCGGCCCTTTGACATGCATCACAGGATTTGCAAAGAAGGTGTGCGTCTTTGTAAATTGTAGGCCAATAAAATCCAGCTTCATAAACTTTTCTTGCTGTTAGTTGAGGCCCATAATGCCCTCCTGTTGGTCCTGTGTGACAATGGTTTAAAATTTTACTAGCTTCATGAAAGGTTCCGAAACTAATCATCCGGACGGTGTCCATATTGATTACAAACGAATTACAACAGTTGATAACATCGCGAGGTACTTGACCTCTAGAAGATACATTTTACAAACGTTGCATTTATTCTTAAAAGGCAAACTATCTTTACATCAAACATTACTAAACTCGTCTAACATTTCTCAATATCCGAATGACCTATTCTGTCGTTTACTTAATAAATGTCTTTAATGAACTTCAATGACTCGAAATGCAACGTCCTTGTATCATGGCTTAAAGGGTCCCAAGTAGTATCCTTAACATGAGCTAATGCACAGCGGAAGACTTAATTCATACCTGAGAATAACATGCTTTAAAATGTCAACATAAAGTTGGTGAGATATATAGGTTTGATGCTAGCAGCGTTATAACAATGGACCACAAGATTTCATATGTAAACATTTTAATAAAAATATTCTAAGTGGTTGAGCACTTGGTAACCATACTTAACAATTAATCACGTCGCATATTCCCTTTAATATGAAATCTTACTACACTGTACCAAGTGTAGTCACGAAACGAAGTACTGTGCAACCGTTGAATACTGGTCGTCCAGTCCGGTTGGGGTTGTCAGGCCCGATAGATCTATCAACAGGATTCGCGTTTACAATACCGCTGTAAATATTAGTTACCAAGCTACAGGGAAGTATGCCAGTGGTACAACTCAACGTAGAATATATTTTTCAGTTACTTGTGTCCATAACGTAAATCATTTATAAAACAGCGCATGTATTCTCATCCCAAAAATATTTAAAGTTCAAAAAGGGACTATATACTCACTGTTGTCTCGAAGATATATATATTTTTGACTTGGTCTTCCGGTTGATATCACGAACCTATCCATATATAATATATCAATATATTTTCATTTTAAACAAACGTCTCGTATATATATTTATAATACTTTTAATACTTTGAATAATTCCTTAGTCCGTAGTTAGCGTTTCGATGTTAGTAATTCAATTTTAATGGTTCATTTTTAGATGTTTAATATACCCGCAATAAATAAACCCCCAACGAAATAAATAAAACTCCCATAAAACCCCATCGTATATGTGTTGGTCGAGATTAATCTTGACCCACGGTACCGGTGTTGTCAAATGACGTGTTGCGTACATAAAGTACCGGTGTTGTCAAATGACGTGTTGCGTACAAACGTGGGATCTTATGATTAATCTTCTCGTGTTGCTTACGGGTGATCCTGAACCATATGAAATTGAATTATGAGTACATATATATAAAATATCATGTTATCTTAGAAATATGTGATTTATATAATTTTTTTCCAATTGATCCCGTAGTTGAAATGATCTAGGATAACCAATTTTGTTTCAGTCATAGTTTCTTCGTTACAAATCCGTTTTCGTTGATTCAAATTGCCATCTTCTTGGATCGAGTTCTTCTTTAAGTCTATGAACTGTAAATACCTTGGTTTGTATTCAAAATCATACGGCATAGGTGAGACTTTAGTGAAACATATGAAGTTAAACATTTTTGCTACAACAAAATCATTTAATGACCATTTTTCTAAAAATACTTATACTTTGAAAAACCAAGTTTTACCTTGTTAAATTAGCATATACATAAGTTATATTACAGGTCTTGAAGTATTTTAAAAGTTAAGTTAGAAGGATCTATTTAGTTTGCAAACAAGTTTGAAAACATTCAAACTATGTTCTTGTTGTTAAACTTTTGTACCACAAAATAAGATAGCTATATATATATGAATCGAACAAGGTTATGAACATAAATTCTACCTCAAGTTCCTTGGACTAGGTTGCTGTAAAAGGGAAGTAAAAAGCTAGAATCAAAAGGGTGATGGAAGTGGATGAAAGATTGGAAGTAAGTTTGTGTTCTTGGAAGGATTTCTTGAAGTGTTTTTGTATGGTTTTCTTATGGTGTTTAAGTAAGGTTTTTGAAGCTATATCTTTATGGAACTTTGCTGGATTGTTGAAGGTGTTTAAGGGTTATAAGTGTGTGTGTTTTAGCTAGGAGATTGAAGTAGTAAATGAATCAAAAATGATGATACATATATACTCCTAAAAATGTGATCTTTAAGGATAACATGACAAAATTTTAGTTTGTAATCTTATGTATTTGTCAAACAATAATACAAAAGCAATTACCTTATACCTAGGGTAGTAACAAGGGCTGGTTAGGTGGTGATTTGATGTGTATATACCAATAGTAAATACGTATAGAAGCTAGGTATGATACGAGTACAAATACTCTAGATATACGTATAGAAATTTTGTGAAAAATGGAATGAGGATTCAAATATAGCTATCTTTTGTGAATACACTTATATGGTTTTATGTATTTAAGTCCTTAAAAGTGATTAAATACATTACTTATACGATATATGTATAAACATTATAAGTCTTAAGTATTTATGTCAAATAACGTTACGTATGGTTATCGTTTTGAAAACTTAAGTTAGTAGTTTCAAAATATACTCATAACTTATTGTTATTAATACAAAATGAGATATTAAAACATTCATTAATCATGTTAAATATGTATATATACATATATATACGCAAACGTATAATTATCATATATTGTATAGTTCGTGATATCGTCGGTCAAACTAGACGGTCAAACGTTGTGTAAAACTCTTTTCGGAAATATAAATCTCGACAATTTGGATTACTTATCATGTTGGTAAGTTTTAATTTATGTAAATATTAATCTTATAAGTATAGAACGATCGAAAAAAAATGCGGGTCAACTTTAGGGTTTTTGCTTATCGTGTCGGAAACATATAAAGAATAGGGTTTAAATTTGGTCGGAAATTTCCGGGTCGTTACAGTACCCATCCGTTAAAGAAATTTCGTCCTCGAAATTTGGTAGAGGTTGTCATAAATAACCATAGGAATGTTTTCATGACGAATATGAGGTAATAATGAAATTTTATCATTATTGAAAGATTTAGATAAAACGATTTGGTTATGTGAGACGCACGAGCGAAGCTATCACAAAAAAATGAAATGAGTAAATATGGAATCGTTTTTAATCGATGACGTGGTTTAGAATTGATTTCCGGGATTTAAGGGATTTAGGAAAAATCTTACGTAATAAGATTTGGTTATTCGGCGATCAGAATCTTCTTTGATTTAATGCGGTAATCTGTTTCGATTTCTCTGTCGGATATTTCACTATAAATCCACCCCTTCGTTTCCTTATTTTTCACAACTTGCATCTTCTACTCTTTCTCCTTAATTCCTACTTTAAGGTATCCTTTGAAATGCTTCATCCCGTTCTGATTTTTGTTAT